>NC_139604.1:48900551-49480565 GCF_964270895.1 Podarcis filfolensis | reverse complement strand
TTAAGGCTGCTATGGCCTTTGAAGCAGAAAGCATCATGGATCTGCTAAGGTTATACAGCTGAGAAGACTGCAAAGTCTCAACACATCATCCCTGTATGCTTTTTTCCCTGACACTGTGGATGTAAAACCATTACTGTACAGGCAATATTGAAGTAAAAGCAAGTTGTCAAATTTAAAAGCCTTTTTCCACTGGAGCAGATCCCATTTTACATAGTTAATTAAGGTAAAACGCTATTTCTGAAAGTTACATATTTGCTCCAAGGCCTCTAGAGTGGCATCTCGGCACTAAATTAGATGTAAACAACACATCAGAGTCTTGAAGACACTGAGGATGAGAAATTGCTTAGCAACAAAATTAAACTTTTTATTTCCCATCAAGAAGGCACTGAGTATCAGCAGTTGATTTTTATTCTTTCCTGACAAGATCTGTTTTACATTTATGCAGAAGCAAAATTACACGTAATGGTTGTGCTGAAATCCATTACCTTCCTTGAGATAACGACAGGCTGTGCTTGGCAGGGCTGTTCTTATAACATTGCAGCTCTGCGTTCTGAAGAGGAACACGCTCCCCACCTGTGCTCTTTCATGAATATACTGCCTTAGAGAGAACAATTCTCCCAAGGAAAGGAATTAAAGTCCCCGCCAATACAAGATGTGGGCCATGGGTTAAGCTCTTACCCATGTATATGGACTTACCTCATGCACTGTCCCATTCATGCAACTTAGAATGCCCATGATCAGTGACTTAGATGACTTGGCCTGCTCACATGCTGGCATCACATACAAATATATCATGGCACACAGTGCGTTTAAGTGGGATACAAGCTTACATGGGAAATGGCTTTCCATGTGCACTATGTGCTGAATAAATCAACTTCAATGCCTGGATAAAATATTCAGCAGAATCAGCAAGAAAGGAGGTGGAAGAGTAGCTTGTGCCACTTCAGAATGCAGGGGCACAATGCTTCCCTATGTAAAAAGCTCCCTGCATATGGTAAACTAGAGCACCAGGGAGAAAGTTTTAGAGAATATATGCAGATAGGATATATTATTTATCTAGTATCATTTAAAAATGGCATCCCCACACCTTCAGTCTGAAGTGGTATAGGCCCAAATTCTACCACCTCACTTTGCTGCATGTGGGAGCAAAAACTCATTCACAGGAAAGATATAGTAGGGAGGACAAAATAGCTGGCGGACTCTCAGAGCAGCTGGAGATAGAGACCTGCTATCATGAATGCACATCTGTGCACAGGCATACAGCAAGCTGTACTAAGATATTTTGCTGCTTAAGGGGGCACAGGAAATGCCCCCCAAGACGGGGGCAGGGGGGAGAGAGAGAACTGCTCTTTCCTGTCAAAATCTATTGCCGGAGGCAGTCATCTCACTCTGCCTAACAGTAGGGCCGGCCCTAGCTGTACCATTTTTTCACACTCATCAATCTGCACACCCAAAAGGTAGGTTAGGTTCGCCACACTACATACTGACAGAGTTTCCAGAAGAGAAACCTTTGCTTGTAAGCTACATATTTTTTTCTTAAAAAATAAAAATAAAAGGCACTCTATCCAATACCTTTTGGGCATCTTCAGCTGTCAGAGAGCTTCCTTCAGTTTCTTCTTTGGTGATCAAGGAAATTCTATCTATGAATAATCAAACAAAAGACAAGTACCATACTATAATTTTCTCCGAGTGGAAGTAGAAGATTTTACGGTCACAAAACCAATGTTTTCTTGAGGTCCACAGGGTGAAACAGCTCTCGCAAAAAAATCTCAAGTACCACGGTGTATAAAAACAACTAATGAATGTTTGTAATAGATTAAAAAACCAACCATTTCAAGGTGTGTGCTTTTCCCTGGACCAACTAGTTTCTAGAATACTAGAAAGATGACTTTGAGTTACACCAATTTTGCTCGTCTGGAGGGGAAAAAAGGAATAAAACAGGTTTTACATGGCATACAGTGATGCTGATCTAGCCAAGTGTATAGGTTAGGTGTAATTTGACTTAAGAAGTTAATGTGCCTAACAACTGGTTCCTGCACATATTCACCATGCCTCATGTAAGTCACACTTACAAGCTGCATTTAACCACTAACTGAGCTACTGTAACTCGGATGGAATATTTACTGGAAATTTAACTTCTGCAGGGACAGATGAGTAATATAAGATCGACTAAGATGTTTAGCTTACATAAGGATCTCGTGTAGGGCCTTCAGATAGGAAGAGGTGAGAATAAGGGTTGAGGAGACAGGATAGACGGGATTTAAGGAGTGGTTAAAAACCTCATGAATGGGCCATGGACAGGACCAGCTCCACGTTGCCTGAAGAAGAGGAGCAAAACCTTCACACACATTTTAAAGATGGCAAGAGGCTTGTGCTGCAGAGAATACAGGGGGTCTGGGATGCAAGCAGACTAAATGCCAGGAAGGAGAGCAGCAGTGGTGGTAGGGAACCTCGCATAGGACCTAGTAAGGGTTTGTATGGAAAAGGAAGGCCAAATCCCATATGCCGATTGTAAACAACTAGAAAATACTTTGTTTGCTAGTGTCTAGCAATAAAGACACATTGTTACATTCTGCGCAGTATAGCCCAAGATTTCCTTAACCAAAGCCAGTGCTCCCCTTTCACAAATGGAGATGCCAGGACAGAGAGAAACAGTAACTTGTCAAACGTTACACCAATAGTTAAAATGAAAACCCATGAGGCTTGTTTTTACGATTGATTTCATACACTGTATACTTTTGTAATTTTTGTGTGCACGGCTTAGACATTTTTGTGAGTAAATAGCTGAATAAATACATAATAACAAATAAATGCAAGTGCATGACTAACAAAGCTATTAGCCACCATTCTCTGGAGTCCCTGACGTGAACACCTTTTGTACTAGTTTCAATTTCATCGCTCCGCTTTCTTTCTCCTTTATGCTTACAGTTATACCTCATTAACTCAAATGACACTAGTCAGGACTCACACACGGCATGATGAATTCCGGATTCTAGGGAGAAATTGCAACCACCACAACAGGACTGCCACAGAGCACATGCTCTTCCTCAACCATGGTAAGCGGTTACCTGAGTGCATCACTCAGTTGTGGGAGAGAGGGGGACATCAGTGGAAGGCGTGGGTATGTGGCCAAGACCCAGGAACATTGAGCTGCCGCCAATATAGGAATATGTGGACTCAAGTTTTGATTATTAAAATGTTCTGGCTTTTGCCTTACTACTCAGGCATGGCACACCCTTGCTTAATTCCCTATGCTCGGTGGTATCAATGTAACATTCTGCTTTGGAACAGTGGGTTGTACACAATCAAGTCATCCCATTAACTCAAGGGCTTTCACCTATGCAATGGGACTTCCTCTTGTGTGCCCCGCCTCCATCTGTACTGAGGGTTCCCAACCTTCCAGAGCAGATCTCTGGGAATGTGGGAGATGTGGAAGAGTGGAAGTTCTGTGGTACAGGTGGAAGTACTTGTGCTAATGGGATGACTTTGCTAGATATAACCCAGTGTCTGCATGCAATTTTTAGTGCAAAAGTTTTTGGTTTTTTTATTATAATTTATGTATTAAATCTGCATACCACCCTTCATCTGCAGATCTCAGGGCAGTTCACAGCATAAAAATACAGGATAAAAACACAACACGCATGTATAATATATTATTTTGTATTCCCTTTTATGGCACACAAGGAAAAAATCAAATGCATTTCAGATCTACAAAGTAAGGTAAATAGATACAACTGCACAAAGTGGTAAGTAAAATACTTGGGGGGGGACATAACAAAAAAGGAAATAACTGCATTCCAGAGCAGTCACCCCCCCCTACATACTGTATATAAAATAAAATAAAATAACATGTTTTTTAATATAGATTCTCTGCAGAGATGTACTACAGGTCTGCATTCAGTGCACTCATTCTTCTGGAAAGAATTGTGAGCACAATCATGCAATTTCCGATTTGCCTCTAAGCTTCACTCCTCTCCTCCCCCTTGCACCGTACATTGTAAATAATGTCTGACATACCTTGTATTACAGTCTCCCAGAAATCAGTTAAATTTTTATCTTCCACTCTCTTTTTCAGGGCCTGCAGAAAATCATTAAAGCACTGCACCTCTGACAGCTGAAACAACAAGGATAACAAAGGAATCACAGCGATGAATAAAAGTTAGCATGACACCCGTGACACCATATTCTTAATTCATCATAATACACTGCCTGAATAAATGGGGGGGGGGAGGAGGTAGCATTTCAAACCACTGCACATTTATCTGGCCCCACTCAGAAGCAAACTTCTAATGCGTGGTGAGTCACTAAAGAAATGACATTTCACAAAGCAGCACTGTCTTTTTTTGTGATTTGCTTTATTCAAGAAGTTATTTGGGAATTGCACAGCTTCCTTTTCATCTAACAGGTCAGAGGGATTGTCTTTCCACATTTGAAAAGCCCCAGTGGAACTTGGTCTAAACTCTGAAGAGGCCAAAGTGCCAATATATAACACCAAGGTGTCTTTTAAGCCTCCAGAATGCCATAGCCATTTTAATTCTGTGCATCCTTTTTGATGTTGTCACGTCATCCCTCTACTCTCCAGCAATGAGTGCAGTTTCCACATGCACATTACCTTAATAGCTTCCTCTCGGAAAACTTTTATGCAGTCAATGCTCTTCATATAATACAGATGCCCCTTGTTCTCCAGAAACTGGTGGATGTGGTTTATCAGCTGCTGACTAACTGAAAGGCAAGAACCAGAAAATTAGAAAAATTGCTCATAAAGCAGAACCAATGTGTATCTTGTGCAAACTACATATGCATTAAAACTAAGGTTAAAACTTTGACATGGGAAGCAGGGGCTTCAGTGGGTGGCAATAATTTATTTGATTTAAGGCAGAGATCGGCAACCTCTGGCCCGTGGGCCTAATTTGGCCTTTGAGATTGGCCTGCTGAGCTGCTTGGGGAAAATCACATGTCTGCTAGCTAGCACATGCCTGATGTCGTACAAGATGACAGGTGCAGGAAACTTCAAGCCACAACAAAAACCAAGAAGAATTGGGAGCATGCTCTTCAGAGTGCTCCCAACTCTTCCTTTGCATCAGAAAGGCTGCATTTTGTGAATTTGGTGTCTTTTTGTTTACATGCCAATCACTGATCAGTGCTTACAGCAAGCCCCACTAGAATCACTGCCCAAAGCAAGGCTGCTTGGGCCACCTGATATCATGGCTACACTGTCCTGTCAAAAATACCCCATAGGGAGAGAGGGTAGGGAAGCTCGGGATCTTGCCCAATCTGATTTTGGAAGTTCACAATATAGGAACTGTTGTTAAATAGGAGCCCATAGAATAAAATCCAGATGTGCAAAGCAGAATAGGCGAACCCAGTAGCTATAGTTGGAAACAGAATAAAGATTTGAGCCCATCTATTAGCTGGTGTTGTAAAACTAGCAAACGCTGTGGTAATTAAAATGCTAGCACTCAAGCAAAGAAGCCATGGGCTGTGGGGGCTTCGGCCCCCACAAACTTGATGGGCATTACCATTCAAATGGTGTGTGCGCACTGTGTCATGTGATTGATTATGAGGGGCGGGGCTTACCTGGGGCCCCACAATATTTTATTCAAGTTGGCACCCCTGCACTCAAGACAACAGCTTGGCATGTAAGCTGTTTCTCTGCTCCTTTGAAGAAGGGTGTGTGTGTGTGTTTTCCACCAACTCCCATTTCCATCTGCAAACCCTAGGCACAATAGTCCACATCAAACTATTGTGGGTGAGACATGGGAAAGCCTTTTTCCATAAATGTGAATTTTGTTTCTGTTCATGAAAGGAAATACAGGATCCAAAATACTGATTGTAACATTTTGATTCTCCTTCTTTTACTAGGTTAGTATCTCATGAAAGAAACATCATACGCAAGACAAAACTGGGTCAAAGTGGCAGGGTAGGAATTGAGACCGACAGAATAGAAAGTAGAAAGACATGGCATAGCCAGTCAATGAAGGCAACACCTCCTAGAGGAAATATTTCCTCTTCACATAGACAGTAAAGGCTCGGATCAAAAGGTGATATTGCTCATTAAGTCCTGACCAATAGTTACTGAGACCTTTATCACATTTTACATGTACATTTATCAGAAATAAAAATGATGCTCATATGAAATACCAGTTAAGTATATTTTGCCCTGTTGCACTTTACACTTCTATAGCCCAAACAGAAACTACAGTATAAATAAGATGAAATAGGAGTGTTGTGAGGTGGTTGAAGAATGGTTTTTTTAAACCTGATTTTTAAAATTCTCAGTTTCACTAGATACCCCTGGGGGAGGGCACAATTTAAAATGCCATTTGGATGCAATGCAAACATTTTAAAGGTCACACAATCTCTTAAAAACTGAATATGTGAGGCTCTGAAAGAAACTGAGAGAAAGCCCATTTCCCATATACTGAAGAACAAAGGACAAAATGTGTGCCTTGATCTTGATAAATTTATTATCATGCAGAGCAGGGCATTTTTCAGCTGGAACTCACCGGAACTCAGTTCTGGCACCTCTAAGGTGGGTGCCATTGCCATTATAAGAGAACACGGGAGGCGTTCACAGTGAGTTCTGGCACCTCTTTTTATAGAAAAATAGCACTGGTCCAAAGTATGAATACTTAGCCTGTCAAACAGCATGGATGCTCCTTTTTCATGCAGTGGAAAATTGATCACTAAATACTTGCTTCCAAAAAATAGGATGCTAGACAAGATGGGTCTTTGATGTGATCAAGAAGTGCTCTTTTTCCAAGGCCTTAAATCCTTGAATCTATGGTCCAATCTTGGCTCACCAGGCTTCACCTCCCCCACCAAACCCCCCCAACCCACTCACCTGTCAATCAGCTAATGTTACTTGTGATGTGAGCAGATGACATTTAAGCAGCAGAACTTAACACCCCCACACCCCACACATATTTTGCATCTGGAGATGTTTTAGCACATGTTAAATTTCTATCTGTAAGGAATATAACAAGTCTAAGTCAGCCTAAGCAATCTACGACTCAAAGCAGTAACTCACCAATACATTTTAAACTGAGTCATTGTTTTAATAACAACTTCCATTAATGGGATAATAAGAAACATAATCACTGAAGGAATCATTACAACTTATTAATCTCCAAGGACACAAGGTAACTCAAAGCCTTGCTGCATCCTGGAATGTAAATGAAACTGAAAACATGCTTTCAAGGCCCATTAGCTGACAAAAATGATCATAATATTAGAAAGAATGTGTGTTAATAAAATGTGTCCTTGTGTGGATATATGGGCATACATAATTGGACCCCAATGTAGGGAAACCTATCCATAAGCAGAAGCAGGTTTCTGCACATTGGATAGAATCCAGTGCCGGCACGGTCTGAGAGGCAGCAGGATCTACAAAGAGCCTCCTAGCTGAGCTGAAGTGATCAGTGTTTCTTTCAAGTCTGAAAGAGCTCACCACACCATGAGCATTGTGCTCCTAGTGAGAAGTCTGTGGGGAGGGTTGGGGACAGAAATCTGTGGACAAATGATAATTCACAAGTTATTCCCAAAATTGGAGCTTAAAAAACAAAAAGGGGTTTTGTCATGTGCAAGCCTGTCCACCAATACTAGTGCTGCAGAGATACTGAGAAGCCACTAAGTAGCTCTATAGTTCCTTGGGACAGTTTTTAAATTGCCTTCAGCTGGTTAAAACATAGCTCACCTAAGTGTAAACTGGATCCTCATTCAGGAACCATTATCATTTATCTACAAGCTTCAGAACTTAAAAGCACCCAGATGGATCAGTCCAAAGACCCATCTAGTCCAGCATCCTAGTCTCACAGTGGCCAGGCAGATGTCTCCCCAGCAACAGGAATCAGAGGCAATATATAGCCATTAGAACCAGTAGCCACTGATCATGATTAGCCAAGATCACTGGCAGTCTTATCCTCTGTGAATTTGCCTCATCTGCTATTAAAGCCATCCGAGTGAGTGGCATGTTGGATTATATGTAAAATTGGGTGGTTTTTGCCCTACTGTTCATCACTTTACATTTGCTTATACTGAACTGCATTTACCATTTTAATGCCCCTTCACCTAGTATAGGGAGAGATCCTTTTGCAGCATCTCACAACCCAGTTTTGTTATTATTATCTTGTAGTAGAAGTATAGCTGGTACTAACTATAGTAGTAGTAATGACAGTCTGGCTCCAACAAGAAACTGGAATAAATGTACAAATCAATGAAAACTTTACAATTTCAGCTCCCACAAGTGAATTCACTCCCCCCGCCCTCCCCTCTCATGGCTAATGAGTTTCTCATAAAATATTCTAATTTCTTACAAATTGCAACAATAAAAATTAAGCCCTGCTGTTCCCCCCACCTCTTAGTTCTGGAGTGCTGCTTCTTCATTGATGTGTTAAATTAAAACCCCAGGCACCAAGAAAGTGTAATAGAAGTCTTCATTGTGAGAAAGGAGCTTCAAATAATTCTCAAGTTTATCCTAGCACGTTGACCTTTTCCCTCCATTAAAATAACAACCTGGTTTCTCTCCTGTGACACTAGCAGATTTCTGAACACAGACCTGAGCCCATTTCTGCTTAGTGATAGCACTTTTTGGTAATAGCTCCCCGGGGACTAAAAATCTGCTCGAATCGTTCCATGAAGCAGTAGAATTCAGTACTCGGCTCTGGGTCCATTTCAGTCCGGCTTTTGCCCTGGTTTTGGGACCGAGACGGCTTTTGTCGCCCTAACAGAGGATCTCCGTAGACAGCTGGATCAAGGTGGGTCGAGACTGCTGATTCTTTTAGACTTGTCAACAGCCTTTGATATGGTCAATCATGAACTTTTGGACCACCGCCTTGCCGACGTGGGGATTCAGGGCACAGTCCAACAATGGCTGCACTCCTTTATCTCAGGTCGGGGACAGAGGGTGGTGCTAGGGAAGGAGTTGTAGTGGCGGCACTCCTTAGTGTGTGGAGTCCCACAGGGCGCAATCCTTTCCCCGATGCTTTTCAATATCTTTATGCGCCCCCTTGCCCAGATTGTCCGAAGTTTTGGGCTCGGTTGTCATCAGTATGCTGATGACACCCAGCTTTATCTGTTGATGGACAGCCGCACTGACTCGGCCCTGGACACACTGACCAGATGTTTGGAAGCTGTGGCTGGATGGCTGCGTGGGAGCCGGTTGAAGTTAAATCCTTCGAAGACAGAGATTTTCTGGCTGGGTCGGGATGACATGGGGTTGGGGGGGCCAACTTCCATCTCTTGCTGTGGCTCAGTTAGTGCCAGTGCCTTCTGTCAAGAGCTTGGGTGTAACCTTCGACCCCTCCCTTTCCATGGAGGCACAGGTTGCAGCCACAGCAAAGGTGGCATTTTTCCATCTCCACCTTATCAAGCAGTTGGTCCCTTACCTTTCTCGCCCTGATCTGGCCACAGTGATCCATGCGGCGGTCACCTCCTGGCTTGATTATTGTAACTCGCTCTACACGGGGCTGCCGTTGAAGCTGACCCAGAAACTCCAGCGGGTGCAGAATGCCGCGGTGAGGCTCCTTACGGGGTCCCTGCCGTGGGACCACATTCATCCAGTGCTTTACCAGCTGCACTGGCTCCCAGTGGAGTACAGGGTCAGGTTTAAGGTGCTGGTTTTGACCTTTAAAGCCCTATGCGGCCTAGGACCCACATACCTACGGGACCACTTCTCCTGGTATGCCCTGCGGAAGACCTTAAGGTCCACAAATAACAACACTTTGAAGGTCCCAAGCCACAAGGTGGTTAGACTGGTCTCAACTAGAGCCAGGGCCTTTTCAGTACTGGCCCCGAACTTGGTGGAATGCTCTGTCACAAGAGACCAGGGCCCTGCAGGATTTGACGTCTTTCCACAGGGCCTGCAAGACAGAGCTGTTCCACCTGGCCTTTGGTTTGGACTCAGTCTGACCCTTATGTTTCCCTCCCCTTATGGTTTTTAATTTATGGGCTACTACTAAAATGAGGCTACATTTTAAATTGTATTTTAACCCGTATTTTAATTAACTGTTTTTTCTTTTACATTTTATTGTAATTTTATTGGTGTTAGTCACCCTGAGTCCAGTTCTGGCTGGGGAGGGCGGGGTATAAATAAAAAATTATTATTATTATTATTATTATTATTATTATTATTATTATTAGAGATAAAAAAGAAATGTAAGGCAGAGCGACTAGCACATCTGAATCTAACACAACATACACACATACAAATCCCCATGATCTCATATGACTCAAGAAAAGGGATGTAAATCTCTGGCAAACCATCTGCTCTTTATGCGGAGAGCCGCAGGTTCGATTCTCAAGATCTCCAGGTAGGTCCTGCCTGAAAACCTGGAGAGCCATTGCCTGTCAGTGTAGAGAATACCAAGCAAAATGAGCCAATATTCTGATCTGGTATAAGGCAGCTTCCTATGTTCCTATGACTGTAGGAAAGGAGGAATAAAATAAGAAACTGAGTCATTAGTGCCATCAGCCCAGTCCTGTGGAATGCTCTGTCCATACAGATTCAGCAGGTGCCTTCTGTTTTAACATTTCAATGCCTGCTGAAGACTTTTCTACACCAGCAAGCGTACACAGGCAATTAAGAAAACTTCATTCCATAGTAGTTAGTTGATTTTTTTTATTTTAATTTTCTATTTGGCTTTTTTTGACCCATGTGCTTGTTGTTAAGCACTTTATTTTTATGATACAGCAGTATATAAATATTTTTATTATTAAAGAAATGATTATATAGTCTGGCTAGAAACCCTACCCTCTTTTTCCATTCTCTCCATCACACACACACACACACACACAGTCCAAGGCCAAAGGCGTAAAGGAAATAAGAGTACAGTGGTACCTCGGGTTAAGTACTTAATTCGTTCCGGAGGTCCGTTCTTAACCTGAAACTGTTCTTAACCTGAAGCACCACTTTAGCTAATGGGGCCTCCTGCTGCCGCCGTGTTGCCAGAGCACAATTTCTGTTCTCATCCTGAAGCAAAGTTCTTAACCCGAGGTACTATTTCTGGGTTAGTGGAGTCTGTAACCTGAAGCGTATGTAACCCGAGGTACCACTGTATTTCAGGTAATAGATTATCAAAGTATGCTAAGGCATCAAATGAATATCAAATATTTTGGGTCTATATATGCTTTGGGCTTCCCGGGACTTTGCTGAAACAACAGAAGTGGTCAATGCCAATATTAAAAAAAAAAAAAGCTGACACCAACTCTGCAACCAGCACACACACTCTGGATGTTGAGAGTCCACAGGGTCATTGCATCCTTTGTCAAAAGAGTCCTCTGTTCAAGGAAATGGAACTTGTTGGCCAAAAGGATCTCTGACCTCAAATGCATGTACTGCCAAATTTTTCAAATCAGATTTGTCATCACTGACAAATCACTCACCCATAGGAAGAAAAAAGAAACTGATGCATAACAGTCTTGACGGGACTTTGGCTTGAGAAAAAGACTTGGGAGAGAAGGACATCCTCTGGCCTGAATAACTATTAAGTAGGAGATTTGATGTTTCAAGGGAGAGCCTCCTACCCCAACCCCAACCCCCCCACTTTCAAAAGCCAGCGCGTTTGTTAAAAAAAAAAAAGAGTAAAGTTACAGACAGGGTTTGATGCATTTCACACACATCCATAAGCAGATCATGCAAATGCAGAACCTGCTATTTAGTGTAGAATTTAGCATCCTGAGTACCTCAGCTGTCATGGGGGGGGGGGTTTCCATTAAGTTTCCAAACTTCATAGTTAAAAAATACAAAATCCTTCTACAGTGGAAACTCATGTTATGTACCGTCCTGCTTACGAATGCTTCAGGTAAAGAGCTCCGCTAACCCAGAAGTAGATGCCCCTTGTTGCGACCTTTGCCTCAGGAAGCGAGCGGAAGTCGTGCAGCGGTGGCGCAGCAGCAGCAGGAGGCCCCATTAGCGAAAGCACGCCTCATGTTAAGAACAGTTTCGGCTTAAGAGCAGACCTCCGGAACGAATTAAGTTCGTAACCGGAGGTACATCTGTATTAATAAATTAGGGAGAGGGCTAAGCTCAATCCTTTGGGCAAGGTTTCAACATGCAGGGAGGGGGCTTTCTTTCCTTTCCTTTCTTTTCAAAGATGGGGTAAATTAAAAAATGCCATTTTCCATCTGCACTCTGAAATAATGCAAGCAAAAAGTTCTGCCAACTCACTCTCACCCAGAGTAACCAGATACACCTTTATACCTGTATAGAAGCGGAAACTATTAAAGGAGCACCTGGCCACCCTAGTTTCACACAATTTGCTAAAATGCATCAAATTGTGACCTGTTACTACTTAACAGCAGCAGCACCAACTCATAATTACAAGGTTTGAGGTATTAATTTGTCGAGCTCAGCGCTATTTCCCTCAAGGATTTTTCCTCTCCCTCAGAAAGCTGCGATTCTGTGCATGAGCAGACTCCTCCCCTTTACTACACAAAACCTTTATTATAATTATGTACAGGACTGTGTGTATGTGCACACTTTAAAAGAAACTGAGTACGGGTTTTCTGGCAGCATCTATCTCTCTTTTGTGCTTTCATGCTTTGAACAGGCAAAGGACGAAGTAGGCCTACAAGGTCTCGCAGTTGCCTGAACCTGTCAGGTGTGGGAAAGGTACACCCATAGGGCCAAACTGAAAAGGAAGAATCACACCGTAGTGGCAGAAAAAGGCACTATAACTCAAGGTGCGCCAAATCACATCCGGAAGGGAAGAATCAGGAGCACATTCTAAGTGATAGCAGGTGATTGACAGGTCGGTGGACCCACCCACCTCTCAAAAGTTGCGTATGGCAGGGGGAGTTTTGGATCTTGCCATCTCCATCCCTGACATAAATAAGATGAAGTTAGAATAAAGTTTCACAAAAAATAAAAATAAAAAAATACTTGGGAAGTTAAAATAATGTGTTTTTGTTACATCCAAAGCTATTTCTTGGGTTTTCTACTTTTAAATTAACACACTCATATGCTGAATGGGAACACTTAAGAATGTCACCAATCTCTTTTCCTTAATGAGTATGTAGACCATATCCCACACAATCTACCCTGTAATTATAAAGCATTCCACAAGCGGAAGGTAAATTGGCACTAAGTGTCCAAGCCATTCAAGCAAAGACATTAGACACTTCAGAAACAGCTAGTGAGCCGACAGTTTTCCATCTACTGAGCTGATTTTAATAAATGCATGCTAAAGACACTCCAGTCTTACAGAACTAATGTTCCTAATGCACTATTTATTTTATTAGCTATGATTTTTAAAGTACATGTGGTCTAAGTCAACAACATTTTGCTAAGTTCACCATTTTCAGAGCAATCCCTCCTCTCCCTCTTATATCTGGGGTGGTGGAGCTTTGGATTAGGTGAAGATATACCTCCATCCAGCCATGGGCATAGCCAGAATTTTTGTTAGGGAGGGACGGGCCTTTTGTTGGAGAGAGCAGAACCTCAGTTTGCTGTCTTTTTATTTATTTTTATTGACTGGGGGGCAGCTGCCCCTCCCTGCCCCCCCCCCCCGGCTACACTCATGCATCCAGCTCTCCCACTGTCTGCCAGAGAGTGTTGTGTGGTGCCTGGATCTTAAGCCATTCTCACTTCTGTCACACGATCACATCATGCCCAATCACTGTGCCAGCCTGTAGATGTCACTATGACTGGGTCAAAATCATGTCTGATTGTGTCTCCCGCACACACACATACCTTGCACACACACATATCTTCCACGGCAAGCAGCCAGGATGAGGCACTGGCCCCATCAATCCTCTCAAACAGGAGTTTGGATTGTGTCCTTAGAAAATTCAAAGTATTATTGCTGCCATTTGACATAATTAAGGCAGCAGCTGTACTGGTGAAGATCAGGTGAGAAGGCAAACATTACAAATGGTGACTAAGAGGAAACTATTACAACTGTACACAAATAAACCTGAGCAATCAAAGTCAAATTCCAGTAATATAAACAATAAATGAAAATGCCACACCTATCCAGTCCTACTCCATATATACCAATATTCCTCCTACCTACAAAAAAAAATTACATAAGTATAGAGGATACTCGCCGCTTGTGCATGCGCAGACGCTCAAAATGACGTCACGCACATGCACGGAAGTGGCAAAACGCGACCCACGCACACGCGCAGTCGTGTCTTACATTCTATTCAGGATGCGAACGGAGCTCCGGAACGGATCCCGTTCGCATCCCGAGGTACCACTGTACATAGAATTTGGCTGATTAAGAAAGAATGGGTTGGTGGTTTTTGAGCTCAGAATCCCTGGACCCCAAATGGATTGTCAAAAGAAATTAGAAAACAAACACCTATCCACTTACCATCCTTGAAGTCAACATTTTTCTGCCTCACCAGCACTTTGAAGTTTTCTGCAGGATTAACACTTCCAACCTACAAAATAATCCAGCAAAGGTTACATCTTCAGCCTATGTTCTGGTCTCACTTACTAAAGGGGAACACCCAATGTTCCTGTAACTTGATTTCATTGGTACGTATCCATTCAGAAACAGCATGTCCTCAACAATGCCTTAACAGGTATCAAGAACAAAAGCAAATTCGCACGGAACACCCACCCACTGTGAATGAAGTTTGATTGCAATTAACTTTGTCATAAGAAAAGGAGAACAGCAGGGAGCTTGGCCAGTCCCTCTGCCTGCCATTCCACTCCTACAATATTTCTTTCTCCAAGTCAACAACTTATGCAACATTTTCTGAATATATACAGTCATAACTTGGATCCCGAATGCCTTGGTACTCGAACATTATAGATCCCAAATGCCACAAACCCGGAAGCGACTGTTCCGGTTTGCAAATGTTCTTTGGAACCCAAACATCTGACGGGGCTTCCACGGCTTCCGATTGGCTGCAGGAGCTTCCTGCAGCCAATCAGAAGCCGTGCTTTGGTTTCCAAACGTTTTGGAAGTCGAACGGACATCCAGAACGGATTCCATTCGACTTTCAAGGTACAACTGGGGAGAGAGAGAGAACGAGAGAAAGACTACATTCAGAGGATACAATCTTAAGCACCCTTACTTGGCCATAAGATTCCATGGTCATACTGCTGCCAAACAAAGTGGTTATGATCAAGGTATATGCAAGGCCTGGTTAATATACACGGCTTTCAACCCATGCAACTTCTGTATCTCAGTTCATGTTGATGTGATCGTGATTATCTAAGCAGCAGCTTCTGCAATCTGAAAATTCTTAGTTCACAAGCTGCACTGCTCCACCAGTAGACCATTGGTATGTGAAGGGGGCAAAACAGTGACGTATAAAATGTGAACTGATCTTGAAACATAACTCACTCATCTAAATTGTGTCTCAGAACTATCATTGCCAGTATGGCATTCTTGGGCAGTAAAAGGAACATTTCAAGGAGCCTGTGTGTTTCTCCATCATCTTACCCAAATGAAGGCAAGCACACTTCCCCACTTCCCTATCCATCACCACATTGGATAATTATGTGGGGAGAAATTGGCCTATGTGGACACTGGAAATAACCCCATGTCAGGGAGTGACATGCTTAGAATGACAGCCAATCTAACCTATTAGCATCTGCCAAAAGTACTTACCATGGTGACATTGCCTTCAGCAAGGTTTGCAATTCTAAAGTCACCTTCATCATCTTCTGTTTTTGCCTTTTTAGCATTGGGCCCATCTTCATTACTGGAAGCAGACAAGACAAGGCTATCAATCCGAAGAAACTATTTCAGGAATAAACTAACAGGGCAATTTATATCTTAAACACATATATACTGTGAAGATAGTTTCAAGAGCAACACTTCTAGTTATGTAGCTGTATTTCGGGCTCCTAACAAATTACACCTGTTTCAGTCAAAAGGGAATCGGAAAATAAGGAATCGAATTTGACCCCAGAATAATGGGGTAGCCAAAAGGAGAAGGCCATTGCTTTTCCTAGGTCTCTGTGGGGGGAAAGGTATTATCCCTATACTTTGCCAATATGGCAACTTGGGTTTTTATCTATCTGCGTTAACACTTACAGGATATTATGCATTCACATCAGATTTATTTTTCTTGATTAAACTGGCATGAAAGTTAATGGAAATTTAATGTTTAAGAAGGAAATCTATTTACCCTTCCAATGTAATTTTCTAGTTCATGTTGTGAAATGGGTAACTATTAAGTATCTGTGTACACTGAAGACCTGTATGTCATCAAACCCATCTCCTTGATCAACACGCATAAAGGCTAGATCAACTTGCAGCTGTCAGTACTTACATGACAAACCCCAATTAAAATATGCAAGACCTCTCTGTCACACTGGATAGCCTTAGACTACAATCAAAATTGCTTTCAAAAGCCAAATATCAAATTTTTAACAAGTAGTTTTAAACTCATCTAAATCAGACCCACATTTAGCGTACGGCAAGAAGTATGAAGACTCCAACAGGAATTGAGATTGTGACCTGATTCACATGTTACTGCAGCAGCTTGGGGGTTGCTTATCTGTGGTCTGAACCCACTATTTTTTGGTTTATGGTATCAAGAAGGAAGATGCACGTGAGATGAATGGTAGAGTTACTTCTAATGGCAGTGTCTTTTCCCCTTTTCATGTGAAAAGAAACTACACTGTCTATCTGGCATGTACAGATTCTCCATCCAGACACCTAATTTAGCAGGCTAGGGCCAACAAGATTTGTTTTATTCTTTCCAATGTATCCTTATTTAAATTTGTGGCATGCCCCACCCCCACAACTTAGAATGGGAAACCCTGGTTAAAATAGCATCCTTATGAAAAAACAGAGTAAAACTTGGCACAGTTAAAACAGTTCACCCTTGACACGCATCTAAGGGCAGTTCAACCAACATTGCTGAAATATTGGTATTTTTATTTATTTTATGACATTTCTATACCACCATTTCCTTCCAAGGAGCTCAAGGTGGTGTACATGGTTCTCTTCCTCCCCATTTCATCCTCACAACAACCCTGTGAGGTAGGTTAGACTAACAGATGGTGACCGGCTCAGGGTCACCCAGTGAGCTTCATGGCTGAGTGGGGATTCGAACCCTGGTCTCCACGTCAAGCACTAACCATTACGCCACACTGGCTCCTACATTCTCACACATTTGGCATCACTCTGGAGAAATAAAGTTCCACAATAGCGGAATGGATACTGAAAGCATAGCTGTCAACTTTTCCCTTTTCTTGCGAGGAATCCTATTCAGAATAAGGGAATTTCCCTTTAAAAAAGGGAAACGTTGACAGCTATGACTGAAAGCCCTCTTCTATGGGTCCTTGATAGCTAAAATTAAAAGCAGAGATAGTCTACTCAAGAGCAGAGCATGCTTTTGGTCTACCTCAGCTGTCATAAAAGCCACAGAGAAGGTGGCATTCTCTGAGCTACGCTGGAGAAAACCATTAAGACATGGGTGGGAACAGCAACACATGCCTCCCCCATGTTTGCAAAGAGGCATCTTTGTCCTTGAGGTTATGAGGGCACAAAAGACAGAAACTAGGTCTACATCCAACCAAAATACCTGCATCTCTTTACACAGAGGTAATGAAATCCCTCCTGGCCAACACAACCTGAGATTGCAGGTGTAAGGATGTGGCTAGAGGAAACTGAATTAGCTAACAAACAATTTGCACCAGGCCTATGATAACTTACTTATCTTTGAAGATATGCTGAGCTGTTTTCTGCTCTTTAATTTTATCTGCTTCCTTCAAGGGAAAAAGCGCTTTTAATTTCTCAAGGGGAGCCTGGCATTTCTCAGTCACTTCTTGTGGTGTCCCCAACATGTCTGAGAGGTGTTTTTCAATAGGAGGCAAAGGTGCATCAGGATGGAAAGCCTTATGCTGTAGGCACTAATGGGAAAGCAAAAGAGGACAAGTGATTCTCTGTTTGTCTGTCTGTTTCTCTCTCACACACGCACACACAAATATACAAACATATAAAACAGTATATGAGAGCTGGACCATAAAGAAGGCTGATCACCAAAGAATTGATGCTTTCGAATTATGGTGCTGGGGGAGACTCTTGAGAGTCCCATGGACTGCAAGAAGATCAAGCCTATCCATTCTTAAGGAAATCAGTCCTGAGTGCTCACTGGAAGGACAGTTCTGGAAGCTGAGGCTCTAATACTTTGGCTACCTCATGAGAAGAGAAGACTCCCTGGAAAAGACCCTGATGTTGGGAAAGATTGAGGGCACAAGGAGACGGGGACGACAGAGGACGAGATGGTTGGACAGTGTCCTCGAAGCTACTAACATGAGTTTGACCAAACTGCGGGAGGCAGTGGAAGACAGGAGTGCCTGGCGTGCTCTGGCCCATGGGGTCACAAAGAGTTGGACACAACTAAACAACAACAACAGCAACAAACACAGTACATGGGGTTCACTTTGGTTTCTAATATGAAATATGCCTTTCATGTAACATGGGATTTGTTGTGGAGCAAAGTTCAAATATTCCATGGCATGAAATTTTATGGATTTAAATCTATTTTGATAAATATTGAAATAATAACAACAACAAGGCAATTTACAATAAAGATAAAAACATTTCAATAAAAACATACTCCACCACAAATACTATAGCCAGGAACTGTTAGAACTGGCATCAGAGGCCAAATAGATGTTTTTTTAACAACCAATGGAAGCACAATTACAGTCTATATTTCAAAGGGACTATCATCCCACAAAACGGGTATCACTGCGGAGAAGGCCCTGTTCCAATTTGCCACAAGATGAACTTCTGCAGCCCCCAGCACAACTAACTTGTTGTGGACTTGTTCTCAAGATTTTAGTGAATAGGCAGGTCTGTGTTGTGGGAGGCTTTCTTTCAATGACATTCAGTGAAAGATGGCATTCTGGGATCATATGAGATTACAAGTAATAATCTGAGGTGAAAGTGTTCATATAGCACGAGCATACATAATGCTCACTGATGTAAGGATAATGAAATTTGGCTTTTAATAGAATAGTTTATTACTGAATGTTATGGCTTTCTGTTGGCTGTAAGCCACCTGGAAAGGACCCTGTCCTGAAGCAGATTTGTTGGATTTACATGAAACTGATTTAAAATCAGCAAGAAAAATGCCAATTTACATCAGTTTTCCCACTGATAGTTCCTTATTTCCCTTATAATTTCCCCAATTTTAGATCAAAATATACTGATTTTTTAAAACTAATTCATTTTTATTCAGCAACAGAAAGGCTGCCTAAAAATATTCAAAATAAAAGCAAGCAAGCAAACACTGAAGCCCTCCTGTGTGCTACATGCTATTTTTTAAAAAAGCATACAGAGATCCGTATACTTGGCAGAACTTTAGGATGTGTAAATATTGCTATGATAGAATTAAACCTGAATTTCCTATTTTATCAATTTAAGCCACCCAGAGCTGGATGTTAAAGCTTCTTTAACTCAGGCCTGCCTGTCAAAATACCCAGCTTCTCTGTAAGAGTTTCTCAGATATAGTCCAACACTTTCAGCAGTGAAACACTGAATTATTTTATGCTGCCCACACATTTTCCTGTGAGACTCGAGTAAATAAATGATGAGGGGCCATGTATAGGTTATTCTGCTCTGAAGCAGGTGGAAGAAGCATTTGTGGGGAAAATGCTACATAATTTAAGCAGGCTGCTACATCAGTTGCTTCGCAATAGCACAAAACCACCTGAACACAGCACACTGTCCCCAGTCTACATAATTTGTAAACACCCCAAAGACCCTAGTGGAACTGACTGAAAGCATCTTGCTCTATTTCCTACAAGGCAAGTAAGGATACAGAAATGTTCACTGTGATAACCAAAGGCAAGGGACGAGGTAGCTGTTCTCACAGGCACGGGCCTAACTTGATCACATTACATTTGCAACAAAGTTGTTTTTGCTACAGCTTAAAACAGAGAAGGAAAATATGGGAAAAAATACGGAATGTTTTAAGGTAACGGTGATATGGTCATCCTCTTACCTGATACAATCTTTGAAATTGAGGGTTGGGGAATTTGCTGGTTTTAAATATATCCTGGCTGGTCCCTTCACTCTCATCTTCATAAACCAAACTCATGGAATCAATCAGAGAGTCAACTGCACACAACTGATCCTCTGTGCCATCAGATATAGACAAAGGAATATTCAATGCATCCAGGAGATAAAGACACTATAGCCATGTTCACTTTCCCCACTACCCCCTGCCCTCACAGTCTCAAATGAGAAAATTGCTCATAACACTAGGCTGCATTTACTTTCTCCCACTGAAATCAATGGAAGCCATTTCACTTCTGAGGGGAAATGTAAGCAGTTGTGATCAGGAGCACAGCCGAGGTAGGAACTTTCCTCCACAACTTCACTACTAATAACCCCAACATCTGTATCCTCACTTGCCTTTCAAGTGCCCACATGAAATATGTCTGCAAATGAAGTCCCTTCCATTTTCTCCCATTGACTTCTAAGGGAAAATAAACTCCTCACAGATTGGAGACAAGGGTGTGTGATGTTAAGCGACTGACAACTGGGTGTGGTTTGCCCAAAATGGCGTGGCAGGCCAAATCCTGAGGCCATTTGAGCCTAATTGGGCAGTACCAGGTACTTCAATGGGTAGAACATCTAATATCTCAGAAGATGAAATCAGGATTCAATATGACCATAACGGATTGGAGAACTGTGCCAAAACTAACAAAATGAATTTCAACAAGGACAAAAGTAAAGTTCTACACAGAGGAAGGAATAAACAGGTGCACAAGTGTAGGATGGGGAAAACGTAGCCTAACAGCATGAAATGTCCTGCATATTGCAATGAGTCTTTACACCGCAACCGTACAGACATGCACCTGGGAATAAGGAGCACTAAACTCAAAGAGGCTTATTTCTGAGTAGGTATATGTAGGATTGCTCTGTTAATGATGCCAAAGTTCAAAGCTCACCTGTTGGTGTAAACTTTTTATTATTTTTTAGGGAGGAAAACATGTATTGCCTCAGATCTTCCATATACGGTAGCTGTACATAGGCCAAACACTATAAGAAGAGAGGGGAAATGTCAAAGGGGGGGAAAACATTTTCATTTCAGTTGAGTTATCATAGTATCTAAAACATAGCACAAAACACATTCTAGACTAGCACACATTCAATAGAAATGTTTATGAAATTAATAAAATAAAATTCAACAAAGCTGCCCTGAACATTTCTTGGAGAATGGCTTGACGTGTCCTTATCTTTTTCTACCTGCTATAGTTCCTATGACAGAGCAGTTTCCAAATTTGGGAATCTGGTCGGTTTCTTATAGTGGTCTGTCAAGCTTGCTTCTTTTAAGATTCCAAACCACGGCCCAAACCAAGAAGTTCTGCACTTCCCATTTACAGAGCTTCACTGGGCATCCTTTATCCACATACCTCCGCTGGCTCACACCACCTCAAACAATTCCATTTCTTCTTGTGCTTACTTTTGCCAGTCAAAAGAAGATGAAAGATGCCCCCACTTTAGTGACTGCTTAACCAAAGCAATGCTTATTAAGCACTGCATTCCATATGCGCATTCACTAAAAAGTAACGTGCCAGAAATGGCATAGCCGTCTGCAGTCTTTTTTTAAAAAATGTATGCAATGCAGAATTTTCTTTTATCAAAAAAAATACCCAGCAGCTACATACAGATTTTAAAAACCACCTCACACCAGGTTATAGGTGCAAGCACCAAACTACTGTGCTATAGTGATGCCTAGAAAGTTTCTATGACAATACTGCATTCTTAACTTGGTGGGATTTATGCTACCCACCCCTGCTAAGAAGACAGAACTGAATAGGGGTTAATAACTATATAACCATGGTAGGGGGAATACCTCGTATTCATTCTTAATTAACGGAAAGGCTACTCCAACTTGCGGGTGCGATCTTCTGTCATAGACATAACGCACTATGGCCACCATATCCAACTCATCCAAAGCATGAATGAGGGCAGAAAGAGCTACAGCTGCAGCCTGTCAAAAAGAGAGATGCAATTATACACAAGTATGATGAAAGCCTGGGAACCGCAGCAGTCATGAAAAATCAAAGAGGTAGGTTTTGAGCCAACAGTCTGACTGAAACCTCACCTTTTTTACCTCTTCAAAAGCAGTGACAGTGCACAACATCAAGAGACATACTGAAGTAGGGCACCCTCATATATACTGCACCACCGTGTCAAAATTAAATGTGTCTATATTTAAAGTTGCAGATTTAAAAACAAACCGTCGTGTGATATCACTTCTCTTAAGTTCCTATTTCTCTTTCTATTAAAGCTGGAAGAGATTCCATTTTAAAATCTGATGAGGAGAACAGGCTCTACGTTCAAAAGGGGTACAATATAAGCAAGTCGGTAACCTCCCCGATACTACTGAAGGAGGTTGGAGAAAGTGGCTCTAGAAGAGCTGTACATTTTCTATTTCCAGGGCCTCAAAACTGCCCTGCAGGTGCTATAACATCCTAGTTCGGTCCTTGGACAAAAACTCTGTTACCCTTCAATTTTTTGTGGCAAAGAAGAGGATGAGCTGAGACTCTGATTCCATTTCCTCAATGCTTCTACAATCTAGCTATGTTGCACAGTCATGCTAGAACGAGTGGAAGGGGGGGAAAGGGGGGCAAACAACTAGATTGCAACTGCACCATGATACCTACTGCTAAGAAATCAATGTAAGATCTCATCTGTATCAAGAAGATCAAAGCCCAAAAGGAACATCCAAACCATGATCTCCCAGTGCTAGTTCTTGTGACATTCTAGCTCCATTCTCCTTGCAGATTTTCGTGTTTGCTTTCTTAAAACAGTAACGCTTAAGGAAAATAACTTGTCTGTTTTTGTGATACACCAGCTTTCAACATGCTTCACATTAAAAATAAATAAATAGAAAAATGCAGCTTTTGATTCAATGACAGCCAGTCAGAGATTTAAAGATACAGCAAAACTCCAATCAGCAGGTTGGTAAAGCTCACCTCATCATCCTTTGCTGGGAAGACTTTCAGAACCTGATATCCCATGTAACGATGTCTCTGGACCTATGAATGAATGTTTCCAAAAGTTAGCTAGCTTTGACCTGGTCCAAATGTGATTTTGAACTCTTAAAAGTACTGTCTAAAAGACATGAGATTCAATTCCACAGCCAAATATAATGTTATATTCCAGGAGACTTTTAAAAATAGTTGCTAAAGCTTCTGCACTAGGTATCACTTTGAGCTACCTTCAAGCACACTCATCACTCTTCTCCCCACCTCATACTCTCAGTTACACAAGTTCATCTGTCAGCCTTCTTTCTTCACCCCTGTTGCTCCCATCATGCCTTCCACTACAGATGTGGGGGAGGAATGCAATACATTGTGCCCAGTTTCCAAGTTACTTCTCAGTGTTAGTGACCTCTGCTTTGAGGGAAGAAGGCAGGCTTGTAAGATAAATTTTGTCTCATCTTGTTCTCCATTCTGCAGCACACCGAGGCCCTATCTGCACCACACTTTAAACACTAAAAGTCTTCCCTCAAACAAATCTTTCCTAAAATGGCGCTGAGAGTTGTTAGGAGATGCCTATTCCTCTCACAGAGCTACAATTCCCAGGAAAGAGGGATTGCTTGCTTAACCGCTCCAGGAACTGTTGCTCTGTGAGGGGAAGAAGGGTCTCCTAACAACTTTCAGCACCCTTAACAAACGAGCTTCAAGGATCATAAATGTCTGACGTGGCATGGTACTGCTTTATAAGGCCTTAATGAATGGGATGTAGCTCCAAGTATGCATAAGACTTGGAGCCTTAATTCTACTGGCTATACAAAATTTGATATCTCCTGTTGTAGTCATCGTTTTGTGATGTTCAAATCACCAGTTCAGATTGTCCTCCGTGGCCAGATCAGGTATGCCCACAGCCTCTGAATATGTGCAAAATAGTGTTCAGGACTGTGTGTGCAATGCAAAAAGAAGCAGCCCAAATTTAATTCACTCACCCAAATTTTCCAACAAGATAGGGTGAATTCCACAGCCTCGGCGAATTATGAAAATTAAACAGGCCATCATGGTTTCTTATTTTGCACAATTCATTCTGCACCTTTTAAACAACACGTCCCTTTTCTATTTGTCATGGGGAGGAGCAAAAAGCCACAGAGGCACTGAAGTTCCATCCCTTGACCACTGGTATTCTTATTCAGCAATTCCTCTGGATTCTGAAATTTCACAATGCAGTTTCAATCATCTTCACAGCACACACACAACCCAGATTGTGACAAAATAAAAAGAATGCTTCTCTCCCTGCCACCCACACTCAGGCATAAGAAATAAGGGAAATGATCTCTCTCTCACACACCAACATCTACTTAAAGTGAGCTGTGATGGCTGTGTTAGAAACCAGGAGCTGAAGTTCATAGCAGCTGCCCTTGCCACCATAAGTAGCTAGCTCATTTGCAACTCATTTGTACAACCTCTTTTGCCTAGGATAAATTTTCAAGTTATGTGAAAAGCCCTACAGCAGTTGAACAATAAGCACTTCTCCAAGTTTACATCCATACCTGAGATGATCTTGTGAACCCCAAGACAGCAAAACATTTCCCATCGGTCTTGTATTTCATCTGTTCCTCGTCTACCTTAGAGAAAGGAACTATATCGCTCCCATAGCGGAATCCTGCAGAGTGAAAGAATCAGTTCCTATGTTATTAAAGGAGGGTGACTCTCACATGGGAGCCTAAATGCAGAGCAGAAGAGGATGAGAGAGAGCCTTGCAGGAAAATATGAGTGTGTGGGGTGGAACTGGAGAGGACCCTCCCACCTCACAAACCACCAGCAGCCAAGGGCCACATAGGGACACTGCCTGGAACCCCTGAAAGTCGAACACAGGCACAGCTGGAAGGTAAGCCTGCTGCATGATTCCCTTCAGCCTATGGACAGAAGCAGAGATGGAGCTAGACATGGAAGGAAGGTTAGCCCAACTACCTCAAGTTTTTCCTTCAGGAGTGCATGTGTGTGTGTCACTCCTGTTGCCACACATCCTCCATACTCAACATACACATCAACCAAGCATCTTTTAAACTGCAAGCAGGGCTGTCCTATTGCATCTTAAGGGATGGGGGGGTGGCTAAGGAGGACGTGCTTCCTCTAAATAGATCTCCCTACGTGGTATCAGATAATTGTATGAAGCTTGTTATCTCTTGATACCCTAGAAATTCTTTTGTGTATTTAGCAAAACATGCATGCCCCCAAATCCATTTTCAGTGCTCTCCTATCTGGAATGGGTATAAAATTTAATTCCTCTGTTACCAATGTTACTTTCACTTATTCTACCTTCATCTCAATGCTTCTGCCGATAAACCAAACCCAGAGCTTGCTCACTATATGCAATTCACTAAATGGCACTTAACTTTTTTTGCAAGCAAATACTTCGCCAGGAAAATCTTGGTGCTCAAAGCAGAAGTCATACCTTGAATAACATCCTCCTTCTGAACTTCTGTTTCATCATCGTCATTCAAGCAGTAAACTGTTTCTTTCTGCACATCTTCTCTTTTTAGTGTCTTGGCATCTACAACCGTCCAGGTTTTTTTCACTTTTTCCTCGGTGAACTTGACATTGAAATTAAAAAGATAAGTTATTTCATGTTAACAGGCAGAACAATCCTAAGTATGGGAAGCCAACAGAACTTGTGCCATCTTGAATTAAGCTGGAGTAAATTACCCCTAGTCCGAACTCTGTTCAGCAGCAAGACTACTGACAGCTGAGTTGACTTAAGCCTGGCAGAGGAATGCAAGCCTTTAAAATACGAGTGAGACTGACACCACCCTTTTTGCCAGATTGAGTTCCACTGGGTTGCCAGGTCATATGACTGAGCTGAACAGAGCTAGGATTCAGCATACACCACCAAACATCAGCAATACCCATTTTTCAGGGTTTGTGCCAGCATAAGATCCCTGGCTAAGCTAGGACATACGACTTACACCAGCATAGCCCAACTGTGCTGGGAATCCACTGGCTAAGCTAAGAGACCCACTGGATCCTAATTTGCTCATCCCAGCAATCTTGGGTTTGGATTACTCCCTTGGGGATTAGATATCCACTGCAACAATTCAAAGGCTCCCTTTCCTTTCCCAGGCATAAGACAGCAGCCAATTTATACTGCACTAGTAAAAATATCCCTGAACACATGAAATTTATTTCACTGATCATCAATGATATGCCAATACTGACAGTTGGAAAACACTGAAAAAAATGCCTGAAATTTCAGGTGCACATAATCATAGATTGACAGTCTACAATGCACTAATTTCTAGTGACTGCAGGAGGCAAACTGCAGATCTAAAAAGTTACAGTGGTCCTATATACAAGAACACTTTACCTGAAAATGTGAGAAGTTCCCCAAGAGAAATATGGAAGGAATTCATTGCTATGCAGTTTCTCCAACTGCCATCACTTGCATTTTCCAAGGGAATAGGAGTTTCAGAAACCAGACAGTGAGCTTTATGAAAAACGACCATATTCTATCTCTCTATGCTGTCAGATTTAATAATTTAATAGGCAGCTATACTAATCAGTTACTGCGGTTGAATCTGAATTTACAACTAATTAATCCCTGCTGTGTTTCCTCCCTTCTACTGGCACCAGTGTTGGCATGTGTTCAATTATGCTAATATGGTGCTAAAAATACAAAAGTGGCCGTTGTAACTTACTGCTTTGTAGGCCACAATCCTTATAGACAACTGAGAACCAATTGTGAGCTGGCAAGGCCAAGCCATAGGTCTCCGTTCAACCTTCTTAAACACTGAAAGGCGCTCCAGACTCTCTCTAAATGACAAAACACAGGGGAAAGTGATATGGTGAATCCCGTAAAACATTTTACTAACTGCCCACAGGAAAAGAACAGGTTAGTTTTAACAAAATTGTGGTCTTGAAAATGTTTTGGTTCTAGATAAATTATCTGTGATTTTTCACATCTTCACATCATAGTAATGTATGTGTTTGATGTGCTAGCTCATACATGTTTATCACAGACAGATCTTCAATTTCACCTTACATCATCTCAAGTCAGGGTGATTTTCAACAGAGACTATTCCCACATCCAGAAATGTGCATGAATCCAGTTACATGTGACATTAAGGTTGATGACACTGTGGTATTTATTTTCCAGGCATTTTAACAGTTCTGCTGAATTCTTGAATCACTTGAAGCTCACTTGTTGTACCAGTATAGTTAGGATGGAATGTGGCAACAGCACTAGTCCAATATCACAAAACATGTCATTGTGTTACTACCTCAGCAATGTTGTATCAGCAACAGAGACGGGTATTTCAATGCTCACCAGTTGCTTTCATCCCAGCCATGAAACACACATATCTGAGAGCCGCAGCCAGATAAAAACACATGGATGGCATGATGCAGAAGGAGTGCAATGTGTGCTATTTTTCACCCAGGTAAAATCTGTTAGGATGCATAGCAGAGCCCTCTCTGTTATGGCACCCACAGTATGGAACTTGTTAATAAGAAAAACATGCCTAGCTGACTACCTCCTTAGAAGTACTGCACTACCAGAAGACGTTTTCCTTTAGAAAAGCCTTTGTCAGCACTTCACAGAACCAATAATGTCACTGGACTGCGGGGTAGATCAGATTAAAGAGCCACAGCAATGAACAATAAACTTTCACAGCTTATGGTTTTTTTCCTGATTGCTGGTTTAACACTTATTTTATATCATTAGGCTAGTGTTTATTCCCGTTGTGAACTGCTTGCCATGAAACTTCCCAACAATAAAAAAATCAACAAAAATAAATATTTATAAAATGTCAAATCCAATGCAGATATAGGTTTGGATACTAATGTTTGTTGTAATTACATATTGGAGAGGAAAGCAGTGAGTAGAGCTTGTCATTTTCAGGATTATTTTTGTGTGCTGCTGCTTGCTGGTTTTGCTTTGAGGTTTTTACACACATTTTAGACTTTAAGCTATCTTTATTTTAATTTGCAGATGCCTGCAAGCAGAGAGGCACCTCCAATGTTATCAGTAAATAATGAGCACTGCTCGCCTGTACACTGCTATTCCCGGTCTATTAAGGCCCAGGTTTGCTGCTGAACATCTAGCTTGGCCTTACGAACCTAAAACATTACACTGAAGCCAAGTTCCACCATAATGAAAAGGGAAATACTTCTGTGTAAAGGAACACTATGGTGTCAGGAGGAGAAAAAGCCCAATTTATGCAAACAAAACATCTGTGGGCATGAAACTGGGAGGGAAATAAATACAAGCAAAGTTTCTAATAATGGAAGGAGGAGCAATTCAAGGTTACCTGAAAGTATAAATGTCCTCCAGGCCTTCTTCTTTGGCTAAGGAAAACATAAGCTTTCTCACCATCTGAAGGCCTTCTTTCTGCTGTCCAGATAGCCCCTTCCTTGGAAAAGGGTTTTGGTCCCTACTGGAATGCAAACCATTCCCCACATCCCCACTTCCATCTTCATCATTCGCTGGAAATGGCAAGCTAAGAATACAATAAAGAACAATTTCCATTCACATTCCTCATTCACCAGAACAACTACAAATCAATTCACTGACTTTTATTTTATTTTTTCCTGAAATGAAAGAAATGTGAATTGACACTTTGCATCCTCCCTTTATTCTGATGCACATTCAATTGTCATTCTGAAACCTTAGCAAGCCAGCCCACACTGATGCTCATTTATTGCCACGCTATTAGTCACTTGTGACATGACAAGCTCTGTATAGGATCTTTTAAAGCTCAAACTTGGAGTATTCATAAATAAAGTTGATGTATTTTCCTCTGCGGAAAGAAATTGGATTAAGAATTTTGCATAATACATCTGCATGAAATTATCTTTTGATGTAATTTATATGTCAACAACTAACAGTCAAATTATACATAATGTTAAATGTATCATTCCCCCCCCCCTTAAAACTGCAGCAGTGGAGTGTGTGGGGAGGTCAAATCAGAATTGGAGCAGTGGCAATGGGAAATGGGGATTTAACCCTTTCCCCACACATGGAAACCCTCCTTCCCCAAGCAGCTAATTACCCCAAGAGGGAACAGGCCATTGGGGCAAATAGCAGTTTCTTTCCAGAAGTGGCAGAAGGGAAAGGAATATATTTTTGGGGAGTGGGGGCACTTTTCACCAAGACTGTGATGTGGTATGAAAAGGTTAACCCCTCCTCCCTCTATGTCTTGGGACATATGTCTTCCCCCCTTCCTAGTATGGCCATTAAGAAAAAGGAAGGAAGATGGAAGCTAAGATATGCAGTTCACATGATGTGTTTGGCCCTGAGCTTACAATAAAAGGACCTAAAGAATGGAAGCACCCATTGGAAAAGCCAAGTTTCCTTGCCCCATGCATTTCAAGTCACTTAATTCACTGAATGACCACAACGGTCTGTGCATGCCTGCTTCCTTTGGGACTTCTGCCCTTCAGATTTCATCCACAGCATCTTGCCAATTTTTGCATTTTGCGATGTGAGCTGAGTGAAAGCAGTTTTCATTCTCATCTATTGAGCATGAAAATCTATATATTAACCTGGGAGTAAGCTTCACTGTAATCAATGAGCTTACTTCTGATCAGACAGAACAATCCTATTTATGTAATTGATCATAGCATAGCAAAGGTGGAGGACGGGGACGGAGGGGGGGGAGATGAAACAGAATTCCAATTTAGGCACCTTTGTCTATTTTGCAGCATTAATGATGTCAAAATATCATTATTGCCACTGGCATATTACAGTTAAGATAATTTCTTCTTAGTATTGCTTTCTGAATGAGCCAAATCACAACCTATAGTCTTTTTCTCAATACATTAACAGGGCAATCCTAACCATATCTGCTCAGAAGTAAGCCCCGCTGGGTTCAATGGGCCTCATTTCCAGGCACAGGCACATAAAGGAAGTTCCCAATTAGCAGTTGCTTGCTTGCATGCAGCCCTACAATTGCTAAAAATATGGGTATTCCTGCACAGAAGCAGAAAAAAGGCTCTGAAATATAGCAATGGATGAGTAGAATTAAGGCCCGTGAGAATGTCAGCTATTCTCCAGGGGTCTAGAACTGCTGAACCACAGGCAAGATCCAGCCTATAAAAGCTTCTGAAACGACCTGCCAGCCACAATGGCATAAGCAACACCACAAGAAGACTCAGGTGGCACAATGGGGTCAGTGCATCTGGGTGTTAACCAGAAGGTTGGTGATTCAAGCCCACCCAGGGACAGCTGTAGGCAGGATTCCTGCATTGTAGAGAGTTGGACTAGATGACCCTTGCGGTTCCTTCCAACTCTATGATTCTAAGAAAAGCTGTCCCCAGTCATTCTATACAAACGCTGGGCTGGGGGAAGAGATTTAAATGTCCTGACTGAGCCCGGTGATGCAATGGGGATGAAATCCCCATGGCCCACCTTGCTCTTCAGAATGAAGAGAAGTTCTGCCTAGTCAAGAGCAATTGTGGGAATGAAAATTACCTTTCACACCACTCCTCAGCTGATGTGCATGCATCAGCTAAGGAGCAGTGAGTATGTGCACCTATGATTGTGGACCTTGGCATACCTGGGGGGGTCTCACTCCACCCACTCTGGGGTCTGGTTCTGCCCACTCTTGAGCTGAGGCCCCCCCCAACAGTTGACATCTATCAGCAAAGGAATGTATACAACCCAGAGCTTTTGTGCTATTTGCAGAATAAGATATCCCAAATAAGGGCAAAATATGCAAATATGCTTTATTTGCATAATTTATGCAGCTTGCAGAATTCAACTATTCTGGATGCAGACTTGTTAAGTTTTTTGTTTGAACGCACAGCCCTACTTATTCAAATTTTTAGTGCCTTTTTGAGAAGGCACTAAAACATTAGAGGCTAGAGTTAGAGAAATGACATTCCCTTTCTCAGAACAGGACAGAGTTGAAATAATATTTCATAGTTCTCTCCTCACTCACAAAAACTGAAGCGAAATACCAGTATTCTTCATGTTAGCAATGATAACATCCAGTTGATCCTCACTGAAGGGACTACTGAGGTCTGTAAAAACTTCAATGTGTAGTTTGTCATATTTTTTCCCACTAAAAGAGAAGGCCAAAATAAAAGAGTTTCAAAAGCACAGGTATTTTGACAGCTGCGATATTTTGACTGCTTCTTTACAAAGAGCAATTTATACTTCTAGTAAGGCCACATATGATTAATATGAATCCACAGAATGTCATGTATTTGCTGTGTTTGGCCATCACAATATACCATATTTTAGAGGGATGTGATTGGACCTAGGTAACGCCTAGGTAAGCTGACATGTTTAAACAAGCCATAATTAACCTTAACCAAAGTATAAGGTTCAAATGAAATGCTAAACTTTATTATTCTTGCTATCCACCTTAAACTGTCAGGAAAGGCAGGATATAAAATTGTTAGATCAATACAAATAAATAAATAGCACTGCCATTTTAATTATTTTCCCCCTTTATTACTCATTGGGGGAAGCATCTCCTCTTATAATATACTGAGTAAAATTAACCAAGTGCTATATTCCACTTGGTATCAGTCATGGAAAGTACTCCAGTGTCAGGTGAGCTCTGATTTTCCAACACTTAAGTCAATGAAAACCTGCAGTTTTTACATTAGCATAGACCTGATTCTTAGCATTGTGCTGCTGAACAAGTGCCCAATTAACCTGAAAGCAAACTTCAAAAATGGGCTATGAAAGACTTAAGTGGCTAAAGTTCAGCAGTGAAAACAAATGAACAAACAGAACAGAGCAGCGAGGGAAACCCAACACTTTTCATTTTCAGCTTGTTATATACATTAAGAGTAAATGTCATTTTGTTCTTCAAAGAACTTCCAGTTCTTTATCTCAGTGATAATTTGGGTCCACAAAAGCTGGTTGAGAGGTACTAACACTTCCTTTACAAAATTAAACTAAACATGTCCTTAAGGCTATCCCAAAATAGCCCTATTTACTAAGCTGTCTAATAATACACACAGAAGATTTTGAGCTCTCTTGTGGTAATCAGTCAGAATCCTTCAGTATTTATTATCTCAAAAACACTCCTTCCATAGTAAGATAATGTCCCAACACTAAAATGGAGTCAGATCCATTTTCAAAACTGAGTTTCAGAATGCTTAAAGGCAGTTGTGGGCTGATATACTTACATTGTTTCCTTTTGGAGCAAGTCCATGCAAACAACAAGAGCATCAAGAACTAAGCACATTAAGAAAAGTCACTTTAATTTTTTAAAAACCCACAATTTGATACATGCTGGGCCAGGATACAGTCATTACTGAGCAGCCCTAGTCACAGTAATATTTCACATTTAACGCACCTGAAGTGTTCAAAGCATTTAACATATCAATAACAGCCCTGTAGGGCAGTGTTTCCCAACCTTATTCCAACTGTGACCCCCTTCTGACCTAGTTTCCTTTCTGTGGTGCCCCCCATGGGCATAGCCAGGGGGGCAGCTGCCATCCAATAAGTACAAATCAATACAAATCAGAGGTTCTGCCCCCCCCCCAACAAAAATCCTGGCTACGCCCACGCCCATGTTCTATGTAAACAGAACCTGTTTTATTTATAATTTTTATAATACAGTCCAAAAGGCGCACAGGGAGCTCTGTATATATGGGAGAATTTTAAAAAGCAAGTGGTCTTCACTGACCTGGTGCAAAAAGATCTTGTCATCTGGAGGAGCCCGGGCTGCCTAGATAAAGCACTACAGCCCCACACACCCTTACCTGGGAGAAAGGCCCACTGAACTCAGTGCAACTTTCTTCTGAGTAGACACTTATTTACCAGATGCAAGGCAGCAACACCAGACGACCCCACTCAGCTAGGCGCTGGGATGGATTTCACCCAGACCTTGCAGAGTCAGGCCAACACTGCCGACAGGCCCTACGTCCCTTGGCACTTAAATCAGGGGTGGGAAACACAGCATTAGTCCTGCTTTGGGCTGTGAAGCCATTTCCCCCAACTCATGCCCCTCTGCCCCACACCTGAAGTCACATGTGAGGCAGGTAAAGACATGACTGGATTTGTTCCGCGAGTTTCCCCTGAGAATCTTGATCATGCCACCAATCCTTCCAGACAGCAGGGTCAAGTCACTGGCAGGATTAAAGTCACTGATGGGCCATGAGTTTAACACTGCTGGGTAGGCTGCACAACTGAGCACCCCTGTAGAAAAAAGCTTTGCCAATAATGAAGTTGGCGAAGCGCCATGCACCCCACACTCAGCTGGATGTCGGGTGCTTGGGAAGTGCCGTGCAAGAGACTTTGGCAGGTGGGAGGGATAAACCACCTGTCAATCATCTGAAATCATAATAATACCATGTCCTGCCCACCTGTCAATGGTGTTCTGTCGGGGTGAGACAAATAATAATCAGGCCCACTGAGCCAAATAGGTTTGTCTTAAATAATAAGGGCTCTAGGAGTTAATGTGGCAATTCCAGACACAGTTAAAATATAAACTCCCAATCTTCCATGCAGCTGTAATCTGGTGAAAAGATTTTCAACATTCATAAAGGATACTGTCCCCATGTTCAGAGCCAGGCTGAACCATATTTTGTATGTCTTCCAGCAAATCAAAATCCGGCATCATCAGGTGTCTGTGCACAGTGATATGCTGATATTGGTCCCCGCTGGCAAGGCTATTTGCAGTGTCCTCTGTGCCAAATAAAACCAAGGCGATTTCATCTTTACTCTCAGCAAACACCTGCAGATGGTAAAAGATGCCAGTGCAGATACAAAGTGATCAGTATAAACTTTGCTACTCAGCTTCAGATTACTATCGATTCATTCTTCCAACCTTATCTGCATCATATATGAAACATATTTAAATGACATTTTAGGTTCTGTGGTCAGCTACCAAACTGTTATGGGAACTACAGTTCAATATCTGGAAAAAATTCCCGAGGCTAGAAAATACAGTTACAGAACTTTACCTCCCCCGCCCCCTCCACCGGAAGGGGCAGTTTTAACACAAGTTGAAAACTGAAATAATGGTAGGAAAAATCAATGTACCAAAAAGATTGGTGGAACAGAATGCATTATCAAAGAAGTGGAGTAGACATTCTGTATTTCTGTTATACCTATGTAACTTCAAGGGAAGAAGTATGAAGCTGAGGGGAAACATGGTGTGCAACAAATTGTAAACCACAGGCAGGGGCAACAGCCTCAACGCCCCTGAAGCTGCCCCCGTCTTCTATCCCATTGGAGTTCTTTTTTTCCTATTCATTTCTGCCTTATTTCACCTGGTTTATAAAGTTAACAAAGCACTGCAGGCCTGTTTTAAGTTTTACTTCTTCCCTTTCACATGAAGTGAAGTTTAGCCCTGTTCTGATGTCATCATGCTGTGAGTTTTCTGAGGCAGCTTCATCTTTATCATAACTTCTACTGTTCGTCCCACCGCTCAGAGCTCTTTTACCTGTCGCTGCACAAACATTGTCATCACTTTTTTGGCTTGTTCAAAAGGAGAGTCTTCTCCAGGACCAGAATTGCTCATGGAAAAGCCGACATCCATACACAGGACCACTGCTGCCTTCAGAAAGGAAAAGTACAAGCTGAACTAGAATATGGCTAGGCAAAATCATACAAGCACCTATTTCTTGAGCTGTAACATTCTACACCTACATGCTACTGCAAAGGAAACTATGGAACCAATACAGCTTTCAGGCTACAATCCTATACCCACTGGGAGTATGCCCAGCTCAGTTTAATGGATTTTACTACTTTACTCAGAAGTAGGCATACACAGAATTGTTTTCAAAATTTCTACCTGTCTTGTCAAAAACACTGTAGAAAAATAAACCACAATACACACTCCCAGCAGGATTGGGGGGAAAGTCCAATTAGCTTTGTAAAATTGCTTTTACAATAGAAATAATGTGTTTAATGCAGTAAGGGTAAATATGGAGGGCTTATATAGAAAAAAAGCCCCATAATTTTTTCTTTATTCAGTTTATTCAATCTATGCATTTTGGGTCGGAGGGCTCTCCTGAGCAGAAAATGCTTGTTCTGCCTGTACCACTGAAGCTTTACAATCACACAGCTGAGCAATACTGTTGGATCCAACCCAATATTTATAACCCACCTTTACTCAAACTATAGGAATCCATTTTTTAAAAAATCAGGTTCCCCCATGTCCTAAACTTCTCAAATATATTTGTTCATGTCTTGGATGCTGGAGTCACAAAACTGGAAGAACTGTTTGTTTTTTCTAATTTAATAGTTTAGGTTTTTTTTTAACTGCATGTTTACTGTTTTTATATTGTATTTATACAAGCTTTGCTACATAGAAAGCTGCTTTATGGTGGCTTTCCCCTTGAAAAGTGGGATATTAGTATCTAAATACCTACATAATAATGTTATTATAGAATTAAGAGGGTGCGTCCAACTAACATGTCCGAGTAGTTCAAGGACTTTTGCCTGTGCAATACGACTTTCCATCCTCACATAACCCCTTTTATCTGCTCTGAAGAATTGGGGGAGTGAGTGGGCATTGCGCACTACTTTACTGCTTGATCCCAACCGCTAAGTTTCTGATATGTGAACAAGGTATCTGTGTGTGTGTGTGTGTGTGTGTGTGTGTGTGTAAGTACCACTGTGTGTATAATCACTCCCTTGATTAATCTACAATACAAGGCATCACTTGGTTCTAAATGCAAGTGTAGATTAGGTTGCAATCCTACATACACTTACATGCGAGTAAATCCCATTGAACTCAATGGGTCTTACTTCTGATAAGCTATGCACAGAATTGTACTGTAATAAATAAATAAATATGTAATATTGTGTCGCGATCCGCTTTGTGCAGACTTATCTGCCCCTGAAAAGCAGGATGCAATTCTGATTCTATATATGTAGCATTTCGGAGTGGGGGGGGGGTCGCCCCAGGATAATCTGATCATAGGTTACCCCCCCAAAAACACACACACACACACACACACACACCTCACTAAGGACTAGAAGCCCCACTTTCACCTACAATAATAATAACGATACATTCTTAAGCGAGGGAGGGAGGGGAAGAGACTCGCTAAGCATCTTGAACGGAAGTCCAATGCTAGGGGATGAGCCCGTGTGAAGCAGCCGAGAGAGGCGGGAAAAGTTCCCCTCAGGCCCTGAAGCCTCCCATTAGCTCTGTCAGGGCGACGCGCGCCTCTTCCTGAGGGAAAGAGCCTGCAGGGGACCAGCATAGCCGGCGAGGTCCGTCTCTCACGCCCCACCACCCGCGCGTTACCTTCGCCCCCCGCGACATCGTGCCAGAAGCGGCTCCAGCTCCGTCTTCCGCGCCTCCGCCGTCTCTTCCTTCCGGAGTCTCTCGGCCAGTATCCGGCCAAGTGGGTCTGGGAGCGAGCCCCACAGCGGCACCTCGTGGTCGCAGCCGAGATGGAGAAAGAAGGATGGAGGGCTGGAGGAATTGCGGTTACAAGGAGGAGAGGGTTGTGTTGGCACAAAAGAGAGTGCTCAGGCTGCAGTTCTAATGCACGCTTCCTGCAATGATTTAATAGTGCCGGATTTACGTATAAGCTCAACAAGCTATAGCTTAGGACCCCACTCTCTTGGGGGCCCCCAAAAAATTTAAGGGGGGGGACTGGATGTATATTTCAAAAATATAAGATAAAAAACAAATAAAATAAAACCTGCATTCAACAACAGTGTTTTGTGTTGTGTAGGCTCCTATGATGTAAGTAATGGGACCTGCCTGCTAGCCTGCTCCCTAAAATATCACTGGTTTGCTCATTTCTATATATAGGGTGCCTACATTCTGCTGTTTATAATTACTAGTAGTTTGCATCATATATTTGCACCTATTATTATTTCATGTTATAGCAAGTTTCTAGAGACTAGATTATGAGTCTTTGTAAATTGTGTTTCTAATGGAACTTTTGTCATTGCCAAATGCCAATGTGTTTGCATTATTAAGTTTGTTATGAATAAAAAATCATTTGAAGTTAGAGCTTAATAATTATTTCACTATTAATATACTTAATTGTATTTCACTTCAACAATTACTTTGATAAAATGCATATTTTGTAATGTGCAAATAGCTTTCGATGCCTATTAGGTCCATAAATTACTATATAGCATATATTCAACACAAAAAACAGCTACAATTTGTTGTTGACAAAGGACAGCTGGACATATAAAGGGCCTCAGTAGCTTAGGGCCTCATCAAACCTAAATCCGGCCCTGATTCTTCAACATCAACTTCATTGGTGTTGTGCAGATGCCTGATTAGCGTCTCCCAAAGCGACTACTCTATTCCCAACTTATGAATAGAAAGCGTAATACTGCTGGTCAACAAAAGAGGTTTAAAGACTCTCTCAAGGCAAATCTTTTAAAAAATATACAGTGGTACCTCGCAAGACGAATGCCTCGTAAGACGAAAAACTCGCAAGACGAAAGAGTTTTTCGTTTTTTGAGTTGCTTCGCAAGATGAATTTCCCTATGGGCTTGCTTCGCAAGACGAAAACGTCTTGCGAGTTTGTTTCCTTTTTCTTAAAACCGTTAATACCCAAGGAATCCGTGCTTCGCAAGACGAAAAATTCGCAAGACGAAAAAACTCGCAGAACGAATTAATTTCGTCTTGCGAGGTACCACTATAGTATAAACATGGACAACTGGGAAACACTGGCCTGCGAGCTCTCCAATTGGAGAACAGCCTTTACCAAAGGGGTCATGGGTTCTGAAGACGCTCAAACTCAGGATGAAAGGGAGAAACGCTCTAAGAGGAAAGCACGCTTGGCAAACCCTCACCGTAATCAGCTTCCACCCAGAAACCTATGTCCCCAATGGGGAAGGACGTGTGACTCCAGAATTGGCCTCTACAGTCACGGACTCACAGTGAAAACCGTGTTCATGGAAAACAATCTTACTTGGCTACGAGTGATCGCCAAAGATGAAGATAAGAAGGAGAGAGGAAGGAGTAAAAAGATGTGTTGACACAAAAGAGGATGTTCATGCTGCAGTTCTAATGAACACTTCCTGGGAGTGAGTCTCCTGGAAGCCAACGGCTCTCTCTTCGGAGCAGACATGTATAGGGTTGCACTGTTCATATCATAAGCCTAAAAGAGGGCAATGAAGATTGGGTGCCACCTTTTAAAAAGGAGAATCTTTTCACCCCACTCCACAGCAGTAGGTTCAAGCTTCCTTAAGGATGCAGTCCTGTACTCCCACTTACCTGAGGGTGAGGCTCAGCTCCATGAGGCTTCTGAGTAGACATGTGTAGGAGTACAATAACCAATCTCAAAGCATATGGGAGAATGGGATGCTGAGAAGAGCGCAGAGAGAAGAAACATTGTCGTGCATCTGCAGCAGGACAACTGGATGCCTTCACCTGCCCCAGCTGCAACAAAACATGTCTCTCCTGTATCGGTCTCTGCAGCTGTTACTCAACAATTTGACTTCACCCCCAAAGGCACACTCCTCCATCAGCTCCTGAGATGGATAGGTGCCAACCATTTGTTTTAAAACTACTGGTTTTACTTAGATTTTATGTCCATTTGTTTTTAAAGATTTTATCAGTATCTTTTATGAATATTTTATATTGTTTTATGTAAGCCACTTAGAGGTTTGGGTTGATTAAGTGGAATGTAACTTTTGTTAAAATATGGGAGTTCATTTGGAAACAGAGGTATTGTTCACCGACTTTTAAAAAAACTAAATGTCTGTGTATAGTATCTGCTAGATTAAATTGCAGTTTCCTTTTGCAGAGTATGGCATCCTGTTAAATATATGCAATTTTAATTGAGGGAGGAAATCTGATAACCCAAGAGGGAATCTTATTCATTTCCCATCATTCCTTAAAGAAGATGCCCTTGGTATCCTAAATGAACTTGAACAAGTTCCACCCTGGGCTGAAGCAGTGATTCAGGCAAAACTGCCCAAGGCTAAACTTAATTTGGCCACTTTACAAGAGAATGAAAAGAATAGGCCTCCAGTTGCATCCAAAGAAAGGGCACATTATCTCAAACAGCCGCAGCTGTAATGCTGCAGGACACTGTGGTCCAGATCAGTGTGAATGGATTCTGTGTACAGTTAAATAGACCACTTTCAATTTTCTCCATGATGGGATCCTTGTGTAGGCTGTCTGAAGTTCAAATGGAAAATACACAAAGCAGCAGGTGATGTGAACAATTTTGGACAAGTCCCTCACCATTTGCTATGTGTTTGGAACAACCAGACTCTTAAGGAATAGGAGTGGGTGGTGGGTGGGGGAAAGCTTCAATCATTTTGCAAGAAATTGGCAGGTGGTCTATACAGAGGTTTCCAAAACACCTGGGGTTTTGAAAAAGTATCTGTTGAAATATGGTTTTTTAAGGTCTTACACCCCAGCATGAGATAGATCTGCTGGCTACAGAATTGCCTTATCTGTAGCAGCTTTCCTTAAACACTTATTATGCACTGTACTCTATGCTACCACCTGCAGCTCGCCATGACTGTCTAGCAGTTATGGATGATTCCCTGCAGAGGTGCATGTAAGTGCACAATTTACTTCCTCTATTTGAGCACACATACCTGGAGAAGAATCCCCTGCCTACCCATTTCATGAATGTGTATAAATAAACCATGTGCCCATGGTCTGAAATTGAAACAGAACTTCTATACAGGTGGTTAATGTTTCTGTTCACCCTGTGGAATAAACTGCATATTTAGTTCTGCATCAGTATGGTTTTCAAACTGAGAGCCAGTGTGGTGTAGTGGTTAAGAGCAGTGGACTCGTAATCTGGGGAACTAGGTTCGCTTCCCTGCTCCTCCATATGCAGCTGCTGGGTGACCTTGGGCTAGTCACACTTCTTTGAGGTCTCTCAGCCCCACTCACCTCACAGAGTGTTTGTTGTGGGGGAGGAAGGGAAAGGAGATTGTGAGCCGCTTTGAGACTCCTTTGGGTAGTGATAAAGCGGGATATCAAATCCAAACTCTTCTTCTTCAAAATGATAGCTGGGGAAGTTTTCATATTACAGTGGTACCTCAGGTTACATACGCTTCAGGTTACATACACTTCAGGTTACAGACTCCGCTAACCCAGAAATAGTGCTTCAGGTTAAGAACAGACCTCCAGAACGAATTAAGTACTTAACCTGAGGTACCACTGTACCAGAGTTTAGGCATCCCTTATGCACACTACAAAATGCTAATGCATTTCTACAACCTTCTTGTTAAACTATTTAAAAATCCATCCACAATATTTTGTTTAACCAGCCAGCCCATTTGCACAAATCCAGGTGCTACAAGGCAACTTGCCCCCAAATAATTCTTGCTTACCTTAGGCCATGATCTAACTGCGTATCTGCACGCATTTCAGAAAATCCATCACCAGCTAATTAAACTTTAGAACACAATAACTGATTCAAATATTTTAATCAGATTAAAACTTTCTAAAAATGAAGCAGGCAAACTCTCAGGAATAACTGCTTCTGTTTGCAAAAGACTGAGATCTGTCCGGCTTGTTACAATTTGGATTGTTGCTGCAGTGCAACAGACAGAATACAGCAGATACCAAATAAAGAGTAAAACCACAAACATTTACTTATTGTGCTACCATTACCACAATGCGCTGTGCGGCAAACTGGCTATCTGTTTTGTCATGTTTTGAGGCGAGGATATATAATTTACTTATTAAGTCTATATGCCACCCTTCATCAGAGGATCACAGGGCAGTTTATAAAGACAGAAACGCAAACAATTCATAGGAAACATTTCCCCACGGTAAGAAATGTTTTGACAGTGAAGCAGACTCATGGGTGGCGAGTTTTGGACATGGGCATCTGCAGGAATCTTTTGGGATGGGGAGACAAAGCAAAATACTGGAAGTGGGAAGCAGGCTAGTTCCCCATGAAATGAAAGCAGTGCCCATGTGCTTTGCCACATTATCTCAGGTTCTACAAATGCTAGAAATGTAGGGTGGTATTCAATTAACTCATAGGTAGGCAAACTGTAGCCTGGGGCCAATCACCTTCTCAATCTGGCCCGTGGACGGTCTGGGAATCAGCATGTTTTTACACGAGTAGAATGTGTCCTTTTATTTAAAATGCATCTCCAGGTTATTTATGGGGCATAGGAGTTCGTTCATTTCCCCCCCCCCCTTCAAAATATAGTCCGGCCCCCCACAAGGTCTGAGGGACAGTGGACTGGCCCTCTGCTGAAAAAGTTTGCTGACCCCTGAACTAACTCCTCATGCATGTGAAATTATGTCTGTTTTTGTAATGGGACTTCCCTCCCCACTCTCATGGAAGCAGATCTGCTCAAATGCACCAGCCACACTGCACACTGCAGCTACATGGCACCCTCCCCCAAACAGCCAGTGTCAACATTAGTGTGGTACCGAACAAACCTGAATTATAACTTAAGTTTACAGATTACAGAAGTGACTATGGATGCCACCAGATTCTCATTCACACACAGGAATTTGTACATACCGTACCTGGCAGGCATCACTGACACATGCTTCCTGGTTGGGCCCAGTATCTTGGGGTGGCTAATCTAACCTGTGGTCTTCCAGATGTTGTTGGACTCCAACTCCCATCAGCCCTAGTCAGCATTCCCAGTGGTGAAGGATGTTGAGAGTTGTAGTCAACCAACACCTGGAGGTCCGTAAGTGCTTTTCCTTAATTGATATTATGGTCAGGCCATGAAGAACCAAGAAACTGCTTGGGGATGGAGCTATGCTTGAGCCTTGAGAGACAGAGAACATTTTATTTCCTGATTTACTGCAAGGCATCAGTACACAAACCAGAAGGATCCCAGGTCTCAAATAATATGTGCAATTGAGAATGAGGGAGGGGGAGAGGTCACAAGGGCAGATATTTGCCTAGCATTTTCCTAACTTTTGGGGGGGGGGGAATCCCATGGTTTAACAAAGGCTTTTTATCACAAACATTGAAAGAGCTTTTTATTTTAATCTTATGAAAGACAAATTTGTCTTCTTATACAAATTGGCTGAAACCCTGTTAAAATCATCTGATGAACTGTACTAGGACAGTAACAATGATAAATCTTCTGTGTTTGGTTTCTCGTATTTCCTGATGTTCCAAAACACATGTAAGAAATGCCACCAACTTCAGCAGAACATTAATCTGTAATAACAATGGATTAGGTTTTAAAGAAAGGAGATCAAGAAGGTCTATGTCTCACTGCAGAACGGCTTATGGGAAAGTTGGCGAGAGGGGGAGTGAAAGAATCTCAAGAAAGAAGGTAGAAGAAAAAGGTAAAGAAGAAATGATAACTACAGTATCACCATCCATAGCACTTTTAATATAAGTCAAGATAGGAAAGGGGAAAGGGTACACGTTTGAGGCCAAAGATCAAGGCGGGACAGAAATATATAAATAAATATTAGGAAAAAGGTATTTAACTCTCCCAATACAAACATGGGAGTAACTAGACACATTCAGCTAGGAAGCCTCTTTGGGGAAGTCCAGCAAGTTAACAGTGGGCACATACAGATGTATCATTAAAGCAGGAGCCACCACAGAATTTACCCTGACTTCAGCCACACTTTAAATCAGAGGTGGGCAGCCTTCGACCTTGCATGATCTATTTTCGTTTTTACTAGAACCTCAAGATGCACCAACCAGAGCCAAGTGTGAGAGTGAACGTACAAGGAGAATTAATTGTACTTCTCAGCACATACCCAATCAAGGCATTGTGATTAATGTAAGAGAACTCAGCTCACAAGCCTTTCACACTAAAATCCAGTCCTGGTTTTCCAAAGGTTTCCCTTTCTGTGGCCTAATTTGCCAGGGTGGGTGGTACAGGGAACTATTGCAACTTATCTAGAGCTCCACCAGTAGATCCTGAGATACATTCTGCCCACTTCTAATATAAAATGATGGATGCACATATCAATGACTAAAACACAGATTTAGTCATCAGTCTTGCACCTCCTCCTGCCATGTCTTGGGCAGCCTGTTGACCTGTTAAAGAATTATTTATTAAAACTTCATACACATTTGTGATTTTAAGTGTTCCTGGTCACCTTTTTTTTTTTTAAAGGTCTTTTTGAAGTTGCAAAACTGCTCTGGACAGGGGAGGAATGGATAGGTACTGTCACTGGTATCAGCCAGTCAGTGCTGTGCGCAGACACCCTATGATACAAAATTGCAGAATTGTCGCCCCCCCCCCCCCGCCCCAGGTTGATCTGGAAAGAAAACAAGTTTATTTTAACAGAATGTGACAAACATACTTTCCAAAAGGCACCACTCCTCAAATAGTGTTATATCTGAACACACCCAATGGCACACAATCAGCATACATTGTGAGTGGAGGAAGGAAATTACATTGTGCTTTTCAACTACAGCATGGCTTTTAATAAAGTTAGTAAGCTTTACAGACACTTTGCAGCATTAGGCGACTAAAGCTTGTGATAAGAGAAGAATCTACAGCTCAGAAAGGCGTACCAAAGGCAAATACAAATAGCACCAGCACTTGGGCTCAACCTTGCTTATCCCACAGGGGTCAACAGATCAGGCTTCCCCAACCTGGTGGTCTCCAAATGCTCTGGACTCCAGCAACCATATCGGCTGCGACTGATGAAAGTGAAGAGCCCAACAACATCTGGATGGCACCTGGGTTGGGGAAAACTGCAGTAGACTAAGGAGCAAGAAAGCCCAATAATGCATAGTAGAAAACAGAACATTTATGTAGGTGCTGTGTAATTACCAGCCCCAAATACCACAGTATTTGCCCTACACAAACATTAAGAAAGAGCACTCTATTGTAACATTTATGATATCAATTCCCTCTCCCCCATTATATAATCTGTGCAATCAATAAGGCTTGTGCTAATTACTTACACAAACATACAACTTGATTTACACGTGCCTCTTTTCTGTACAGGTTCCCCACCCCCACCCCACCCCACCCCATTATATTATATTAAGGAAAACTTCTAATTCAGCTTGTCTAAACTAGACACTAGATTTAACACCTTTTAACAAACATTACATAGATTTAAAATTTGTGGTGACTAAATGGGGGGGGGGGAACGACAGACCACTGAAAAACTCTTTGTGGGTCGGGTAAAATAAGGGAAGGACTGATAGAGCTTGGAAGGTTCAGGTTCCTCGCTTCTTTCCCTGGAGACCGTTCTTGGGACTCTAGTTTTTAAGACAGTGTCCTACAGCATCAACTATGCTTAGTTGTCCCTGGGCCCTGTCTTAATGCAACATGCTTCGTGCATTTCAGATCGCAGTCATTACCCATAGCACTTATTAGCTCCTGCTTTTCACACAAGGAAGGCAGGCATCAAGTGGAAGATTGCACCTGCGTCTTCACACTGGAAGATCCAGTTTGCAAAATAAAAATGTTTGGGGGCAAATTTTATTATTTCCCCACCCCTCCCAACCAAGCAGCACCCCCTGCCAAACAACAGACTTTTTGTCACTAAACTGTGCGCTTTAATAAAACACAACAGAGAGCACTGATCAGATCAGCAATATTAGTAGCCAGTCATGAATGGTCATCTTATAAAGAATGGGAGATTCTTCACCCAGAACATTGGCACTTCATATTCGCTTGAGAATCTAAATGCCAGTGTGTACAATCAGTAGACTTGAGTGGCAAAGCTGTACCTGGGCTGAACCATATCAAGCAGTGGATAGGGAATGAGGGTTGGATGTTATCGCACAAAAAAAACAAATTCCTACACACACAGGAGAGACATGTCAGAAGAGTTTACTCTTCTCAATTATGTGCTGCTTTTGAATGTACAGGAAGACATTTATTGTATTCAAACAGGCTACCCTTCATCTGTAGCCTGGAGTGGTGTAAACTGGGTCTGGGTAGGTCAGACATAATAGGAAATCAAAAACACAGCTAGGCTGGAACTTTCCTTGAACACTTTAGCTTTTCACAAGAAGATGATTTTTGATGGGGGCAGGGTGGGGAATGTATTAAAACTTGTAATCACCCCTTGGTTTTGAAGTGGTACCATCTAGGAACGACTGTCCCCCTTTTCCCCCCCATGCCCCACCCCAAATGTTTGAATTGGCTTTATTCCCTGTACGTGCATGCCTCCCGAAGTACATTTGCAATGCAAGTGAACATGGAAAGTTAGAGACACTTAAGGCAAAGGCTCAGACAGCTGAGATCTCTTCACCTTGGGCTGAGCCTTTGGCTGACAAGCTCCCGGAGACATTGTCAGAATCTAGTAGCTCAACAATGCTGTATGGGGAACAGTCTTCCAGGCCCATCTTGCTACACAGCCAGCCACAGAATCCTTTCTCCATATCCCTCACGGCATGCCACCAATCCCCAAAGGCCCACGAGATCTGTGTCACTGCTGTGTAGAGGCCCAAAGAGAAGGACACCACCATGATGATGATGGGATAGAAGATAATTAGGAAAGGGCAGAAGGTGATCTTGTGCCAGAAGGTCCTCTCTTCGTTGTAGACCAGGAAGACATTGTACCAAGCAATGGTGCCATAGTAAAAGGACACCACAAAGGACATGATGAAGATGACGGGGAGACAGGTGAGGCTCCAGAGAAGGACATGGGGGCCTTTAGAAAGCCCAACCTCACAAGCTTTTTTCCCTTCAGGGATATCCGTTTTGGGAGGCTCTTTCGACCTGGCCAGTTCTTGCAGCTCCTTGTCAGTGAGTGTAACATGAATGTCCACCATTTGGCCTTTCTTCTTTCCTCTTGTGATGGTGCCAGTTAAAGTAACGTATCTGCTATCTAATGGAATGGCCCAAGAACCTAGGAAGAAAGAGAAACTAAATCAGTTCAAGACAGAAAACTAAAGCAGAACTTAATGGCATTTTCAGCAGTGTTGTAAGAGTATTTTGGAAAACTGCAAAGAATTAAAACTGTCTGAGGCATTTCAGTTTGGTTTTACCAAAGCTTCTGATTTTACAAACACAACCCTAAAAGATGCAATGTTGTTAGCTCTGCACACAGCATATAAACGGTACATAGGTTAATCTTTTAGGGTTGTGCAGGTTCAAGGAATCCTATCTCGGCACAGGGGAAAACTAGGTAATTTGCTCCAGCTATTTCACACTTATTCGGCAAGATGCTCATTTCAAGAGCTCTCTCAACAACACATTTCAAGCAACTGAACCATATAGCATGCCTTAAGGCAAAATAAAACAATGTGGGGGCAGTTGACAAATTGCTAACCAATTCTTTCTCTGCACCAAATAGTGACACAGTATAAAAAGCTGCCTTCAGCATCTTAGGAAGGATGGGATAAACATTGAAATGACACAACAGCTCAGTGATAGGAGCACCTGCCTAGCAGGTAGAAAGCCCCAGGTACAATCCCCAACATCTTCAGGTAGGTCTGGGAGAGACCCCCTGACTGGAACTCTGGAGAGCCTCTGCTAGGCAGTACTGAGTTAGATATAGACCAATGGTCCAACTCCATATAAGGCAGCTTCCTATGTTCCTGTGCAGAATTCCTAACTGACCTGGGAAAACCAGTCGTGTCCTGCACTGCCCTTATGTCTTTAATGAGCCAGTGTGGAGTAGTGCTTAGAGGTCAAACAAGGACTTGGGAGACCAGGGTTCAAATCTCCACTCAGCCATGAAGCTCAATGGGTGACCTCGGGCTAGTCACCACCCCTTAGCCTAACCTACCTAACAGGGATATTCTGAGGATTAAATGAGGAAAGGGAGAAACAAAATACATCACCTTGTGAGGAAATCAGAAGCTATGCTTCCATTTAAAATTAACTACTACATCCTAATACTAAACTGTGGCTTACTCAACTATGGTTTCTTGAAATAGCCCAGCTTCTTAAATTATGATTTTAAGTTGGCTTGTTTCAACAAACCATAGTAGAGATTAACCATGGTTTTGTTAAGTTTGGATGGCACAGCAAGGTTTCTCGTGGTTACCATTCGCTCACGTGCTGGTGAAATAGCAGATGGAAAAAACATGCTAGTTAAAGATCAGAAAGCAGAAGAATAAAATGACAGTTTTCATAATGGAGGGATGTAGACAGTGGGGAACCAGTACAATTTAGCATTTATAAATTATCAGGTGTGGGGGAGAACCAAGTTTGTGAATGACACCAACATATTCAAGATGATGAAATTTAAAGCAGATGGGGGAAAGGTCCAAGTTGATCTCTCAAAACCATGTGAATGGGCAAGAAAATCAGATTTTTTAAAAGTTATGCAAACAGACCAATAAAATAAAGTTTTTTAACTGTTTATGTCTATCCAGAAAACTATGCATTAGGCTTGTTGTGAACAGTTTGCTGAAAACTGTCAACTCAGTATGCCGTGGCAGTGAAAACGGCAGAATTATTAGGAAAGGGATTTAAAACATTAAGTAGCACAATGTCTTACATCAGGGATGAGGAACCCATGATCCTCTAGATATTGTTGGACTACAACTCCCATCAGCCTCAGCCAGTATGGCTAATTGTCTGGCACAAACAGAGTTGTAGTCCAACAACTGAAGAACCACAGCTTCCCCATTCCTGCGCTATATACTGTATATGGAATACTAGTACTAGTCGGGTTCCCTAATATCACAGAGGATTTCTATTAATGGTAAAAATATAGGTAATGGTACAGAAAAGCACCATCAAAGCAATTGGGGCTCCTTTGTGAGGAGAACCAGTGTTTGATTATTATTATTTTGTTTAGAAAAAAGATTACTAATGGGAGATATTTAAGGTTTATAAACAGTCCTCAGGGAGTGGGACTGTAAATTCTGAGTCATTTTGCTCCAGGGAGGTCTGTGAATTCTCAGTCACTTCGCTAATTTAGTTATTTGTAATCCAATTAACATAATATGCTCCAGCTATCTGCTCTTTATGCTTATTTTGTATTTTTGCTCTGAATGTTTATACCTGATGAAGAATGTGTAGTTCAAAAGCACACAGTCATGAATTTAAATATATGATATTTACTCACAGGTAAGGCCCCCTGTGTTCCATAGGATTATCTCCCATGCTAGTGTGCATAAGGCTGAATGTTAGTACAAAAGTAATAATTAATAAATCACACCCACACACAATAATGTGACATTGAGTGTGTCATTAACAAGGGTTTTAGGTGCACGCAACGCTACGTATGATCAGGCTGAAAACTTCCTGGTTTTATTTTCCCCATATTTCTCATCAAATAATGATGCACCTCTACATTGTCACAACTAAGAATTACGTTTTTCCAGACACCAAAAGCAGAAAAAACCTCTGGATTTATTGCACAAATGTTGGAGACACCAAAGGCCAAGAAATAACTCATCATTTGAGAACTGCTTCTGTTAGGGCAAGAATAAATGGAGAAAGTTTAGTGAATGTGTGGGATTAATGATTGTTTGGCTATTTCACCTAAATGGCGGAAGACAAAGACCAGGGATAGAATCTGTGGTGGTGAGAATGGTGTGGATGTATCTCCTTAAAAAGATGGGAAGCAGAGTTAATGGACAGCTTGAAAAGCTGGGACTAGAGTGTAGTGTAGGTGTAGCAGTTGAGAATGTTGGACTAGGACCAGGGAGACTGGGGTTCAAAGCCTCATGCAACCATCAAGCTCACTGGGCCAGTCACTGTCTTTCAGCCTACCCCACAGGGTTGTTATGAGGATTAAAAAGGGAAGGGAGGAGCTCCTTGGAAGAAAAGTAAGAAAGAAATGTAATGTTATTATTTTTTATAGCTCAATGGCTATTTTGAATATGCTTGAAAGCCAAGACTCTATTTATTTATTTTTGAGACTTTGTTTTAATTGCTCCAGGAACCCTGAAAGCTCAACAGACCTGTGAGTGGGAACCTGCTTCTCTGAGAATACCATACACTGGGACAAACACAGGAGGGTGAGGTTGGGGGTCTTAGAAACTAACCTAATGACCTTTGATCTAATGGGTTCAGCTCAACGGTTAACATCACCCACTTATAACTTCAAGATGAAAACTCAGCAATATAAAGTGAAGACTTGCGCACCTAGGATTTTCGAGATTAACAAGGCAAGTCCAGCAGTAGCGACTATGCATTGCCAGAACTCTGCTCTCTACATGACCAACTGCTCTCAAGGTTGGCCACCTGGGTCATATGCTTCAGTATGAACGGACAGGGATCATGTTTAGACCTTGTTATTGAATAAAGAACCGACTGCAAGATATAGCTGTGTTTGGACTTTGACTACCCTCTGCAAGCTATTAAAAGCGTAGCTGATCACCCACTAAAACTCAGCAGCTAATGGGTCGAAGGCACAAACTGTGTGTAACACTTCCCATTGTGAAAGAAGCCACAGAAGCCCCTTTCCTCGCACTCTGATAAGGCAGCAAAGCGTGCCTGATGAATCACAGACCACTTGGTCTCGGGCATTTACCATCGGCAGAGTGTCCCAAGAACTTGGAACCTTCCTCTGAGCTTCTCTCGCCCCCATCCTCCTCCACCTGTTCTTCATCCACCTTGTTCTCGTTCCCCGATCGGTAGACGATGATCGATTCTGGGCGGGACTCCTTCTTCCTCTTCTTCCGTCTCTCGGTGGTGGCTTCTCCATCGAAGGTCACTGCAGTAGCTACAGCCCTGCGCAAGGAGTTGCAGTGAGGGCTCTGTGCCCCACCCTTACCCTCCCTTAAGGCAGGCTCCTCCGCCACCCCACTGCTACTCTGGAGGCTCTCGCTGGGCATCTTGGTGAGGGAAACAAAAGAAGTCAGCTTCTTCGGTACCTATGAGCTGTCAACACTGATATGTAGGAGTCGGTGCTCCACCTAACAGCAGCAACCATTTCACGGCACAGAACGAACACATTCCACGCCTAAGCCTAAAAATGGGAGAAAAGGGAAGTAGCAATCAGTGTACATATAAATCCAATCCATTTATTAAAAGAGGAGTGAGGAGGCTGTGGTCATGCAGATGTTGATGGCTTATAACTCCCACTATCTCAAATGGATGCGGCTGATGGGAGCTGAAGTTCAGCAACATCTGGGGTACCACAGATTCTGCATCCCTGTATCAATCTGGAAGCAGCATCTTAACTCTCAGAAGAAATTCTGAAACATTCCTGTTTATTTTATATGCACCCCTTTATGAAGATATGAATCAGTGTCATACAAATGAATGAGAATTAAAGCACAGCAACAGATGGGAAGGAAAGAAGAAGAATGGGAATATTGATAGTATTGATAAAGACTGCAGAGCCAGCAGTTGGTTAGCAGGGAGTAGCTGACTTGTTACTAACAGCCCAGAGCAGGCATGTCCAAAGTCTGTTTCGGGGGCCTAATCCCAATTTTGGTGTAAACTTCAATCCTAAAAAAAGCTCAACAACTTCAGTAGGCTCTCATACATGTTCACTTCATCAAATATGGCCCTCTTTCAAAAAAGTTTGGGTACTCCTGGCCTAGAGGGTGTTTGCTGGGAAAACACAAAGAACTTTTAGAGGTAGTGAAATCAACTGTTATTGTGCATAATTTTGCTGCTGTGCCTTCAGGGATTCCTGCTGAAGCTGTTGAGCTTTTGGAAGTTTTTGCCATTTGATAACAGGGCTTTTTATTGTACAAAGTAAAGGGAGATGTGGATAGCTTTAGTCAACACTGACGGCAATGTATTGCAATGTTCTTAGGCTGGCAGGGCAGAAGGTAATTAGCATTTCTTATTTACAAGAAAGACAAATTATAAACATGTTTGAACAAACACAGTGAACACGTTACAGTGGATATGCTGTTGCTGCCCATAATATCATTAGGGCACTTTTCATTTAGAAAGTAGCAATTAAGTTATTCTGCAGATGAATGATCATGACTTAAACCAAGATCTCAATTTACCACCAATTAAGGTTCAGCAACTGGGGAAATATCCTCAGAAATAGATACACTACCCAAAGAGACATTATAATTGTTATTAATTTTCATTTATCTTCTCATGAAGCATCACAAAACAGTTTCACAATACAATAAAAACACATATTGCATGCATAAATCACAGAATCGCACTGTTGGAAGGGATCCCAAGGGTCATCTAGTCCAACCCCCTGCAATGCAGGAATCTCAGCTAAAGCATCCATTGCAGAGGGCCATCCGACCTCTACTTAAAAACCTCCAAGAAAGCAGATACTATTGCATATTCATAAACACATTTTCAAATCCAATACACGTACCAACCGAGATAAAAATATTGAAAGCTTGTTGAAAGAGGAAAACTCTTTAACAGGCTCTTAAAAAAGATGTCTGGTGTGGATTGGGAGTGAGTAGTAGGGTAGGTGCCATCACGTTAAAGCTCAATTTGTGTTGAATGGATGTCCCTGATAAGACAATATCTTCAGGGTACTCTTAGTGAATGCAGTGAATATACAGTATTTAGGTATCCTGGTCTCAAGCAGATTAGGGCTTTCCACACAAGTACCAGCACCTTCATCTTAGCCTAGTGGCTAATTGCTTGCCAGTGTAATTCTTTCCACACCAGCATAATACAATGGTGAAATTCTATCCCAGTGATATTAGTCTCATCATATTTATATCTCCCCAAACTAGCAGGCTACCAATAATGGCTCAAATGCCAAGGAAGGTCTTGAGGATGACTCAAAACTGTATTGTGGACAAATTTATGGATCACCACAGGAAGGTGTTTACTAAATTCAGGCAAAGGACTCAAAATCAGTGATAACTCTCAACTTCCAAATAACAGAGCCAGTTTCTTAAGAGTCAGAACTTGAGCTGGGCCAAATCACTGTGTCTTCTATCCCAGAGGGTTGTTGTGAAGCTGAAACACCACTCGAGAGTTGTGTTGAGTTGTGTTGAGTTACAAATTGTCTGTTGCTGGGCGAAATCAAGAAGAATATATAAATATTAATTTAAATATATAAATATATATCAAGAAGAATATATGCCAGTGTGGTGTAATGGTTAGAGTGTTGGACTAGGACCTGGGAGAGCAGGGTTTGAATCTCCACTCAGCAATGAAGCTCACTGGGTGACCTTGGGCTAGTCACCATCTCTTAGCCTAATTACCTCACAGGGTTGTTCTGAAGATGAAATGGAGAAAAGAACCATGTACACAACCTTGAGATCCTTAGAAGATAAAGGTGGTATATAAATAAATAAATACAAGTAATAAAACATTGATGGATAACAGTTTGTTGCATTCATATTCTCTTTTAAGAAGGCCTGAATCTGTAGGAACTTATAAAGGTTGCAGACTTATTTGCAGTTCAGTCTTATGCAGTTAGGTTGTGGCCCATCCCATTACACAAATTTAGGTACAGTCATACCTTGTGTTACGTTGGGTTCATGTTGCGTCTTTTCAGCTTGCAAACCTGGCAAACCCAGAAGTGTATACTTCCGGGATTCGCCCCGCGCATATGCGCAGAAGCACTCTATCTCACTCCATGTTTGCGCAGAAGTGCTGCTCTAGTTGTGGACTTTTAGGGGTGCAAACGGCACCCCAGAACAGATCGTGTCCACAACTAGAGGTACCACTTTCTCTGTCAGCAATTATGAGTATTCCCAACCCACAACCACTTGAAAATTGCTGCATTTTTTGGAACCACTGATCTAAATACTGTATTCTGAATATTGAAAGAAATAAAGTACAGTGGTACCTCAGGTTACAGACGCTTCAGGTTACAGACTCCACTAACCCAGAAATAGTACCTCCGGTTAAGAACTTTGCTTCAGGATGAGAACAGAAATTGTGCAGCGTTGGCATGAGGCCCCATTAGCTAAAGTGGTACTTCGGGTTAAGAACAGTTTCAGGTTAAGAACGGACCTCCAGAACGAATTAAGTTCTTAACCCAAGGTACCACTGTAAACAAAAACATCCATAGCATTAAAAATCAGCAGGAGCATTTTAATGCTATGGATGTGTCTGTAAGTGTTGAACAAAGTTCTCTGATTTGTCATCTTGAGGATTCATCATTCATCCTGCTGCTGCCCACATATCAACTCTCCACTCTTTTCAAGTGCCTTCTCAGTCTTGCTTTATTCCTCCGAGGAAGGAAAAATCTCCAAACCCTCATCATTTCTGGTCAGTCTCGCCCACCTTCTAAGCAGACAGCCAGGTTCCAAGAATGATGGAGCACCTGCTGCACCCACCCTTTTTCACATGCGCACCCACCTTTCTTCACACACATGTAGCTATGTTGCTCCTCAGGGCTGCCACCACAAATCACTTAAATGGAGCTCACAGAGCACACTTTGGGGACCCAAACCTGACACAGAGTCCACAAATTGGAGGTGCAGACAAATCTTTCTGAGGAGCTTACAGTACAAGATGCTTATATGGGACTGACTCTCAAGGAAGTGTGCATAGAACTGTAGACTTAATAAATTATATGAGTTCTAATAACTTTAAATCAATTAAATCTTAATAAGTATGTAGACAAAACACACACACACACACACCCCAAAACCATTTTTTTTAATAGAAGAAACTTGTGCACACATATGGTACTGAGTCTAAGCTTTTTTCGAAGGCTTTTTCGGTGACAAATCTCACTGGGATGGAGTATTGGCCCTTGTTTTATTTTGCTACCCAGGGCAGCTATTTTGTGCTGATACCCATGACACTTTTATCAATATATGAGTACTGGCACTTCATTTTATTTTATTTTGTCAAAAGAGCACTGCTTATGTCCATTGCCCTACTCTGGATTTACACCTGGAGCAGCACTGGGCTCAAAGGATCATGGGCTCTTCTTTCAGATCTCCCTTATCTTCCAGGACTGGCTCAAAAACATACCTTGGCAGTGGTGGAGGAAGGGGCTGTGATAGGGGTGGTCTGCCCCAGGTCTCACCACTGAGGGGGGTGACAAAATGCTGGGCGGCACTCACCGCAGGGCCTGCAGCGCGTCCATGCCACACATCTCTCTTGGAAGAGATGCAGTGGTTTGGGCGTGCACAGGCTCTGTGCTGCCCAAACGGTCTGTCCACTGCCTCCCCCTCAGCTGTAGGGTGGCTGGGTGGGAGGAGGCAGGCAGACTCCTTGGAGGCCCCGCAGAGCGTTCTGCCCTGGCTGGCCCCGCCCCCACAGGTGGCTGGCCCCGCCCCTGGGCGCTGCCCCAGGTGCCTGATCAGCTTGCCCCACCGCTGTACCTTGGTGAAGGAACTGAAAGGTTGCTCATGGTTTGACAACAAGAAGAATTCCTAGGGCAGTGGTGTGAATGTCAGCTTCTTCCAACTCTGCAATTCTATGATTCTATGTTTGTATCCAGTAACTGAGAAGGATATTATTGTTGCTTCTTACAGTGGTGCTCTGGCTACTTAAAATATCTCTACGTCAAATCTGCCTAAGTACCACTAGCTGATGCATTAAGGTAAAGGGACCCCTGACTATTAGGTCCAGTAGTGGCCGACTCTGGGGTTGCGGTGCTCATCTCACTTTATTGGCTGAGGGAGCCGACGTACAGCTTCCGGGTCATGTGGCCAGCATGACTAAGCCGCTTCTGGTGAACCAGAGCAGCGCACGGAAATGCCGTTTACCTTCCTACCTATTTATCTCCTTACACTTTGACGTGCTTTCGAACTGCTAGGTGGGCAGGAGCTGGGACTGAGCAACGGGCGCTCACCCCGTCGCGGGGATTCGAACCACCAACCTTCTGATCGGCAAGTCCTAGGCTCTGTGGTTTAACCCACAGCGCCACCCGCATCCCCAGTTGATGCATTAGACGTATCTATATTCTCAATAGCTGGTGGTTAACATACTGAATACCACTGCCCAGATTCTATATAGCTTTTAAAGGGTTATTTCAAACCACAAACTTCAGGCTAGTGGGATCTACTTAATTTTTACCAGAAATCTGAGATTCACCAACGAATGTCAGGTGCAAAAGTCATGCACTTAAATAATTATAAGGCCAGGAATTGAGAGTTTTCTCAGCACCAGTCTGGAATGAACTCAGTATCCTTCTACACAAAAATCCACATGGAACAGACTTTTGAAAACTATCATCCAAGTTACAGAAGAACTGCTGGTAGAAAAACAGATTTGGGCAAGATGTCAGAAGCATCACTGTTAAAAGCTTCAAGTCCAGAAGGGCACCATAATTTGCTGCCAATTTCCTCTTACAAAGTGATCTAACAAAAGTAAATCCCATTTAATTGACACCAATTGGTTTGGGAAGGAACTTCACAGGCCAGGTGCAGGAGGGAGGGCATTCATAGCTCAGATTTCATTAATAATAATAACTCAAATGCACAAACTCTTTTGATGTGTATGCCAGATTCTGCCACAAGCAAGCTTGCTTGCAAGGGGTGTGTACGTGTGGCTCTCTGTCCTCTTCTTTATAATGTAACAAATGATTTAGTTGCCCCTATCCAGTATATATTGAGGAATCCGCTCTCCGGGAACTCACTTCCTATATGCCAGGTATGCCCTCAGATGGGATTTCTGCAACAACCCCACGTAATCCAAGGATCCCTCTGCAGTTCTGGAATAGTGAGCTCTCTTTAAAAATAGAACATCGGTCAGGAGCATCGTGGAAAAGGAATTTCACCAGAATGAGATCTTTCGACAAGCATTCCCTGCAGGGAGCCGGCACTCCTCGCGTGACAGTGCGCACCACAGCCGCCCCATTTACCGAAGTGCTTGGGAGGGTGGGGGCAGGCGCGACATCTGGCTTGCGCTTTAAGTGGAAAGGGATGAGGATGCACGATCACTTAGGGCCGACCAGTCAATCAAACCCTCGCGCTTACCTGCTCCTGCGAGATCAACGAGGCCTGCAAGAGGGGTGGGAAACTGTCTCTGCCCGGCTCCCCACCTTGGGATGATAGCATGGAAGGGGCCCCATGGAGCCTCTGGTCCTTCGCCTTCCCCACTGGCAACTGGGTGGGTGGGTGGGGTAGGATGTGTCACCGTCTCTTCTCCCACCACCCTTTACCCTGGCAAGGTGAACGCAGCCAGGCAAGGAGGAGCTCTCTTCCTCTCCCCTCGCCCCAGTGGCCCGTCTGCCCAGGAGATGGAGAGAGGCGCGGGGGGCGCCGGGCAGGTCCGCTTCAGTGACGAACGGCTGTGTCGCCGTCGGGATCCCTCCGCTTGAAGCTGCTCATCGCCGCAGTCAACGGGTCTCGGCATAGCTCGGTTGCAGCAGGCGCGACGGCTGGGGCGCTGCTGCTGCTGCTCCCTCTTTTCCCGACGGGTGAAGCCATCAACCCTCAGGCTGCGGCGCTGGGTGGGAGAGGCTCAGGATCCCATCTCTCCCACGCACCCTTCCTCTCACTGCATGCGCGCAGAGAGGCAAGCCACGATTCCCTCTCTGCGCGCCGAGGAAGAACCGGAGGAGAGGGGCAATCTCCCCCTCCCACCCTCCGTTCCTCCCTCAAGCTAAATGCAGGCAGCAGGGAAGGGGGCAGGCCTTTTGTGTTGCGAGGTAAAAAGTGGGGGGGGGGGGAGAGAAAGAAGGCCGCCGCCCCTTGCGACCCTCCTCCCTTTTCTGGCACGCATGTAATAGGAGAAAGCGCGCTCCTCTTGGCAGCCCACTGGGTTGCACTGCGATGAGGACGCCCCGCCCCGTCGGGGCTACAAAGCGGCACCAATAATAAAACAATTCTAATGCTAAGAATACTCTTGATGCTCCTGCAGCCAGCGCTTGCTTTGGTGGCTTAATTCAGGAGGAGGGGAAAAGGGGGCGGGGCGCTGGGTCATGTGGTGCTAATCCCTCCCCCCCTCCCCCTCGAAGGCTGCTGGTGGCTTTGGAGACCTCGGATCTCTTGAGACCAAGATGGCGGCGGCGGCGGCAGCGGCGTCTTGTGGCGGCCACGGGGGTCGCTTTCTGGCGTCCGGGCTGTTCCGCAACCGGGTGGCCATCGTGACCGGCGGGGGCACCGGCATCGGCAAGGCCATCACCGCCGACCTGCTGCAGCTCGGTGGGCAAGGGGCGATCCGAAGGGGAAAGAACCAGAGGGAAGCCCCCGGGGACTCCCCCAAAATCGGGAGTGAACCAGGCGGGGTACCCTCGCTGCGCGCACACATGCACGCATTCACACGTCCCCTCGGAAGGAAATAGCGGGTTGGTGGTAGACTTGGGCTGCTCCGTGTCTTCTCCTTCCTTGTTTTCAACAGGACTGGCAGGAATTCAACAGGTGTAGCCTCCCAGGGGCGTAGCCAGGGGGTTGCAGGCTGCCAAATTTTGCAGCACCTGAAGTTTTCAAACCATCTTCAGAGAGGCAGTCCTGCATATAACACATCGCAGTAATCTAACCTAGAGGTTCCTAGAGCAGTTAGGCTACCCTAGTACAGATAGGGCCCCCACTGGGCTACCAGCTAAAGCTGATGGAAGGCGCTCCGTGCGACAGAGACCACCTGAGCCTCAAGTGACAGCAAAGGATCCAGAAATATTCACAGTATCCAAGCTGTGTACAGTACATGCTTCTTCAGAGGGAGAGTAACTCCTACTGTGTCTTGATAAGCTAGTTGTTTTATATATATTTATAATTTTATTTATATCCCATCTTTTACTCAAGGAGCTCAAGGTGGTGTACAAACTTTTCTCCCTCTGCATTTTAGCCTTACAACAACCCTGTGAGGTAGGTTAGGCTGAGAGACAGTGCCTGACCCAAGGTCACCCAGCGACCTTCATGGCTGCGTGGGAATTTGAACCCTGGTCTCCCTGGTCCTATTCCAGCGCTCTAACTACTGCACCACACTGGCTCATCATTGCCTTTGGCCCCTGTCCTAGAGGATTAATGTCTCTTGTTAATCAGTGATATATAATGTCAAATCCAGGAAGGCAGATAATGAACTCTGATTCTCTAAGCTGCACTTGTAACTGATGGATAACTGAGCTGTAGGGAAAGTGATTGGCAGTTTGAAAAAAAGCTGGCTATATCTGTGTGCTTTACATGGGTCACACCAGGGAATCAGGCCATGTCACTTGTGTGTTAAGTCGGGCAGGCATTAAAATACCAAACTAACTCATCTGCTGCTGAAGATTCTGTACCTCGTTTGTGGCTTGAACGATGAATGAAGTCATAAACTAAGGGTGGGCAACTTTTTGCCATTGAATGTTGTTTTACTGAAACACACCACATTTTGATTAACACATGGTGTGTGTACATGCAAATTCTGAAGCCAAGCCACAAATGATAGACTTCTTCATTTGTTCATCGAATGAAATGTCCGTAAAATGTCCATCATTTGTCCATTCTGGTATAATTCAGAATGTAATAGCATACTTTTGGAAATACTAGAATGTACTTTCTGTTTTGAATAACCCCTGTCATCATTTCGAACTGTAGATATTCTATCATTTGGACCTGCTGCTCATTTATCGTAGGTGTTTTATCACTTTTCCAGTTTCTTGCAATTAAGATCCTGGCTGCTACTGTTGTGTACATAAAAAGTGGTCTAACATCTTTTTAAATTTCTGGTGACATTATACCTAGGAGGAAGGTTTCAGGTTTTTTCTTAAATGAGAACTTAAATAACTTTTAAAAATTCATTATAGATGTTATTCCAAAATTCCTTAATGGCTGTGCATTCCCACCACATGTGCATATATCTGCACTTCTAGGTCAATAAGTGATGGTGGACGTGGTTCTTTGTAATCCAAAGAGGTCTTGTTTCTGTTGTCGTTGGCACTACACTAATTTCATGTCTTATAATTCAAATTCTACCATTGGCTTGGGAAGTTTCTGTGAGATGGCTTTCCAGTTCAGTAGTGGGGGTGGGGGTACAATTTGCAAGCTTAAATAACAATTTATAGAAGCATTTCAGGTATCTGACTTTGCAGACTTCCAGAACTGCCAAAATGCTTGACAATCCAGAAAGTCATGATTGAAGATGGTTATCACAGTCTGTGTACAGTGCCATTTGTTAAGCAAGAACCCTTGTTGCCTCTACTAAAATGCAACCATGGGCATAGCCAGGATTTGCGGGGGGGGGGCAGAACCATGTTATCTGTGACACAGTTGGTCAGTTTATTAAGTATTTTATTTATTTACTTGATTGGGGGGCAGCTGCCCCCCCTGGCTATGCCTATGAATGCAAGACTATTAATGTCTAAAATGTATTTCCCCCCTCTTTTTTGACAGGTTGTAATGTAGTCATTGCCTCCCGCAAATTCGACAGATTAAAAGCTGCAGCGAACGAGCTAGCTGCCAAAATTCCATCCACAGTTTCTGCCCAGGTTACCCCTGTACAGTGCAACATTCGCAAAGAAGAGGAGGTAAAAACAAAATACTTTTGTGCTGTAGAGTGGACAACTAGTGTACTGGTTCACTGGAGAATACTTGCCTTGAGTGTATTACACACACACAAACACGCAAAATTTGATTTATTATATTTCTGTGCCGCTCTTAATTCAAATGAATCCCAAAGCAGCTGGTAGTTCACAGTATTTTTCAAAGAGGTTGTTGTAAGAGTAATACTCTGTGATGGGAAAAGATTTACATCTTGCTGCATAATTGTCTTTAATGTTGTACGTCACTAATAACAGCCTCCTTTGCCAATGTTGAAATGACTTCTGAAGAATGTAGATTTTGCAAGCATTGAGAAATGTACACATGTGGGTGCTTGCATCTGGAGATTGGATCTAGACGCCAGCCACTTGGACTTAAACAGTGCATCTGGATTATTCCAAAGAAAAGGGGGAAAGGCCACTTATTTTTGGTGACTTTGTTTTATAAGGAAAACATGTAACCTGGCTGTTGCTTTGACTAAGAAATTGTTGCTTTCCCTAAATCATTGTAGTTTTTTATTTTGTGTAGCTTAGAAGAGTCACCCAGTCTGATTATGAAAGTGGTAACACCCAGTTGTTTATGTTGTTAAGGTGTGTTGCTGATTCTACTTTTAAAAAATAATTGGGGAAGGGCTTTGTAAAAGAGCAGTGGGAAGGGGAAAGTTAATGTTCCTTTTCACTAACTCTAAAGTGTTTTTGTGTGCATCTACTATCCTTTGTCACTATGAACCATTTAATTATTCAGACTGCAATGCACTATCTGGGTCTGTTCAAAACCTCAAGTGTATCTGGAATTATTTGTCTCACATTCATGAATAAACTTTTAAGATTTGGCGTTTGTCATAATTTACTTTCTTTTTGCATATGCTTCTTGGTTTCCTAATCTGTGGGTGGTGGTCACTATTTCTCCTGGTAATCCTTCAAAGCCCTTCCTGTTTGTAACCTGTCTTTTGGAGCTGGAGGAAGACATTTTCTCTGGGGGTTTTTTTGAGAGTTGAAGGCAGTAGGGTTGCAGATGCTTGTTTCTTTTGTCATGGTATTGCGGGGTTTCCCAAACTTGGGTCTCCAGCAGTTTTTGAACTACAACTCTCATCATCCTTAGCTAGCAGGGCCAGTGGCCAGGGATTATGGGAATTGTAGTCCAAAAACAGCCTGAGACCCAAATTTGGTAGTGTTTCAAAAATTACTAGATATTATAAGCAGTGCCATAGCTACTGGGGGGCTAGCCAGGTTTTTTTGTCCCGGGTGAATGCTCCAGAGGGGTGCCATTGAGGCTCCCAGCCTGTGTGTGTGTGTATGCAAATGTGTGGAGTGCGTGTGCTAGTGTGGTGTAATGGTTAAGAGTGGTGGACTCGTAATCTGGTGAACTGGGTTCGTGTCCCCGCTCTTCCACATGCAGCTGCTGGGTGACCTTGGGCTAGTCATACTTCTTTGAAGTCTCTCAGCCCCACTCACCTCACAGAGTGTTTGTTGTGGGGGAGGAAGGGAAAGGAGAATGTTAGCCGCTTTGAGACTCCTAAGGGTAGTGATAAAGCGGGATATCAAATCCAAACTCTAAACTGCATCTTTGACCTGGGTTTTCAGCTCCTTGGGAAAGCATGTGTGCTTTGCATGCAAAAGATCCCATGTTCAATCTCCAACATCTCCAGCTTAGGCTGGGAAGGACTTGCAGTCCTGCAGATTCATGACCAGTCAGCTGTAGGCATTGAATTTTTATTTTGATTATATATTTTGTGGTTTTATATTTTGATTTTGTTCGGTGAACGGCCCTGATACCTCCAGGTATAGGGCGGTATATAAATTCAATAAACAAAAACAGCAACTTTGTATAAGGAAGCCAGCTATGCTCTATGATTAATCAACGGTGTTAGAGCTGTCATATCACTTTCAAATTCTGCTTTTTCAATAGTAGTAGTAGTAGTAGTAGTAGTAATAATAATAATAATAATAATAATAGAACCACCTATTGTCAGTCTTCTGCCTTCATCTCCAAATAGTGTTCCTGCTATGAAAAATAGCCCTTCCTTGGTTCTATTTTAGTTCATTCTGCCTAAACCACTGCTTTCTCTTTCCATTTATTTCATAACTGGGCTTCTGGAGTGGCTGTTTCCCTGATCAGCAAAAGGAGATTCACGTAAAACATCTAGGGAATAACTTATTGAATGCGAGTTTCAGAGTCTTCATCTTTATCCTCAGGGGCCTCCTTGCTTTCTTTTTCATAAATAATTCTGCTTTTTGGCACAGGGCTCCTGAATGCTGTGCAGTCTGCCAGTTTCCTTTGTTAAGAATACAGTGATGCTGCATTGTACCCTCTGTGTCTCTTGGCTGTTCAACATCCTGTAGCCACCAGTCCTACCAGGCTTGATTGTCTCTCCTAACATAAAGAACATAAAGCTATTGAATGCTGTCATGTGGAAAGATGACCTCAGTTCTCTTTTCTCTCCAGCCCACCCCACACTCAGCACCAGGAGATTGTATCTGGGTTGTGATAAGATGGCAGTGATGAGATGAGCTCCCTGTGATTATTTAATTGAACAGCCTTCCATCTCATACTTGCTGCTTTTAGAGGAGTCGTTGGAACTAAAGGCCTTCAGACCAAAATCTATAGATAATGTTACCTACTGGTAGTGATGAAGCCATAGATTTCATAAGAAAACTCTTGGATCGGATACCAAATGCTTAGTATTCTGTTTCCAATAGTGGCCAGCTAAATACTTTTGGGAAGCTTGCAAACAAGCTACGAAGGTAGCAGCCCTTTCCTGTTTGTCTCCAACATCTGGTATTAGAAGTGGTTTCACTTAGGTATCGTATCTATTAGGTATGAGGTTGATAGTCTTTGGTGGCTGGGGAAGCCCAGCCAGATGGGTGGGGTATAAATATTAATGATTAGCTATAATTATGATTAGCTATAAGATCACAAAACTAGTGAAAGCATGGTGTTATTACATGTATTATTATAAAATTACTTGTGATGTATGGAAAGAAAACACCATGCTTTCACTAGTTTAGTGATCTTATAGCTAATCATAATTAAATATCAAATTCTGCATATAAATTATTACATTCATCCGGTTTAAATTGCTTCAGTTTAATAACAATTCCTTTTGAAGAGGGTGCTGCTTCAATGGTGTACAAAGTCTGGTTATATACATTGTTACAAGTCTCCAAAAACCCTGAAACAATAGCTTCCTCTCAGAGTGGAAGGGAGGTCTGTTCACAAGTTTGACGTCTGAATCTAGTAATAAAGGTGTTGAAGGGTGCAGGACTGCAGCCCATGATGCTCTCTGAAATACTCCTTTTTTTGCTAATGGGGGAAGGTTGAGTGATACTCTCTGGGCGATTTTTCTTCTTCTTAAGCAAAGCAATTTAGGCTGCAAGCCTAAACAAACTTACACAGGAGTAACTCCCATTGAGCTCGGTGAGGCTTCCTTCTGGGTGGTCATGTGAAGGATTACACTGCTCATGGTTTCATAGTCAAACATTTACTGAAGGGTCTTAACCATTAATATGGCTCTCCATATTGAGCATGCAGTGCTTGCATAATTCCTTAATACTCTGTAAACAGCCCAGCCTTTTATCTGTACTTCTCATTCGGTGGCTATGAGTGGCTTTGCAGTATAATGTGATTGGACTCTGCTGCCTGGGAGAGTGTATGTGTGTGGATTTAAAGGTTTCTTGTAGCATGTTCTCTGAAGAGGCTGGATTTTCTTCTAAATGCATTGTTAAATCAGGGTTTTGTAATTGGTTGACTATCCAGACTGGTGCTAGGAAATGCATTCAGCTGTAGCTAATCATAATTAAATATCAAATCCTGTGTATGAGTTGCTGCATTCTTGTCTAGTGCTTGAGGGTTATCTCCAGAAATATTCCGTTGAGTGATCTACTTTTTTCATGTGCTACTTTATGGACTTACCCTTTTGTATTTCTTGATTCCTCATTTTCCAACTGGAGTTAATTGCTGTTCTTACTTAATAGGGCTCTGATATTTGTTCTGTTACTCACCTATACCAATTTTTCTCTAGCTTCTCCTTATACCTGGAATGTGTTATATGCTAATATGCAGCCTATTTATCTCCTTTCTTAATACAAACTCCTGAACACACTCTTACCCCTTCCCTGCTGCCCCCTTACGGCCTCTTTTAATATAAGAAAAAAAAGCCATTTTTAAATTTACTAGTACATAAGGTTCTTCCTCATCTCATTGTCTAAAGATCTCAAAGCTGTGTACAAAACTACAACCTAAAAAAATTGAAACGGTATCATAAAACAGACATACAACAAAATCAGTAAAACAGTATGATTAAAAAAAGGAATTATGTAATATCAGGATCCAGTCTTATGGACTAGGGAAATCACAGGCAAAACATATGCATTTACAAGTAATCTGAAACATCTGATGGATAATGCTTTACATATGGCAGATGGTAGGGAATTCCACAGTACAGAGATGATTATAGAAAAAGACAGTTTTGGGGTCACCACCCTGTGATATATTCTGTAGAGTATGTTTCCATGATTATCATTTCCTCAAATGATATACCAAAATGAAACATTTTAGTAATATATGGCTCTTGTTTTTCTAGAAGAGTCGCACACAGTTTCTTGTCAACTTGAGCTAATTCAGCTGTTTGTATTCAGATTCCCAGATTGCATGCCTCTTTTTAAAAGGAGTGCACAGGTATGAATTTATACCTATGATGTAACACCTGAAGCAGCCCTTAGCTGTGAGCTAGTTAGACAAGGGTTTGTTCTGCAAATTGTCTTGTATTAGGCATCATTATAAACAAATATTACGCATTTATAAAACTTCTTCTTACAAAAATGTAAGGATTTTTTCTTGCATTTTTGCAAGACTGCTGGTCTGATTCTGCACAAAATCTATGCTGAAAGAATTGTACCTGCTGTACATGCCTTGCTAAATATTCAAGAATGGCATTTCGCTTTTCTTTGACGGGGTTGTATAGACTGTGACTCTGCCACTTCAGCAGAATATTGCCATTACCTGTTTTGGGTAGCTGAGGATGCTGCTGGATTAGCATTTTTTCCATCTTCTGATTGGCAGGGATCCAGGCCCCTTGGATCCTTGTGAAGACCACTGGCACAGATAGCGGAAAGGGGACACACAAACTGATTGGATGGGAAGAATAACTTCTGTGTAGCAACACATTATTCTTTAAAGCACAAATATGTTTGCATTAAGGCAAGAAAGCAGCCTTATTTTTAATCCTCAATTTTTAAGAGCTTTTGCCAAATGCTCTGAAGGTCAGAGGTGAATTTGAAACTCGGGACACAGGTGGAGAGGTGGGAAGAAAACTGGTGCTATTGGATTAAGAGGAGAATGAAATCACTTTTTCAAATCTGCCCTAAAAAGAACTTTTCAATGGAGTTGAAAAGGGAAGAGCAACATGGAAGTTGGTCCATTAGAGCAAATGGGGCGCTGTCCTACCACCTTAGAGTGCCATCAGTCAGCCCCCACCTGCATGCTTTCTTACTTACTGCTGGGCTTTAGTTTCATCTTCTGTGCTTTAGTTTCATCTTCTGATGGGAGTTGTAGTTTAAAACATCTACAGGGCACCAAGTTGAGCAAGGATGGTCTAAAATCTCAGAAATGCTCACCCAGCTTCTCTCTGAACTCTGCTCTTCTATCTGTGCCAAGTGGGCCTTGCTTCCATTCTTTGGGAATGCATTAATTTGCATGCTGCTGTTTTCATTCATAAAATACAACAGATTGGTTGTCCTCCCTTGGTGACCTTGGGACTAGCAAGACCTGCTTGCTGGCAAAATACTGTTTCACACATGACTTAAATAGACTATTAAAGGCTGCTTGTTCATTCTATCAGTGCTGCCGCTGCACCATAAAGTCTCTATCTACTTAACTAAGGTTTAGGTACATTTGAGGATGCATGTTTACTACTTCCAGGATTAGATATAAAAGAACTATTCTAATATCCTTTATTGCAGAAAAGCTCTTTTTATTCATTCTTTGCAGTATTATGCATGGCATTGTTAGGAATGTCATTTCATGTTGTGTTTGACAAGATGCTCATGTCAGTCAGCTGTTAGGTAAAGTAAAGGTAAAGGTACCCCTGCCCGTACGGGCCAGTCTTGCCAGACTCTAGGGTTGTGCGCTCATCTCACTCTATAGGCCGGGAGCCAGCGCTGTCCGCAGACACTTCCGGGTCACGTGGCCAGCGTGACAAGCTGCATCTGGTGAGCCAGCGCAGCACACGGAACGCCGTTTACCTTCCCGCTGGTAAGCGGTCCCTATTTATCTACTTGCACCCGGAGGTGCTTTCGAACTGCTAGGTTGGCAGGCGCTGGGACCGAACGACGGGAGCGCACCCCGCCGCGGGGATTCGAACCGCCGACCATGCGATCGGCAAGTCCTAGGCGCTGAGGTTTTACCCACAGCGCCACCCGCGTCCCACCCAGTCAGCTGTTACTATATGTTAAATTTTGTAGCATCATGAAAGTTCTCTGAGACATTCTATAATCTAGATCTAAAAGTCTATTTTTAGGAGGTTCCAGTGGACATTAGACCTCCGGCTGCAATGTTGTGATTTCTTTAGTGTTCACACTGTTTTACCAGCCCCTAACCTTCTTTTTGCAAGATAAATATACAACATATACAAAATACAAAAAGAAACCACTACAAAACAACCAATTGTTTTTATTCAGGGCAAGCTTGAGTAATTAATGTAGAAATGACTAACGCTAAAAGGCTACTGTGTGCAGACTTATCACTCAACTTTTTTTACTATTGGTAGGTAGAGGCACTGGTGAAATCAACATTGGACCTTCATGGGAGGATAGATTTCCTGGTCAACAATGGGGGAGGCCAGTTTCCTAGCCCAGCAGAAGCAATTAGTTCAAAAGGCTGGAATGCTGTGATTGAAACTAACTTGACTGGGACCTTCTACTGCTGTAAAGCAGGTGAGCACTTGGTGTACACAGGAAATAAGTAACTAAGCCATCAGAAGAATTTCCCCTCTTCTTTCCCCGTATAGCAGTTCCGTCTCTTTATCATTGCCATGGCATGTTCTTGCTCTGCTGTCCCCAGAAGCATTATAATCAGACATTCAGAGAACTTTGAGGTTCTTCCTGGGCTCAGCAGGTTATTAAAGGACTCCAGGCTAAGTTGTCACTGCTAACTAGGTTTGGTTGAAAGTTGGGTTGCCAGGTCTGTTGAAGCTCAGACCCTGAGATGCAAGGAGGAGAGGTTGGGGGCTAAGAGAGTCTGGATGCTGCCTTAGGTTGGAGGTTGACAGACATGGGGCAGTGGTAGCAGGATGAAGCCTCTTGAGCCAATGATACAATAGCCTGCTGCCTTGATTTTTGGTCCTCAATCTGAAATTCTGTTTTCGTAGAATCTTAGAGTTGGAAGGGACCTAAGAGTCATCTAGTCCAACCCCCTGCAATGCAGGAATCTCAACTCGTTTCCCCCTTCAAACCCTGGGAAGAAGGCTGAAATCTGACACCCCAGGTCAAACCATGAGACCTGACAAGTAGTTTCTCCCCCTGACTAATTTACAACTAGAGGTGGAAGAAGCAAGGGGATTCTTTGACAATTTTTTTCCATGTCTGCAGATACCTACTGACTAGATGATAGATTTACATTTGAACACTCATGCTGTTTTTGACACTAAGAAATAGTGGGTGACAGGTGAGGCAGCAGGATCTTCCTTAAGGCTCCAGAGCAGCTTTTTCTAGAAGGAAAGGAGGTGGGGGCTGGAGCAAACACTGCATTGTCCAAAAGTGCTGTCAGTTCTAGTTCTCCATACTTGCCTAGAAACATCGTGCCTGGGTCATCAGGCCTAACTAGTTGGAGCCATTTTCTTAGGAAGTAGTAGACGAATTGGTAGCAAGATGGACAGGTATCCTTCAGGAAGCTGCCTCACACTGAGTCAGACTTGGTGCAGCTAGTCTTGCCTGCAAATGAGTAGCAATGACTTTCCAGGATTTCACAAAGGAGACTTTCCCAGCCGTTTCTGGAAATGCCAAGGTTTGAACCTGAAACCTTCATGCAACAGATGCGCTGTCCCACTGAGCTGTAGTTTTGTGTTATACAGTACAGATAAATATCAATAGAGTTATAAGATGTGCATTCAGTTGTGATTCTTAGGTGAATATTTGGGTTTAATGTCATTGCTGCTTCCACCTCTGAGCAACTGATTTTGTCAAGTTTTCTAAGGCTATGGAAATAAGGCTTGAGACAGATTTCATTCCACTCATGTGTTTACTGTAATCTTTGTACACCATTTATCTGGCAATGTAAAAGCCTTCACGACCATTCTTCTGTGTCTACCCAGTGTACAATGCTTGGATGCAGGATCACGGAGGTGCTATTGTCAACATCGTGGCTGATATGTGGAAAGGGTTTCCTGGCATGTCGTAAGTCTGCTATCCATATACGATACACAGTCCACTTGCTTTCACTTAAACTGTTGTCCCTCTGAGTAGTCGTGTGCATTTGAATGGTAAAACAAGATGGAACAGCAGATTCCCAATATTTAACATGCACATTCCTTGAGATTCCATTTTAACAGAAGTCTTTGAGGAATTTGGGACTAAATTGCCGGTGCTTATGATCCTCAATTATTGTCACCTGCAAGGCTTTCCTGAGAATGCTCTTGAACAAAAAGTGGAATGCAGGAAGCAGTCACAGACAAGAAGAGGCTGCATTTTTCTTAGGCCAACTGGAAAGCAGAGTCCCTCTGCTGGGACAGTGCGATGAGTCTAGCTGAGGTCTGCCTATATAGCTGTGCATCTTTGCACATGCCTGTTTGTAATCTGCCATCTTACTGGGTTGCCCCAGCCACTCTGGGTGGCTTCCAACAAAGATAAAAGCATAATAAAACATTGAACATTAAACACTTCCCTATACAGGGCTGCGGGTGGCGCTGTGGGTAAAACCTCAGCGCCTAGGGCTTGCCGATCGCATGGTCAGCGGTTCGAATCCCCATGGCGGGGTGAGCTCCCGTCTTTCGGTCCCAGCTCCTGCCCACCTAGCAGTTCGAAAGCACCCTTAAGTGCAAGTAGATAAATAGGTACTGCTTTATAGCGGGAAGGTAAACGGCGTTTCCGTGTGCTGCGCTGGTGCTGGCTCGCCAGAGCAGCTTCGTCACGCTGGCCATGTGACCCGGAAGTGTCTCCGGACAACGCTGGCCCCCGGCCTCTTAAGTGAGATGGGCGCACAACCCTAGAGTCGGACACGACTGGCCCGTACAGGCAGGGGTACCTTTTATACAGGGCTGCCTTCAGACAGCCCCAATGACATAACTTCTCATGCATTTGCAGTTTAGTTCAAGAGGACTTCTCTCATAAACACAGTGAAAGGACAGGGCACCATACCGACTTCTGTTTTTGTACTGCAAGTTGTTTCTGCAAAGTTCCTACACAAGACTGAGATGTCCGGAAGCGCAAAGTACGATTTTATTAACAACCTTGCACCTCAGATGCCTCAGTCTTCTGTAAGCCATGCTTTTTTCTCAGTCATTGCCTATACTTCTATAACTTGTTGTTTATCATTTGATGAGTCATACAGAATGCTATTAACATTGTGAGCTTTTCGTTGGGCTGGAATAATTGGACAAACACAAAATATTGAAAAAACATTTTACTGCAGGCCTTCAGCCAGCCTTTGTTCATTGTTTGTGTTAGCATTGAGTTTGCAATTAAGCTTCTAGAATGTCAGATATTGCTAACTTGACTGCCCTGTTCTGCTGAGATTTGTTTTGGATTTGTTTGATTGGACGACTGCTTGTCAGAGTGTGAACCTAGTTAGGCTTGCTAGGTGTCGCTATAGTTACTTCAAAGCATCCAGTCTTGATGGAGCTGCCACATACCCCATGTCTATTTATTGATGGAAGATAATATTGCCCTTTTAAAATTTCCTTCCCTCACAGGCACAGTGGTGCAGCAAGAGCCGCAGTCGATAACCTGACCAAAAGCCTAGCCATCGAGTGGGCCCGCAGTGGAGTGAGAATTAACTCTGTTTCCCCGGTAGGTGACAGAAACATGTGACCAGACCAGCTTTGGTGCCTGTAAGGGAAGAGTCAAATTAGTACAAATTTGTAAAATGATCATTTAGTTTGGTTTAGCTGAGATAGAATAAGATAATTCCCTACCAGCTGCGCATTTGGTCATAATTATTTGAGTCTATTAAGGGTTTTTGCAGTTAAACCTGCTAATAGCATCCAGGGTTTGGGATGGGTCTTAGGATATGGAAATGGAGGACGATTCTTTCTTTCTTTCTTTCTTTCTTTTACAAATTTATAAGCTGCTTCACAGACTGAAGCTGCCAAAGCAAACTACAACAGTATAGAAATGTGATAAAATGCAAGCTCCCAAAACAATTTCTATAGATATACAATGTGTCTTCCTTGAATGACTGGGTCACACTTCGGGGAAAGCTGTCTTAAGCAAAAATTACTTTGGTACATGCCTAAATATCATGATGCAACTCTTCACAGAGATTGAGTGGTTTATAAAAGATTCAAATAATAAGTGTCGTTAAGCCAAAGGGAGAGAGAACAATTTAGTTGAAAGGAATAGAAACTATGCTTTTGGTGCGTGTGCTTGGTTTTTTTTTTTTTTTAATATTTATCATCATTCTACCCCATCCTTCCTTCTGCTGGAGACCATTGGAAAGTACACATAATCAAGAAAATACAAATGGTTAAAAAAAGTTTTAAAACAGCCATGCAAACAATAATACAAATAAAACAATTTAAATACATTATACAGTGGATGAGGAATATTGGGCCGTCAGTCTCAGTTGCCATTAAAGTGTTTTTTTCTCAGAGTGAATCCTGCACGACACAAGAACAGAATGTTGGGAATTGTGGCATATGCACAGCCCTATTTATTGAGGGAATTGTAAGCAAGTTAAAGAGCCAAGATTTTGAATAAGAGCTGGAATTTATTTTTATCCCCCTCCCCAACCATGTAGGTCTTAATGAGACCTGCTTTTCAGTGTAGAGGGTTCAATGTTACTGTGTTAAGCATTAATGGAGTCTGACTGTGAGTCTGTCCTTTTCTTCATAGGGAGTGATATTTTCAGAAACTGCTGTTGCACATTACAAAGATGGTGAAGAACTGTTTAAAAGCTATGTCCGAAAAATTCCTGCCAAGAGATTAGGACTTCCTGAAGAGGTATTACAGTATTTCAACCTAAAAGTTACCTTTTGGCACTGAGGGTCTTTCCGGATGATCAGTAGTGGCGCCCACCCTGTGGAACTCCCTCCCACCAGATGTCAAGGACATAAACAACTACCTTTAAGAAGACATCTGAAGGCAGCCCTGTTTAGGGAAGTTTTTAATGTTTTATGTTTTATTGTGTTTTTAATATCCTGTTGGAAGCCTCCCAGAGTGGCTGGGGTGGCCTGGCAGGATGGGTGGAGTATATGTAATTTTATTTATATATATAATGTGTGTGTGTGTGTGTGTGTGTGTGTGTGTGTGTATGATTCCCCCCCCCCCCCCGTACACAACATTTGCACAAAGTAGTGCAAATACCAGCCTTGCTGTGGGAGATGGTTTTCGGTGGTACTCCTGATCAACATGTGTGTGAACAGGGATAGGTCAGCAAGGGCCAAATACAGTCCTTCAGGCCTCTCATAGAATAACTAATGCATTAAGGGGAAATGGTGCTATTGCATTGGAAAGAGGAATTGCATTGGAAAGAACATCCTAAATTTCAAAGAGTAAGATGTTTGAAGACACATACCACTAACTAATATGTTCATACAAAAAAATGTTTATTAGAGTACTCTTTAAAGGGCAAGCTATGTGCCTGGCATTGTATAAACCTAAAACAGGTATCCTGATTATGCTATAATTATGTTGTATGTACCATCCACTCCACAGTAGGAGCAAACACCACATTGCAAGCCTGCTGGTTGAACTTGCAGAACTTTTGAATGTGCAGTTTATCATAGAACCTTGCCAGTTTTGAAGGTGATTTTTGAGTACTTTTAGAATGGATCGTTCCGCTGACATATCCAAGCCAGCAAAGCATTGAAATGATATAATATTTATGGACAGTAAAATACCAAGCATTTTTTTTGACTTGAACATTTTGTATTTAGTAATATATTCCTGTGGACCACTGGTTAGTAATCTTCTGTAATTGATCAGTAATGACTTCTGATCTAAGAATCACCTTCAAATAGGGAGTTAATAGGAACCCTTTTCAGAAATGTGTATTCAATGGACGCATGCAGGGCTGGTGGCACTGTTGTGGTAACTGGCTCTGTGCCCACCCTACATGCTTATCAGTGTGCATTGGCACCATGCTTTTGACATACAAATGCATACGTTTGCACATGTGTAGGGCAGAATCTATACACTACTGCCTTTGTTGTGATGAATGCATGAAGCCTTGCCTGCATTTTTGAAAAGTGCTATGCCATGGCAGGCGTTGAACACCTGTAATTCACATAAGTAAATGTCTTGAATCTTTATAAGGTATCGCCCTTGGTGTGTTTCCTGCTGTCTCCGGCTGCCTCTTTTATCACTGGAGAAACAGTGAAGGTTGATGGTGGACAGAGCATATATACTTCCCCATGGGAAGTACCAGGTAAAAAACCCCGCTTTTGAAAAACTACTTTTTAACAAGTAGCTTGTTCAGTTATATGCCCACCCAGGGCCTGTTTAGATCTCTTACACTCTTTTGTGGAAATCAACACTTCAGTTTTATCATAGTTTATTGTCAGCTTTGCAGTAGCTTGATAATTTAGTTGTGAGTCTTTTTAGGTCCAGCCTGGGATTGTAGAGTAATACAGCTCACTGTAATAAAAGGATTTCTATACTAGCCAGTCTGGGCAAGTGGTGCTGTGAACCCTGAATGCTTTCCCCCCTAAACTATATGCTCAACAGCCTTAACTTAAAGGTTCTAGTCTTAACCCATGGCCGCCTTAAATCTCATGACATTGGAATGGGATTGGTAAAAACACTCTTGGGATTACCTCAGCCTCAGTTATTGAATTGTCATATAGCTTTCTTATAAACAACAAGAAGCAACCTTTTTATAAAAAAAATTTGAAGGATTTTAATAGACAACAAGGGTATATACAATGTCTCTGTTCTCAGTTCATAGAGTCCTTTCTATAGGTCAGTTACATTCGGTGTGAGACACTGCTGTCTTAGAGATTATGAGGTGGAAGAAGTGAATGGGGGAAGAAAGGGGGTAATGGTTTTCCATTATTTTGACAAACAACCCTTTACCTAACAATGTCACATCTAGTTTTTCCCAGATCTTCATGTGCTGAATCCAAGGCTGACTAAAGATCTGTAGAAATATAGTTTGCCTTTTTGGTGTTTGGAAGATTTTTCAGCCGAAATGAACATAACTAATGCATGGTCCATAGCTTTTTCTCCTAGGATCTCTTCCTATACATGTTGGAAAGACAATGCTGTAATTTGGATCACTGTAAATATGAAACATGATAATTTTTGGAAAGAATTGGATAAAAGGGTGTTCGGAGAGCATTTCCTTTAGCTCAGTCTTCCCCAACCTGGTATCACTATTTATTTTGGACTATAATTATCATTAGCCATGCTGGTGGGGACTGATGGAAATTGTAGCCCAAAACAATGGAAGGGCACAAGGTCGGGAAAGAGTGCTTTACACTTAAAGGAAGTTTTCTTTCTTTAAGAGATCTCATCGAGATCTAGCTGGGTTAAGGTGAGATGAAGCAGCCACTAGCTTTTGAAGGTAACTGTCTTATTGTATCCTTTCCCACAGATCATAATAGATGGCCACCTGCACCAGATGGAGATAATGCCAAAGCACTCAAGAAGATAATTTCAGGAAAAGCTTTGTCAAAGCTGTAAAACAAAAGAAATGGGGTTAGCCTCCTTCCATGCCTGTCAGTGGATAAATGCTGCCTTTCAGTAATTGACTGCAATCTTGAGGATCACAGCCCCACTGGGGTAACAAACTGTGCCTTAGTTTTCTTCTTATGATTCCTCTGAAGAAAGTCCTCCAGAATCAAACAACTGTCAACATGTGCTGCTGCTGGCTTTGATGTAAAAGGGTAAATGCATCTCTCATGACCTCTGCTTTTGCAATTTGCACTCTAAGCTCCACTCACTAAATCATGTACATATGCTGCATTAACAAGGTGCTGAAGTGAATTACAGTCCAAGTTCTGTAGCTTGCTATCATCACAGCCTTTCTGATTGCCATGCATTGATTACTCACTTCTGCCATAAGAGTCTTTGGCACAGCTTCCAGGGATGAGAGATGTTGGTGCACAATAAACTGGTGGTTTGTATCTATGTTCAAAGTTGTGTTTTATCTTCACTGGGAGTAGGCAGCATGGATACTAACTGCCACTTGAAAACATCTTTAGGTAAAAAAGGTAAAGGTACCCCTGACCATTAGGTCCAGTTGCAGACGACTCTGGGATTGCGGCGCTCATCTTGGCCGAGGGAGCCGGTGTACAGCTTCCGGGTCATGTGGCCAGCATGACTAAGCCGCTTCTGGTGAACCAGAGCAGCGCACGGAAATGCCATTCTTGCTGGAGTGGTACCTATTTATCTACTTGCACTTTGACATGCTTTCGAACTGCTAGGTTGGCATCTTTAGCCTGTACTATACTTTAAAAGTTCAGAGATTCAGAAAGGGAAATGCCTTCATCTTGTACACATGGAGAAAACAATGGCAAAGCTTCATTTTGTTCGCATGTGTTACAAGATAGTTTATTTTTCTGAACTAGCACTGCTTGTCTTTGACAGCTTGATTTGCAAGCCTTCAGGCTGGTATGTGCCATAGCCATCATATTGACTTAATTCTAGTGATTAGAGAAGTTGTCCAGAAACATTTCCCCCCCACAAAGGAGCTGAAGAGGAGAGGTGGCAGATGAAGAACTGAAATATGGATACTTCATTATCACTGCAATTACCAGAACCCAAGGGGAAGAAGAAAAATCATTAGAGCTATAAGGGGAAAGCTCATGTTAGCTGCAGTTCCTTGCTTTTAATGAATTGCATTTTATATATTTATTTTGCCAAATAAAAAAGAAAATTAGCAAAATGTTATCCTGCCAGAGTGCAATACTTGGGGTAGTTTCAAAGCCAAGTTACTGCACAAATTGAAATGTTTAGTATCTAAACATTGGTTCTTGGGAGTCTTCATTTTCCTCTAGGCGGAAGTGTAGTAGCAAAAAAAGGAATGGAATATCCTTGTCTTCCCTGATAACAGTGCATCTTCTTTTCATAATTGATTGCTGTTGTGACAATTAGGAAGTTTGCATCACCCTTTGCAAACACTGTTGATCAGTGGATATCTATCAGTTTACAAACAGTTTATGAACTGTCTTGTTAGCAAAGAAATACTCATTTATTTGAACATCCAAGTCGCTTTTGACGTTCACCTGCACACCAATGATGCCTTTTGATCAACTCAGATGTGTACTACCCTTCACTGATATACCAGATTTATAACCATAAAAGACAGTTAGTAGGTTACTGTATTTCTGGAAAACGTAATTAACAGATTGCCTTGGTGTAGGGCGGCTGCATTTAATTCAATCTTTGACGAGAACAAACATCAGCAACCTATTAAGGAACCCTTTAGTGACTCTTCTGTTATTTCCCTGCCTACTATGGCCCACAGTGCTTCAGGAAGGACTGGCTTCTTTGTCTTTCTTAAGCAGTCCAGAGAAGCTCCAAAAAGTGATAATGGGACCATTCATAATTGAAGACACGTGAGAGATCTTCACTTACGCTCTTTGCTGATAAAGCCAGATGCTGGAAAACAAGATGTCTATGGGCTTTCAAACTACCTTCACTCAATTTTTTGCTTTGCTCTCTTGAATGTATATTGTGAAACACTTCTTACTATGGACGTCAGAATGTGTTGCCCAGCATTGACATCTTGACCCTAATGTCACTTTATTTCCTGTTTCATAGTGATGGAGGGTTTCTATCCTGGAGGTTAAAACATTTGCTTTTATTTTTATTTTTCCATCCTGGATTAGATGCTGTTCTTGTGTTTGACACTGTGGTTCCATTTAACTTCCAAACAGTATTGTTCATTTCTGTACAATGGGCCGGAAATCAACAATGCACAAAACACTTCCTTAAAAACAAACAATACAGGGAAATACCTTTTGTTATGTCTCCTTCACATGGGTTTATGCAAAGAAAACGTTTAACAGAAAGGTGTACACATATATATATTACACAGTATAAGGCTTACTAGAACTACCGCAGGTTCCCAGAATGGAAAAGACTGTGTTTCCGATTCCACCTAGTGACTAGCCAGACTATTACATTTCACCTATTTATAGACAACTTAATAATCAGAATTTCTGCACTTTGCCCATAAACGTGTTTTAAAAATAATAATACAGGGAAAAAATGATAAAAAATTGTCTCCCAAATAAGCCAGCTTTAAGCCATGCTAGTTCTGTTGGCTTGTTGACCAGAGAAGGCTGCATGGCGACATCCCTCGCCAGCACAGCATTTCTGCACACACGCGCTCTCCCCAGGCTGCATCCTAGGGGATCGAACCCACGATCCGAGGACGGGCAGAAAGGCAGGCAGGCGAGCGCTGCCCCAAAGAGATCCACAAGGCGGTAGGGGAAACTGCGCATGCTCCTGATAATCGCTTTTCGCGTCATCGGCCACTGTGTGGCGAGCATCGCTCGCGAGGTACGGACAGCTCCGACTTGTGCACCACAGAGATAAGAATAGTAGAGCAGCCCATCATTAACGAGATTTCCGGGTTCGCACAAGGGAATGTCAGTGGGGTCGGAAGCGAGCGCTGCCCATAGAAATCAATGGAGAAACAGGATTTTGTAGGAGGTGAAGCTGAGGTGAGAAGCAAGGCTGACTTTCCACTCAAGGCAGCCTAATGCAAAACACCCTTCAGCTCAATCTTACTCATTTGCCTCCTCAAATCAACCTGTCAGGCCAGCTCCAATATGCAGTGGCATGCAAAAGCATTATGTTTTTAAAACTGTAATTACTAAAATAAATATATTTAACAATATATACAAGAAATCGGGACGTGAACAAGGAAGAGTATGAAGTTCTGACTTTTCTACCTTGTTTGAGGAGAGCTTTAACTATATTAAAATTGTGGATTTCTCCATTGTTAGAGGGAGAAAACATTTACAATTAACCCGGAAATTTCTTCCTAGTAAAATCCAGTTTTACAAATCCAGATCAATTTTAGAAAGGAAATGCCAGTTAACTTCTTTGAATCCTGCGGCTTGCAGACTTGTGAGTTCCAATCCAAGAAGTTCTGCTTCTATATAGGAGTGCGTTTATCCTCAGTTGGTACTTCTATGACACAAAGCATATGTATTTCGGCGGTGGATTTTTATTTTTATTTTACCATCTTAGAATCCCCAAGACCTCCAGCGCTGCCGCTCTACGCTCAGAGGAGATCATAGATGCCGGGTTTCCTTTTTATTTTTTCCCCCGACAGGCAGTTGGACGCTATGGGAAGAGGGGGTTGGTGTCCTCAGACGTCACCGGAACTACAACTCCCATCATCCTTCATTATTGGCTATGCCGTCATGGGGCTTGCTGGGAGTTGTGGTCCTACGACTTCACCGGGTTACAAAAGCTATCCTTTCGGGAGACTCTTTCTCCGAGCGCGCTTCCTCAGGCCACCCGCGAAGCCCCTTTCCGAATAAAGTCTCCGTAGGGGGTCGCGGCTCTTTCCCTCCTTCGTGCCTTTTATTTATTTATTTATTTAGGCGCGACGTGCGTCGTGACGTTGAGACGTTCCGTCTTGTGTGTGTGTGTACGGGAGTCACGGGCTCCTGCGTGGGGGGAGGCGGAGCCTGAGGAGATCTTGAGGAGGAAAAAGAACAGGGGTTGCTTGTGAGGGGTGGGGGTGGGGGAAAGGGCTGCTCGAATAGGAGACGGGCACCGGGTTGGGGTGGTGGGGGCTCCTTGCGCGCTTCGTTCCCTTCCCCCTCCGGCCCCCGGGTAGCGCAGGGGAGAGTGAGGGGGGCCGCTGCCTCATTGGGCACTTCCACCTCCTCCCCCCGGCTTTTTCTGTGGGTCTGTTCCCCTCCCCCCGCATCGACGTGCTGCTTGCCCCCCTCCCTGCGGAGGGGGTGTTGCTGGGCCTGCTGTTCTCCCCCCCTCACTGATACCCGGTGAGGGGTGAGAGTGGGTCTGGCCTCAGCTGAAAGCCAGGATCCTGGACCCCTCCGGTGTTCGAGGCTTGGAGCTGCCGGCTTCTGGGGGGGAGGGAACCCTTCGCCTCCCCCCCCTCGCACTTCCTCGTCTCTGCCCCACAGGTAGGTAGTGTGCGCGCGCGCGCGTTCATGTCGCCTGCTCTGGTGTCTGAGGAGATGGGGAAAGGAGCCTCTTGCTCTTAGTGTAGGAGACCCCACCCCCCTTTGGAGCTCATAGCCATGCATGTAACCTATATTTATTATATATGATATATTAGCTTTATTTCTAGTTGGTCACTTTTCTTGGTTGCGGTTGTAATTGGCAAAAGCCAGGTACCGAAAGTCTATGGGGATTCGGGGTTTGGGAGGACCCTTGAGTTGTCATTGAGGAAGAAAGGGGAGGAGTAAATTGTGGTTTCTTTCTATGCCATCCTGCGTGTGTGTCTACTCAAATGTAAGTCCCGCTATCAAGAGTGTGGCTGGGATTTTGGCATGTGTGTGTGTTTCTTTGGAAAGGAGGTGAGGTTTGTGAGTTCTCTAGACCATAAGGCTTGGCGTAAGCATACTTATTTGGGAATAAGTCACACTGTGTGTACATTTATCTGAGAATGGGAAAAAAAGGTTTTTATATAGCATCTTTTTGCTCTGCTACCACACATGCACACAAAGACACATCTCGAGCAGAGGAATCTGGTTTCAACTGCAGAGATGAGGCATGGAGAGAGAGGAAATAAGCAAGAATCCACAAGATACTTGCAAAAGAGCATCAGGTAAGAAGTAGGCCACAGTTTAACACTGTGGTTCAAAGAACAGGATGTCAGCACAGATTAGGGTTGATGTTAAAATGAGATATTGATTTACTAGAAGTATAAAACGGGGTTTTAATCCTGATTTGGGATTTTATGGAGGAGTTGGTGCAGTTTTGGTGGCCATGTTGGCTAGTGACAAATTTCAGTGTGTAGTTGTGGAGTGTAGTTAGAGGTTATGGTCAAGTTGAGTGACTTCTACTGACAAGGAATATTGGGTGAATGTACTGTTTTTTATGTGTTGCGGCTTGTAACTTGTACTACCCTATTAATGTCATTTTACTTGAGTTCTTGATGTTGCGAATTTATGAGAATTGCCTATCAGGTATTTTCAAGAGGGAAAGTGAACAAAGAGCTCCTTTTGCCCTGAGTTGTGAAGTGTGGAAATACATGCAAGGAATTTATCTAGCTTCCGTTCTTACTTTGCAAACAAATTCTTCAGGGTTTGCCACAACATTGTTGGTTAGAAGATCAAAGCTGAAAGATGCTGACCACAACTTAGTGATATTTGTGTTTCATGCTTATTTTCTGTTGAATGGCTAAAAAGGCTAGTGGAAGTTCACTTTTGGAATAATGAATTTTCATAGAATACTGTATCTGTGCTCTCTCCACTCACAAATCCCCCTGGAATTTCCCCACATTAACCCTTTTCATTCCCACTCTACGCAAAGTCACCTCTCCTATTCTGTAGCCTTGCTTTGAATGCCTGTTTTCACCTTCATCCCCATATCCATGCCTCCCTCTCTCTTTTTGTGCAACCCCTGCACACAGACCACCCCCATAGTAACCTCCTGTATCTTCCTCCTCCAAATACATTGCATCCACTAACCATCCTTTTCACCTTCCATCCAGTTATGATGAAGCCACCATCCCCTCCTGGGAGAGCCTTTTATTCCTCTGCTTTCATCTTCATCCCAACTCCCATGCCTCCCACTCCCTCTTTCTTTGCAACTTCCTCTGCACCCATTTTCAACTTCACCCCTTTTTCTTACCTCCTCCTTCCTATTTTTTTCTAACTCTGCCTTGCACACAGACCACCCACCAATTCCATGCCTTCTCTTCTCTCCTATTCTGTAGCCTCTTTTGCACATATACCCCGTGCTGATATGCTACTACATTTTTAAGAGGAATAGAATTTTAAGAGCAAGTATGCTAGTTAGCTTGTGTTGATGGATGTTGTACATATATGGGTGTTTGCTTGTTAATAAAATATATCTTCTAAATTACTACATTGAATCTGTAACTTCATGGGACCAGAAATACATGGGACCAAACACATGAGAACAGAAATGCATTCTGTGAAGGTACTATTGAATATCTGAGGGCTCCACATTTTTATCTCTTTCACATGAGGCAAACCTGAGGGAGATGCTTAAAACAACCAATTTTCCCCTTTCAGTTTTCTCCCCTTCTTCCTGTACTCAAACAATGGCAGAAGTTTCAGTAAAGCAGAGATGTAAGAACATTGAGGGTTGTTGTTGTTGTCTAAACCAATTTTAACAAGGAGAAATACAAGAGGTGGGTACAACACATAAGCTAATACCAAAAAGCTAACACAACAGAGCCTTCCCCAACTCTTTTCTCACTCTACTCGAACTCTATTTTCAACTGCCACTCCCCCCTTCAGTGCTGCAAATTTGTGACTATCAGTTGTAAATTTTAATTTAGGAACAAAATTCAGTTTCATGACCATAACAAGCTGAAAGATGTTGCTGTCAGGGCAGAAGCATATAGGATAAACAACTTAGCAATGTTTTTTGGGGGGAGGAAAAATAGTATTTTGATTCTTGCAATTCCTTGCCATGTTAACATTACAATATTAAAACATTACAAAAAGGGTTGTCATTCAGACTATTTTCAGCCCAAGTAAATGCTGATGCAGACTTTATCTAGAAACTGTAAAATTGTGAAATGATTTAATTATCACCTTGGTAGAAAATGACACTTATAAAATAACTCGCAGAACACATTTAACTTGATGCCAAAAAGCAAAGAAGTGGTTAGCAACGTAGCTGTAAAGTTTTTTGATGTAAAAAAAAAAGAGAGGTCTGTATAGCCAGAACCATTAAACCATTTATTAGCTGAACATTATTGCTCCCACCCTCTTGTACTCTGCATAACTTGCTACATTGGTTGGTATGTGAACTGAGCTATGTTCAAGGTATTGTAATTGACAGATAAAGCCTTGAACTACTCAGGGCCAGGTTACCTGAAAGAGCTGTTTGATCTCTTAGCTAATCAACCTGAAACCCTATTGGTGGTAGTGGATCCTAAAGATTATTTTATGGCGGGGTGGAGAATCTGCAGTCCATGGACCTATTCTGGGCCACCAAGCCACTTTGAGGCCATTTCAAGTGAACTCTGCCCAACTGTCCTACACATGATGTCATTATGATGTCAGGTGTGGGGTATGTAAGGGAACGGTTTGGCCAAAGGCACCTTGGCATACACTGCTAGTTGGCAGTGCCAGCAACACCCCTATTTTACAATAGTTCCCAAGTTCCCAGCTACCAACTGGTTGTTGGGTGCTTGGTAGCTGCTGTACAGGGGGCTTTGCCAGCCCTGTGTTTGGTGCTCAGGTGTCAAGCCTAGAGCTTGCAAAGACTTTGGGCTAAGCTTCCGTTTTTGGCACTTGACAGTCATCTGCTATCATTATGAAATCAGATGATTTATAGATGGATTGTCCCTCCCTTCTGTCAGAGTTGACTTGCAGGAGTGGAGGGTGATAAAGATATGGCCCATTCGGCCAAAAAGGTTCCTCACCATTTTTGAGTGATGAATTGGAAGGGGGCATTTTGTACGCTTGCTCCTGCCATTTGGAAGGCCCTTCCCTGTGCAATCTATCAGTTATCTGCTTGAAGCCACACCTTGTTCAGGCCTCTCCTGTCCCCTAAGGCTGGACTCTGTCTCTTTGTATCTCTGTTTCCTGTATGTTTATGATGCTTATGTTCTTGTGTTTTATTGTTGTTTTTATTGATTTTATGCTGTCTTTTATTGTATATGTGTACTCTGCTTCAAATTTTTCTAACATTAAGCAGTCTATAATTTTTTTTCCAAATAAGATAAATAGTATGGGGCACTTTTTTCCTTACCTGTACCAAGAACAACTCTCAGTGATAATCTCCATACAGCCTTGCCAGCTAAATAGTGTTGGTGTTATGAAATTCTTGGCTTGCGAAGAGAGTAATACTTAAAATAAAATAAACAGTTTCAACTTAATGTGTGCAGTGCTGAAGACTACCCAAATCCATGAAAGTTTCTGCTTATCTTCAGTCTTAATTGTTTAGGCAGCAGACGGGTTTCAAAAGTGTTAGGAACAGAGGAATTTCGTAATTCAACACACATGTTCTTTCTGACCTTAAAATATCCAGATGTTTCTGTTGTTCATTTCAGCCCATTTTTTTAGTTTTTAAGATTTGTTTTTTGCAAGAGCAACCTGCAACACAATTTTGTAGTGTGGGGTGCTTCAGTACAGCATCACGGCTACTCCATTCTCCCCAACCCACTCCAGTATATACGTATGCAGTGCCAGTATTTTATGGCTACCAAGCATATTCAGCCCCCATTGGGCTGTTCTGGAGATTAATTTCCTACTGATGGTTTCCCCTCTAAATATTTGTTTTTAATTTATGAAAACCTTGGGGTTCTTTCAAGCCTGGTGAAACCACCTCCTCCTCCTCTGCATGGATAGTTCTGAAGGGCTGTCACTTAGCTAATTTTGATTGCTATTAGTCTGTACAAATGCAGTGTGGAGTATGGACTGTTTCTGTTCAGGGTTCCAGCCACTCTGTCCCTATTCTCCTCTCTGCCTCCCACAGGTCTCCCATCTAACAGTCAGTATTCTGAGCGGAGGTGGCAGACACACCTTTGTGCTGAATCCCAGATACATTAGAATCTTGGATTTCTGTGAACAGCTCCCAATTCTGTCCCTGGGGACACTTTAAAGTAGTTTATGTGTGTGAACGAGGAAGTGACCTATCAAGACAGTGAAATGGCCTTGTCTGTCCATTTTATATCTGTGTCTTTCTCTGGCCATTGCATTCCTGCTCCCACATAGTTTATAGTTGTTGTTTTTCATGACAGTCAGTCAGCATTTTGTGCCCAATGGATAGGTTTCAGAATTACCTGATTTGGTTTTCCAAATGGGAAACCACCAGTAGGAAATTAAGCTCCAAAATTGTGTTGCAGGTTGCTCTTGCAAAAAACAAATGGTTTCCCATCTAAATAGATAGATAGATAGTACTCCTGCAATCTTCAGGGTTAGCCGGTTTCTTCTTGTGCATGGGTAGTGGTGTTTCAGCTACTTTGTGTGAGGACAAAATACAGTGGTACCTCGGGTTAAGTACTTAATTTGTTCTGGAGGTCCGTTCTTAACTTGAAACTTCTTAACCTGAAGCACCACTTTAGCTAAAGGAGTCTCCTGCTGCTGCCACGCTGCCGGAGCACAATTTCTGTTCTCATCCTGAAGCAAAGTTCTTAACTTGAGGTACTATTTCTGGGTTAGCGGAGTCTGTAACCTGAAGCGTATGCAACCTGAAGCGTATGTAACCTGAGGTACCCCTGTACTTAAATATAGTTGATATGATGGGGAGAGAGATGAAGGTAAACAGAAACATACATATGCAAACCTGCTGAGAAAGTAAAATGCGGAGGTGCTGTTCCTGTACATGCATGTAGCAGCTTCTTTGAATTGTGGCTTTAGTTGGTTCGGATAGGAATACGTATATAAAACCAGGCTTTCATTTGCATTGCAATCATCTATAACAGAAAGGTGTTGATATTCTGCATTGGTGTCTGGAGACGGTATTGGGCAGGATAAGGGCTAATAAATTGAAACTTAATCTAGACAAGACAAAGGAGTTGTGGAATAGGGGTTCATCCTGTTCCAAATGGGACAGTAGTCTCCTTGAAGAATCACGTTCACAGTTTGGGTGGGTTGTGTGCTTCTGGACTCTGCTTTGTACCTGGGTGCTCAAAGAGCAGTTGTAGCCAGGAGTGCCTTTGTCCTGCTTAGCTGGTGTGACAACTGTGTCCATTTCTACGAGGTCGGACCTGGTCATGGTGACCGTGTAGACATAGCTGCATCCAGATTGGATTATTGAAGCATGCTCTGTGTGGGGCTACCTTTCCAAAGTTTTTTGAAACTAGTTGGTTGAGAATGCTGGCTTATGGGATGATGTTACACCTGTCCTGCCAGGCTGCACTGGCTACTGATTTGTTTCAAAGTATAAATCAAAGTGTTGGTGCCTTAAGACCAGGATACTGTGGACAGCCCCTTCCTGTATCTTCCTGCCCTCACCTTAAGATATTACTGAGATGCTCTTCTCTATGTCCCAACTGTAAGAACAGAAGGAAAGCCTGCCAGATCAGGCCAAAGGCCCGTCTAGTTCAGCACCTTGTCACGGTGAGCTGCTTTTGAGAAACCCACAAACAGGACCCAAGCACAAGAGCACTCTCCCCTTCTGTGGTTTCTGGCCACTGGTATTCCATAGCATATTGCTTCTGACCACAGAGGTAAAGCATAGCCATTATGGCTAATAGCCACTTATCTTCCATGAATTTGTACAATCCTCTTCTAAAGCCATCCAAGTTGGTGCCCAGCTACAGTATGATGCAGGCATGGTTGCTAGGGTCTAGATAAACATCCTTCTCTGCAGCTACACCTAAATTTTTTAACACTTGGATGCTTCCCCCCTTTTTTACAGTGTTTCACTATATGGCAAAAACCTTTTTGTTTAGGCTGGTATTGTTTTATCATTTGGGTAGATTAGTATTAATCTCTATTTTAGCTGCTACAACTTAGCTCTCTTTTAATTATATTGTGTTAATGTTTTAAAAAGAATTGTATTTTATTCTGGGTTTTAATTGTTAGCTGTTCTGAATGGTGTATAGGCACCACTAGGAAATTTATGTTTTATTGTATTTGTAAAATGTATCTGCTTTTCACTATTAGTAGGCCCAAAGTGTGTACAATGTCAATAAAAGAATAAAATTCATAGTAATGTATCAATAAGATGCACCAAGATAAACACAATCAGCATATGCATGTAACAGTGTAGCAACCTACAAAGATGTTAACTGCACACTTCCTGATTTAAGTTCGACAAATGAGCAAGTCCGGAGGATACCTGTCTTCCATAGCGTTTCATTTTATTGTTGAATCAATTTGATTTTGGGTAAATCTTAAATTGGTCTTCTAATATTGGTGGACACTGAATTTTCAACAAATCCTGTGAATTGTCTGTTTCAGGCATAGATGGCATGTGATGGACTGTTAGTACTGATTAGTTTCCTTGAATTTATTTTTTCTGCTGGTTCTGATTTTAATTTTTATGGGTGCATGCTTTTAGTATTCTGTGGATTTGCTCACTTTTCCTATGGTTTTAAACTTCATTTTTTTTATATTCATACATATAGTCACTCAGGTTATTTTGAGAAAGGTGACTAAAATGTAATAAACAATATATAATCATTATGACAACACAGTTGTAAGTGGGCTTCAGCTTTTTACTTCTCTAGAGGAGAGTGGCATTTACTTCACAAATATATTTCATCTTTATTAAAGTTTACCACCTCTGTTGCCCCCCCCACCTTGTGATCCCTACAATAATATCTGTCCAGACAGGTTTCTTTTATTATTTTAGTATATGATTTAAGATCAAGAAGAGGTTAAAACAACAACAGCTTTATTGTGTCAGTTCAGCCAACATAATGCTTCTCTGCTGCATGGTAATTTGGAGGTCTGAGAAAGGGACTGTGGTTTGCAGAGCTATAATAATACAGCAAAAGCTACAACATTGCATTGTTGGCTATTCACGAACAGTAGTCAAGTAATTCCTATAGTAGTCTTCACCCATACTTCTTCATGAAGAAGCTGATGGGAAAGGATGTGGCTGACCTGTAACTAATTTCCTTTTTTTAAAAAAGATATTTATTGAAGTTTTACAAAAAACAGAGAATTACAGAATAAAAAGAAAACAGGAGAAGAAAGAGAAGAAAAATACAAAAAATACAAAAAAACATAGAAAAAAAAGATACAAAATACATACAAAAATAAATAGAAAAAATTAAAAACAAATAAAATTTTTCATATCTTAAATTTCGTTTGCTTATTTCCCTGACCTCCTCACACCTCCCTTTTTTTGTATTCCCGTTCACATGGTTAGTTCAGCAAATCCTTACCCTCTTTCATTTATCTTAATTCTGTATCTCAACACATTATGGCTGTATGTTTTCATCCATTATCAATCCATTTTTATATATTCTTATTATCCTTGTTACTAAGGCCACTTAATTTCAATCCAACATCATTTTAACATTCATTAATTTTACAATGTTTCTGCAAATAGTCTTTAAATTTCTTCCAATCTTCTTCCACCGACTCTTCTCCCTGGTCTCGGATTCTGCCGGTCATTTCCACCAGTTCCATATAGTCCATCACCTTCATCTGCCACTCTTCCAGGGTGGGTAAATCTTGTGTCTTCCAATACTTTGCAATAAGTATTCTTGCTGCTGTTGTAGCATACATAAAAAAAGTTCTATCCTTCTTTGGCACCAATTGGCCGACTATGCCCAGGAGGAAGGCCTCTGGTTTCTTCAGGAAGGTATACTTAAATACCTTTTTCGTTTCATTATAGATCATCTCCCAGAAAGCCTTAATCCTTGGGCATGTCCACCAAAGGTGAAAGAATGTACCTTCAGTCTCTTTACATTTCCAACATTTATTATCGGGCAAATGATAGATTTTTGCAAGCTTGACTGGTGTCATGTACCACCTGTATATCATTTTCATAATATTCTCTCTTAGGGCATTACATGCCGTAAATTTCATACCTGTGGTCCACAACTGTTCCCAGTCAGCGAACATAATGTTATGTCCAACATCTTGTGCCCATTTAATCATAGCAGACTTAACCGTTTCATCCTGTGTGTTCCATTTTAACAGCAAGTTGTACATTCTTGAAAGTATCTTTGTTTTGGGATCTAACAGTTCTGTTTCCAATTTTGATTTTTCCACCTGGAAGCCAATTTTTTTGTCCGAATTATAAGCCTCCCTTATTTGATAATAGTGAAGCCAGTCTCGCACTTTATCTTTTAATTTCTCAAAACTCTGCAATTTCAATTTGTCTCCTTCTTGTTCCAAAATTTCCCAATATTTCGGCCATTTGGCCTTCATATTGAGCTTTTTCTGAGCCTTTGCTTCCATCGGTGACAACCACCTTGGGGTTTTATTTTCAAGTAAGTCTTTATATCTTATCCAGACATTAAACAATGCTTTTCTAACAATATGGTTTTTAAATGCTTTATGTGCTTTAACCTTGTCATACCACAAATATGCATGCCACCCAAAAACATTATTAAAACCTTCTAAATCCAAAATGTCTGTGTTCTCAAGAAGCAGCCATTCTTTCAACCAGCAGAATGCTGCTGATTCATAATAGAGTTTAAGGTCTGGCAGGGCCAATCCACCTCTTTCCTTTACATCAGTTAGTATTTTAAATTTTCTTCTGGGCTTCTTGCCCTGCCAGACAAATCTAGAAATGTCTCTCTGCCACTCTTTGAAACAATCCATTTTGTCCAAAATTTGCAATGATTGAAACAAAAATAACATTCTTGGCAATACATTCATCTTTATAACAGCAATTCGACCCAACAAGGAAAGCTTCAAGTTTGACCATATTACTAGGTCCTTTTTCACTTCTGACCAACATTTCTCATAATTATCTTTAAATAGGTTTAAGTTCTTAGCAGTCATATTAACCCCCAGGTATTTTACTTTCTTGACCAATGTTAGACCTGTCTCCTTCTGAAACCTCTCTTTCTCAGACGGTGTTAAATTTTTCTCAAGAACTTTAGTTTTTAACTTGTTCAACTTATATCCTGCCACATGACCAAATTCTTGAATCAATTCTAATACTCTTTTAGTACTAGATTCTGGCTCCTGTAACATCAGTACTAAGTCATCTGCAAAAGCTTTCAATTTGTACTGTTTGGCTCCGACCTGTATACCTTTAATCAGACGGTCCCTTCTGATCATATTTAGCAAAACCTCCAGGACCGAAATAAAAAGCAATGGGGAAATTGGGCAGCCTTGTCGTGTCCCTTTCTCTATCTTAAATTCCTCTGTCACCACGTTATTAACTATTAATTTGGCCTTTTGTTCTGAGTAAATTGCACTTATACCATTTTCAAACCCTTGACCAACCCCCATCCCCTGAAGATTTTTCTTCATGAAACTCCAAGAAATGTTATCAAAGGCTTTCTCCACATCTACAAAGATTAAGACTGCGACCTGTAACTAATTTCCAGTGGCTTATTATATTTAACATTTGGGACATGGCAATCTTCTTTTTTTATGCCTGTAATCATAGTCCTTTCTGAACTGTTTATTCTCTTCATTGCTGTAATTTATGTGTTTGTTTTTCATATAGGCAATAGAAGGGTTCTAATGGGAGAACCATTCTTCTGAAGTAAAGGTTTGCTGGCTGGCTGCAGCTATGGGTAAGTTCTTGGGTTCAACTCAATTTAGCTCAAGCACATCAGCCTTGTGTTCATAATGCAAACCAACATTGAAAACAGGACATTTTTGCAAGTGTATATTAAAATTTGGAAATCTATGTTAACAACATAAGTTAGAATACAAAGTAGTTCTTGAGACATTAGACAGTCTGAATATAAATGAGTTAATAAAATGTATAATCAGAACAATCTTCAGATCCTACTTATTTTATTGGAGGTATTAAAAATAATAAACCTTGTTTTCAAAGGCATTTTATGAATAGTGGGTACAGATAGTTCTTTTTTCCTCCCTAAACAGATGAGCAGCAAGCTTTGAAGTCAATCATGCAGGATTTGGCAGTCCTTCATAAGGCAAGTCGCCCTCCATTGCCTCTACAAGAAACAGGGAAAGCAAAATCATCTTCACCGAAAAAACAGGTAATCCTGTAATGTGTTTGTCTTACAATGAAGAATGTGTTTCTGCATTTGATGTGAGTGATTTCCACTTGCTGGGAATGTTCCACCTTGTGGTGTACATATTTTTGAAATTATGAGGTAAATGAAAGGGATATAGTGTTGCAGAACAGATCTTAAACAGATGTGTCCTGTGTACCAGAGTAATGCATATCCCAAATTCCCACTTCCCAATAGTTTTTCTTCCATTGCCAAAGAATGTTGCTTCAAGTGTGTGAGAATATTTGTTGGCCGTCTGCAATCCAGGGAGGAATATTCACAAATAATATTTGTTCCCAGCTTTGTTTTCTAGTATGTGTGTAATTCTTTTACAGAATGATGTCCGAGTCAAATTTGAACACCGAGGAGAGAAAAGGTAAAAAAAGATAATCCACAAGTTTCCAGAATCCATTCTGGATGTTACATCCAGTTGATGACCCTCGGCAGATGGAAGGCTCTTTGATCCCGTGGAATGGGAATTGAGGCAATATTTAACAATTCCCCCTAGAATTCCCACATCTGCTCCAAAGGGTTACTGGACCCTTCAGAACAGTATGGACTATAGAACGGGGTGTGTGTATGCAAAAGGAAAATGACTCTTTAATGATTACTGTGATCCCTGATTCACTGGCTAAAAATTCCACTGAATCAAATTGTCTTCTATCAGTGAAGGAAAACCAATTGGATGCAACCCATAATAGTTTGTAGCTTTATGGAGTATTGGCAAAGCTTGATAGAGAATAGAGAGATGCCTATCCAACGTCAGTGTTTAGAAAAGAGAAACTTAAGAAATGTGCTAAAAATGCATGTATATGTGTGAAATATATATGTTGCTATCTTTTGCTCCTAGAATAGAATAAGGAGCAATATATCTTAATAAAATCATTTATTTTTACACATGCACACACTATAATACTCCTGCACTGCAGGGGGTTGGACTAGATCACCCTTGGGTCCCTTCAAACTCTACAATTCTATAATTCTAATTACACATGCAAAGTAAGCTCAATTATGGCATCCAGCTACTCCTGAATCCCAAAGAAAATGGGGGAGCCTTCATGCACCTGCGTCATGGTTTGTGATGGTCAGCTAGTTTCCATTTCTGCTGAGTAAATTACTAATGCTCAGAGAGATCAAACCTGGAAAATGATCTAGCTTCTGTTCTTGTGCTAAAAACTGACTTCAGGTTATTTTGGTGAACAAATTTATTCTGTGTTAGTATTTCACATCAAATGACTGCACAGCACGTATTTCAAATCCTTATGATAGTTTGCCTTTGGCATAGGAATTAATTTCCTAGAAACTCTTGGCCTAGTTGATGTATCGCAATTAGGAGAGTTTTACTTTAATGAGGTATTGACTCACATAGTTTAAGCCTGCTGCAGATCTTAAATAAATCATTTCTAAGCATGGCTTTCTAACTTTAGAAAATCTTATAATGGCTGATAAAATCTATCTTCGGAAGCTGATTAGCTTGTTAATTCACTGTGCAAGTTACAATTTGACTACTACTTTTTCAGCTGCAGTAATTATTTGGTGTAAGGTGGGTTGAAACAGTATTCCAGAATAGTGCAATAGTTTACCCAGCAGCAATCATGTACATTCAATGATTCACCTTACTGAATGTGGGGTTATTAATTTGGGTGCTGTTTTTGCCTTTTCAGTAAATGCACTTTTTAATAATTTGATTTTTAAGAGAGAGTGTGACACCTTATGAAAACATGCTTTTCTCTCCCCCCCGCCCCCCAGTATGTCACTATTCCACAAACAAAAATTTAACTTTCATCATTGTCATCAATAGTTACGTACTTGTTTTCATGTTGGTGGATTTCCCCCCATATATCTATACCTTGTATTACAGAATTCTACAGTTTCCTAGACCTGTCAAGCTAGAAGATATTGCATCAAAAGCTAAAGTTGCCTTTGGACAGTCAATGAATTTGCATTACAGCAATAATGAGGTAAAAGAATGGTTCTTGAATAGTAGTTGTTTGTGTTATTCCTTAATCACATCAGCTGTGAGTAGGTTGCATTGTGACCTTGTTCTGTGTGTATATTTTTCTGCCTGTAGCTGGTGATCCCATTAGCTACACAGGATGACCTGGACAAAGCGGTACAGCTTCTTGATCGAAGTGTTCATATGAAGAGTCTCAAGATATTGCTTGTTGCTCATGGAAACACACAGGTGTGTACATGTTATTTATACGGATGTCTGTGTGTGTGTATATTCAGATAACATATGACACAAGTGAACTTTTTGTGTTTAAAATTACTCTTTGGGGCATTTCCACATGAATCCAAATCCATTGGCCTGTTTTGAACTAGCTTTGTTTGGTTGTTTGTGTGTTACCTGCTCAGGTGAAGAAATCCAGATGGCTGGTTTTCTGAAGCTCTGTTCAGGTGTTCATTATGAGGATTAACACATGGGGATTAGAGAGCACCACCCGAGCTCCACCCTCTTAGGTCACACTCAAGAAGGTTCCCTGAGGTCCTAGCGTTCCAAAATATGTGAAAGCCTCCATGAGTAAAGGAGGCTTCATTAATGCAGATAGTTGCATTTGAACCCACAGAGGGCAGCAGGGAAGATGCAGAGCTAGTGTGCTCATTCATGGACGCTCCCCTCCTCACATTTGAATGCCTGAACAGGGATGAGAGTCTATGGAGGGCATGAATTGCTGTGGCAACACTGGATTATGCAGCACACTACTGCTTTTATAAGTTGCAGACTTTTGCTTCCTACTACTTGCCTCACCAAAGCAGTGGGAAGGGGTGATGTAGACATGACCTACGTCAATTCAAAGACTGCTAGCGGCTGTATTTTTTTTATCTCTTAGTGCTGATAGCTGCCATTGTGTGAAAGATGGATGCAAAAGTATTTTTTCATGGGCTAGAATAGGCATTGGCAAACTCGGCTCTCCAGATGTTTTGGGACTACAACTCCCATCATCCCTAGCTAACTGGACCAGTGGTCAGGGATGATGGGAGTTGTAGTCCCAAAACATCTGGAGGGACGAGTTTGCCTATGCCTGGGCTAGAATGATGATAAAAGTAGAATATTACTGACAGAAATAGAATATTTCTTCCCAGTTTTAAAATACTCTGGTTTACATATTTTAAATCTTTGAATTCCTTTGTTTTTGTAACTGGCTTTTTGAAATTGTGGTCCGAAAAGAGCTGCTAAGGTTGTGTAGGCACAGCAGCAAATAGCACCTGTCCTCCTTAACAGTCCATTCACTGAAAAATTACAAGAGTGGGGGGTTTTCTTATTTTTTTTATGGGATAAATAAACTGCTCCATGCTTTCACCTTCAGAGTAACACTGAGCCTCTGCCATTGCTGGAAGATTTGGATAATACAGTTTTCAGAGTGACTGAGAGGAAAAACAGGCTTTCTGTAATAGGTAAGCAAACTTCATATTCCTACAGTTTTGAGTTGGTTGGGTGGTGAGTGGAGGGAATCAATATCTCTCAGTTTAATATACTTCACAGAATTGATGTGAGAATTAAATTGAGGTCAAATTTGGAGATACAAATGTAATAAATAGAAAGGTAAGCACCCATGTGTGGGTGAGAGAGAGGAGACCAGCGCATTGAGTCCTAGCGCAATGTGACTTTTGCACCCCTCTTCTCCCTCTGTAGCCCCTATTCCTTCCCCAAATCCTGGTTGGGAGGGTCAGGAGAACCCCCAGAACAACAGCAGGCAGAGGACAGAGGAAATCATTCTGTCTGGCAAGCCGAAATACTTGTGCTGACAGAACAATCACTTAAGTGTGGCATTGAACCCCACCCCTTTGAATTTATCTTTCTACCAATAGAGATAGTCAAACCTTATTTCTTTTGTGTGCCTTGCAGCATCTGTGGGTGTTCAAATAAATGTCACATGTTTGATACTAAAATCATGTAAGTAGATGATTCTTGCTGGTAAAAGGATTTTTATAATTTACTCACATATTTTAAAAAATCAACAGGTTATTATAGTCGCGACAGAAGCTCTCCCCCTCCAGGATACATTCCAGATGAGCTGCACCAGGTGGCCCGGAATGGCTCATTCACCAGTATAAACAGTGAGGGCGAGTTCATTCCAGAAAGCATGGATCAGGTGAGTGTTTTCTTTCATTTTCCTTTTAGGGGCTACTGCATTAAGGGGCTGCTGCATTTCCTTTAAAAGGGGCTACTGCATTAAGGTTTTGCTGTTTAAGATCCCTTGTTACCTTCTTTGTTATCCTGACCTAACGGCTAACAGTGGACCATGTTGTAAAGGCCAGGGGAGATGCAGCTCTCCCAAAGGCAACTCTTGGTACAACTATATATGCTATGATCCTTCAGGCTTAGCTAAGCAGTGTTGCAAGTGGAAGAAAGGGAAGGAAAAACTTCCCTCCTTTTCTTCCTTCATGCCCCTGATGCTGCTGTTGTTATTACTTGCAAGGTAAGTGAATGGGGGGATATGTTTTTTGGGAGGGTTTCAGGGAGCGATGTGGGTTGGTGAGGATTTACACACGGACATTTTTCTGAATTACCAGATTTATTCAGAAAAATTGAATGAGATTTTTCTCATTCCCATCCCCTGAAGATCTCTGATAATTTACCAATAAATCTGAGGTGAGCTTGAGAAAATGTGCTCATCTCTAACACCAACGCTTAATGCCCGGAAAGGAACTGGTAGCCAGTGTATCTCCTTAAACACTGGATTAAGGTGTTTCCAGTATCCAAATTTGTGCTTGGCTAGTGTCTACTTAGCTCATCATGCAGCTACTGGGTTACTAACAGAAGTTTCTGAGACATCTTCAAAGATAGCACTATGTGTAATGTGTTACAGTAAGCAATCCAGAATGTTAGCAGAGCCTGGACAACCGTAGTCTGTGTTTCCCTAGCTTGTTGCATGTTGCCTATGTATGTTACACCCTTGTAGTGATAGTTCTTCAAACTTTCTTGTACTTTTGTTTCCAGATGCTGGATCCGTTATCACTGAGCAGTCCTGAAAACTCTGGCTCAGGAAGCTGCCCTTCGCTTGACAGCCCTTTAGATGGGTAAGAACCACATAATCTGCACTTCTTGCTGCTGGGATCTTTAAAACAATGAGGTAACAGAATTCAGGTAGTGCTTTACACAAGGATGTAATAGTTCAGTGTTTCTACTTATAGGGACAACTACCCGAAGTCCCGGATGCCAAGAGCCCAGAGCTACCCAGATAATCACCAAGAGTTTTCTGGTAGGTGAAACAAATGCGTACAGTTTCAGCTGCTATCCTTACAAAATCTTCTACTGTAACTTCATTGTGTGTCTGGATGTATGCATAAAGTTTAACCTAATAACGGTTTATTTGTCTTTGAGGCTGTCGTAACAATGACAAAAGTATGAAAAGTAGAAACAACCGTATGTTCATACAAAAATGTTTACTATTTTTTGAAACGCTAATAAATCAGTATATCAGTGGAGATGAAGCATGCACTTATAAGCCGCAAAAAATCAGTGAGGCAGAGCATAGCTATCACGGCTAATAATTATTAATAGCCTTAACTTCTATGAATTTTTCTAAACCTCTTTTAAAACCATCCAAGTTGGTGGTCATCCTGTGGGAGTGAGTCCCATAGGTTAACTATGTGCTGTGTAAAGAAGTACTTTCTTTTATCTGTCCTTTCAACATTTCATCTGATCTTTCAACATTCAGCTTTGTTGGGTGTCCTTGTGCTATGATAGCAGGAGAAAAACTTTGTTCTGTCCATTTTCTCTATGCCATGCATAATGTTACAAACTTCTGTTGTGTCACCTCCTACTCATCTTTTCTCTAAACCAAAATGCTCCAAATAATGCAGCCTTTCCTTGCAGGGGAATTACTCTGTCCCCTTGATTATTTCGGTTGAACATTTGACTAACTCACTTAACTTTTTCATCCAAACCCAAAAAAGCCTAATTGAGAACAGGAACTTAATTGTTTTTCTCCTTTAGATTATGATCTTCCTATATTTGAGAAGTTTGGCAAAGGTGGAACTTACCCTCGAAGGTATCATATTTCATACCACCATCAAGACTACAATGATGGTAAGTTTGTGGGCCCCTTAACACTTTCGTGAAAGCTTTCCACCCCCCCCCAACCATAATGCACTTTCCTATCCAGAAGTGAGGCAATTTTAATCTTAAGTTGTGTGTGCTCTGCAATACAAAAAAGATATTTCTTGGCTGGTCTCCTTTCCAAGTTTGAAATGTTCCTTAATTCTTGATCTGTTGTATGCAACCATAACAGTGTGTGATGGATTTAGGAATATAATTAATTTTCATGAGTTTTCTGGATGGCCTAGAGGCAGAAATCACTGTTTGAAAAAAGAAAGAAAAAGGAACCTAAATGTAGGATTGCTGCTTTAGGAACATAGGAAGCTGCCTTGTACTAAGTCAAACCCTTGGTGCAGCTATCTCAGTGTTGTCTACCCTGACTGTGCACTGTTCTCCAGGGTTTCAGACTAAGCTCTCTCTCAGCCTTGCGTGAAGATGCCAGGGATTGAACATGATGTCTTTCTGCATACAAAGCAGATGCTCTACAACTTGGCCACTTTCATATTATGTGCGTGTTAGTAAACCCCTTTGAATTAGGTGGAATTTAATCCCAAATTAACTTCCATTGGCTTCCAGCATAACAAATACAAATATTACACAGAGGCAGCTGAGTCGTGTTTCTTGCCGACAACTTAATTGTGGATTCTGCTGTTTAAATAACTATGGGAAATTTTCCGTTGTTTTTTGTTACCCACGGGCATTATCGTATCTGAATCTAATTACAATTACTCCCAGTTTTAATAAAGGTAACAGTGTACTATATTTTACTGCATTGTACTATATTTTTTAAGCCATAGTTTCCTTCCCACAAAAGAAGTTCTCTATTTGCAGAAAGGGCTGAGATCCTGCGGAGTCTCGCCCTAGAGGAAAGAAGGGAGAGAGGGGAAGGCAGTATTTGCAAATTTTCCACTGAAGCCCCCAGCACCTCCCCAAGTTCTATTCCGGAATGGCCCTCAACCCTTCGGAACAGCTTTTCAGGGGGCTGCAAGGGGAAGGAATGAGTGGAAACTACCTTCATCTGGCAGGAGTGTCTCATGAGGAGAGATCTATTTCCTCGTTGTCACAGAGGAGCATAGGACGCTGTCTTATTCCAAGTCAGACCTTTGGTCCATCTAGCACAGGGATGTTTACCCCAGTGGTTCCCAGTCTTTTTTGATACGGCAACCCACGTCAAAATTGACTTGGTATGGTGCCCATTGATTTATTATCACATGAATTTAGGACCTTAGGTCCTCATGCATTTTAACTACAAGTTTGCCAGTTTTATAGCCGTTACTTGAGGTATCCAGGCAAAAATTTCCATAACACTTTTGAGCCACCAGAAGGCGGTTTGCGAGTGCTGTAATGCAAAATTTACTCTTTCCCATGTTCACTTACAAGTTTCAACACAGCATTATAATAAAAGTTGTAAGAGGTATTCATCCTACCAATGAAGGATTATAAGCAGTAATTATTTTGGGCTTACTTATAACGCCCTTGGCCAACTTGTACAAGCCTTGTGCCCCACTTGCAGGTTGGAACCCACTGGCTGAGAAACACTTGCCTACTGACAGGCAGGGAATCACCAGGGTTTTAGATAGGAGACATTTTCCTGTACATGCCATCAGAGATTGAATCTGGGACTGCCTGCCACTGAGCTGTGGCCTTTCCCCAAGTTAAGTTCCTCCTTCCACACAGAAAAAGTTGTGTTAAGAGTTGGATCCGAGTCTGCTGAATGTGTACAATCTTCCAAGAGATGGTGCTAGATTTGTTTCCTTTGGAAGGTATTTCCTTATTCCTCATTCATCCTATGCACTTTTCTTTATTTTTTAATCTAGAGGTAGCATGCTCTGTTCATTTGTGATTGCCAGTGAGGTAGAAAAGTGTGGTTCTAGTCTATCCAGCATTCAGTTACTGTCCTTTGCTTCCAGTGGAATGTACAAATGGAAATAATGTTTCATGGTCCTGTATTGTAGGTTTCTTTGTTCATTTCTGCAGGCCGTAAAACTTTTCCACGAGCTAGGAGAACCCAAGGAAACAGCTTACGATCCCCAGTTAGCTTCAGCCCAACTGATCACTCATTGAGTACAAGCAGTGGGAGCAGTGTTTTCACTCCAGAATATGAAGATGGGCGGATGCGAAGAAGAGGAAGTGACATAGACAATCCTACTTTGACAGTCATGGATATCAGTCCGCCTAGCCGCTGTAAGGAAAAAAGCTGCATATAATGCCATGTGACAGACAAGTCCAGTAAAAATAAGGTAACTTTAAAATGATTGCAAAAGGAATTGTTTTTGAGAGAACAATCAGACTAGCAAAACAACAACCCCATACCAAAATATATATAGCGCAATATAAAACAGATTTCTTTTTCCATTCCCAGTTGCTGAACATGGCTGAAAAGTCACTTGACAGTGTAATATTTTGGAATCTTTGGGGTCAAATGGGTCCCTTTTTTGTAAATTTGTTATTAAAACCTATTAACACCAAATCTTGAAAAACAAAAACCTCTGGAACTTATTTTGTAAATTTCCTTTGCCAAATCATCAGTAAAATCTGTTGATGGCAGTCGCTGTCATGATCTTCTGGCATCTGGGCCAAAACTTTGTTTCAGCATAAGACTCAATGTAGTATGGTTCCTCCATGCTAATAATAGCCAGTGTGGGTGGAAATAAATAAGGTACCCCAAATGCTTGACAGATTTTCTACCCCATAGAAGTGCTGGACTGTACACAATTTTGTGCCATCACATAGAGGATACTCTCTTAGGGGTGGTGATGTCTGATTTGGGGTGAACCCAAGCTTAGCTTATTCAGTTCTCTATCCCTATAAGTAAAGGTAAAGGGACCCCTGACCATTAGGTTCAGTTGTGGCCAACTCTGGTGTTGCGGCGCTCATCTCACTTTATTGGCCGAGGGAGCCAGCGTACAGCTTCCGGGTCATGTGGCCAGCATGACTAAGCCGCTTCTGGCGAACCAGAGCAGCACACGGAAACACCGTTTACCTTCCTGTCGGAGCAGTACCTATTTATCAACCTGCACTTTGACATGCTTTCGAACTGCTAGGTTGGCAGGAGCAGGGACCGAGCAATGGGAGCTCACCCCGTGGCAGGGATTTGAACCGCCGACCTTCTGATTGACAAGTCCTAGGCTCTGTGGTTTAACCCACAGCGCCACCCACGTCCCTTCTCTATCCCTATATCCACTGGTTATTAACGTCCCCAAGGTGTCAGTTCTTGACATTGTCTGTGGGTTGAACCTACTTGGCTTGAATACATGGCCCTCTTGTTCTCATTTGGAAATGCTTCAGGAGAATGGCCTATGGTGCCTGGAGTGGTCACTCCATCCACCCTATACTAAGACCAGCCATGGCAACATTTTCATCGATCTGAACAAGGCAGCTTTTTGAATCTTCTTTTTTTTGCTTGTCTGATGATGTCTCAAATAATTTCTTTTGCCATTATTTTAAAGTTTGCATGTACTTTCCCCAGTCTCTACTGGACTACCTGCGTTCCTATTTTTCTTTTCAATTACTTTGAGTCTCTTTGTCCCAGTGAGTTCCTGTGCTGCTATTTGAATGTTAGCAGTTTACACCTACAGAAAAGTAGGACAAGAATGACTTTCATATAAGCCTCCTGGCTCTTGTGAAGCAGCAGTCAGTGGTGCTCGTGGGTAGAGCCTCCAGGACTGTCCCCTTGCTGGAAAACCCACATGTAAAGCAGCCCCCTTCAGACTCACCCTGATCACGCATCAGCTGGAGTTTGTGCCCGACATGCACAGTGACACTGAGACAGTGGAGCTCAGCCTGTGTATTCCTGCTTGACCCTTTCTGCATTCCTACTGAATGCCTGCAGAGGGCCTATGTATTGCATGTGCCTATTTCTTTGGAAGAACAGCTGGCACAGACGTCTCTCTAAAAGTCAAATACACACAGGTATCTTGCATTACTAGCTTCTAGCACTTTTGTGGGGAAATTGGTAATTCTAAAGAGATACACCATGGGCAAACCTGGGACATTAGGAGGAAATGTTTCAATACATTGTCCCTCACAAAAAACTGTGTCATATTTAACAAAAAACTTTCCTCACACCTGACAGGGTAAAGTTACTAAGTTGTATGTGACTGAGCAACTGTAATAGTTTGTTGCCCTAATTGAGTACATTGCTATCATAAGCAACTATTTAGTTTCAGTCTGTACTAGGTGCCTCCTCAGTCCAAAGTAATCTTTGGTGTGAGATACTTTGGACTGAAAAGGCATCTGGTACAGACTGAAACTAAATAGTTACTTAACTATTAACTAATGTTCTATCCTTAGATACATGGATAAGTTTTCAAGAGACATCAGCAGCCTGCCTATTAGTCACACTGCTGTGCTTAATGAGCATTTTCTTTGAGTTTTTGACAGATGGAAAATGTTTAGCATTTTTACAACATGCTATGTTGCAAACTACTCAGGGGATATTTATTGATGCACATTTACTTTTAATAAATAATATTAATAGCTTAATGGTTTTTCTGCCAGATAAAATGCCACTTTTTATTTTAAGTTACTTTAGTTGCATTAAAGTGAGGAAAGCAAGAGTAGTTTGTGGCTTGCATTCTTGATCATTACTACAGATTGTTGTCTTAAAGGTTCTCTTTAAATACTTACGTTGCAAAATGCAACATGTGTATGTATGAATCCTTGCTGAAACATTCTTCTGATCCTTTTTCTTTGAGTAATAGAAATTGATTTTTTTATATTCTGTTTTCAGCCCCAAGAGCTCCAACTAACTGGAGACTAGGTAAACTCCTGGGGCAGGGTGCATTTGGCAGAGTTTATCTGTGCTATGATGCAGATACAGGACGTGAGCTAGCTGTTAAGCAAGTTCAGTTTGATCCTGACAGCCCGGAGACCAGCAAGGTAAGAGTACTGGTTATGGTTGGTTGGTTAATTGGTTGTTGTTGTTGTTAACCACTTTTCACACAGAGGAGTGTCCCAAAGCAACTTACAGCATAAAATACATTAAAACTCAGTATAAAACAATAAAAAAACCTGAACATGCTCATCCAGTAATATGTGTAATAGTAGGACAAATCTTTACTTACCGTATTTTTTGCTCTATAAGACTCACTTTTTCCCTCCTAAAAAGTAAGGGGAAATGTGTGTGCGTCTTATGGAGTGAATGCAGGCTGCGCAGGTATCCCAGAAGCCAGAACAGCAAGAGGGATTGCTGCTTTCACTGCGCAGCGAACCCTCTTGCTGTTCTGGCTTCTGAGATTCAGAATTTTTTTTTTCTTATTTTCCTCCTCCAAAAACTAGGTGCGTCTTGTGGTCTGGTGCGTCTTATAGAGCAAAAAATACGGTACCTCATTAACAGGATGAGCATTAAAAGTTTTTTAAAAAACTAATTCTCTTTCCTGATGTTTGAGCGCAAACGCTTTAGCCTGACACCTACAAGCAAACAATGATTGCACCAGGCTTACTTCCCTGGGGAGAGTATTCCACAAATGGGCAGCCACCACTGCAAAGGCCTGTTTCTATGTTGCCTCCCTCTGCACATTCCTTGGAGGAGGCAGAACAGGACCAGGAATGCAGTGTCCAGGTAGCTTCATATATGGAGAGGTGCCTCATGTATCTGTTACCCAACTACTTCCAGAGCCAGTGAGGCATAGTAGTTAGAGTGCTGGAGTAGGACCTGGGAGACTAGGGTTCGAATCCCCACTCAGTCATGAAGCTCACTGAATGTGACCTTGGACCAGTCACTGTCTTTGTTGTGGGGATTGAATGAGGAGGGGGGAAACCATGTACAATCCACCTTGAGCTCCATGTAGAAAAAAGGTAGGCTATGAATGCAATCAGTCATCAGTCAATAATATTCTGAAAATTTCCTGTAGTTTTATTTTTGCTGCTACAAGGTAACTTTGCCATGTGGACATTAAGAAGAGGTTGAAACCCAAGCCACTGTGCGGTGAAAATAACAGAATAAGAACTCTTAAATTGCTCAAGTTCATTTCAAAGGGACTCGAAAAAGTCCAGTCTTTATATAAGAAAATGGTAATTTTATGTGGTGTACTAGATAAAATAATAAGTACTATCCAATTTAGCCATTCTTATTTAATAGTTGGGGATGGTGGATTTGCTAATTCCCCAAGTTCAAGGCTTTCTACTAGTGAGCTAAAGGATGAGCCCCAATGTGGCCTTTGGAAGTCTTCGGTTCCAAGTGCAAGTTAAATGATGCGTTTATTGTTGTTTGAATCTGCTTGTCAGATTCTGTTAAGGCTAATCCTGTGCTCTTGCGTTCCAGGAGGTAAATGCACTTGAATGTGAGATTCAGCTTCTGAAAAACCTTCTACATGAGAGAATTGTTCAGTATTATGGCTGCTTGAGGGACCCTCCCGAAAGGACACTCTCTATATTTATGGAATATATGCCTGGGGTAAGCCAGAGATCTGGATATAGATAGTAATGTGGGCTAGTTAGAGTTAAGGCCAGATAGGGGAAGGGTCCTTAGAGGATTGCTTCTACAAACTTGTGAAACATTTTTAAATGCAGCCATTTTTCATGCAAAAGTGATTCTACTCTTAAAACAGGTGCTACAGTATTCTTATTCTTCCTTTGTCTTTAGGGCTCAATTAAAGATCAGTTGAAGGCATATGGCGCACTCACGGAGAATGTGACTCGGAAATATACCCGGCAGATTTTGGAAGGAGTTCATTATTTGCACAGTAACATGATTGTACATAGAGATATTAAAGGTAAGAATGGGAGAATTGTTGAAGGTGTGCACTTACCAAATTGTAGATAAGTAATGTGGTTAGAAAAAAAATAACAACTATTAACTAAATGCCAGTGATGAGCCAAATCTTTATGATGAAAACAAGACGATGTTTTATTCAAGGTTCTTCTTGCAATTAAAATATAAATATATCTGTTGGTAGTTTACAACGTTTCAAGTTAAGACATCATTTCAAGTAAGACTGCTAGAAAATTCTAACAGACATTCTCATTCATATAGATTTGTCAAAAAATTCTCAAAACATATCCAAAGCAGTCAGAACATTAAACAACTCTATCATGGTACCAATAGGTGAATCTTTTCCATTTATTCATTGTGAATGCTTTTCCAGTACAGTGATACCTCGGGTTATGAACTTAATTCGTTCCGGAGGACTGTTCTTAACCTGAGGCGCGCTTTTGCTAATGGGGCCTCCTGCTGCTGCCGTGCCACGATTCCTTGATTTCTGTTCTCATCCTGGGGCAAAGTTTGCAACCCGGAGCAACTACTTCCGGGTTAGCAGAGTTTGTAACCCGAAACATTTGTAACCCAAAGCGTTTGTAACCCGAGGTACCACTGTATTTGGAATTTCAACCACAAAGGTTGGCAATATTTAGCGTTTACACAGTGCTTTTCTCGGTGCCTAAAGAGCTTCACATATACTACTGTGCTAATGTGTAAAATGTTCCTCGTATCCAGTATTATCCCCATATTGCTGAAAGAATAGCAGCTTGCCTAAGATCACCAACGAGGGAGTACATGGCTTAGTTGCAGTTTGAGTCTGGCTCATAGTCCTGACATGGACACTGCACCAAATTCTCAAAACAGCCATATACAGTTCCAAAGCCCAGGGAAAACAGCATGGCAAATGCCCCAGGCTCACACACCTCTTGACACATCTATCAGTTTTCAAGGAAAACGATAGTAATTTTATTTCTACTTCCTCATCCTGTCTCCTCTACCTTGGCCTACTTATGTGGGTGAAGTGCCAAGACACCCTGGAATTAATCTGTGTACACAAATGTATTGACTTGTATGCAAGGGCCACTGAATCAAACATTGAATTCTACGTTGAGCAGATGTGCATGTAATGTCATGTAAGATTCAGCTAGCCCCATGGGACTACTATAAGTCTTCTGTAGAGTTAGCTTGCTACCAAATATACACCAAACTTTATCTCTCTGTGTTTTGCAGGTGCAAATATTCTCAGAGACTCTGCAGGGAATGTTAAGCTGGGCGATTTTGGTGCCAGCAAGCGGCTTCAAACAATTTGCTTGTCTGGTACAGGTATGAAGTCTGCCACAGGAACGCCATACTGGATGAGTCCAGAAGTCATTAGTGGAGAAGGGTATGGGAGGAAAGCAGATATCTGGTATGTCTATGCTGTTCCAATGAAAATCAGATGTACAGGGGTCTTAACATTAAATGGTATGCTTGACACGTGTGTGTGTGTGTGTGTGTGTGTGTGTGTGTGTGTGTATTTTCATCTACTTAGGACACACTGTTCACAAATCTGGATTAGAAAGTTATGAAGAAGTGGCATAATGATATGGCATTAGTAAGCAGGGCAATATGACTGGTCAGTTGTGTACAGATCTGTGAAAGAATTCAGGTAATACATGTGAGAAAATGATCTCTGGAGGAGCCTGAGATGATCCATTGCCTCTTTGATACAGCTCACAGGCTCCCATTTTTTGAACTGATTCTCTGGTATGGCTTGGGTCTAGACTACTTCATGTTACAGGTGGGGTCTCAGATAATATTCTTCCCTACAAACAAATGTATTCCAGATTTATTTATTTTTTAAAAAACTAGCATATCATGGAGAAAGCTTAGTTTTAACTCTTCACTCTGACATTTTATTATTATCGTTTATTAATATTATTATCATCATCCTGCCCTTTGTCCTGCAGGAGCCCAGGCACTTATACAACATGATAATAGTTACAATGATTAAAACATTTGAAATTCTCTATAATATAGAAAAACATAAGCAGTAATAAAGAACTGCTGAATCGCCAGACAATGTTCATGTCCTAAAAGCTTGGGCAAGCAAAAGTGTCTTCAGTTTACGGCCAAGTGTCATCAGTGTGATAAACAAATGCATTCTACAGAAAGGGAGTCCCAGGATGCAACTACTCAGAAGGCCTTATCTCAAGTCACCATCCCATGGCCCATACCATTGTTGGCACCACTTGCATTTAGTTTGGATTATGTTTCTGAAAGGAGAATTAACGATGTGCTTCTAATAGATTATTCTAGCTTCAGAGACTGCTATGTGTGAGTTTTCTTTGTAAGAAGATTTGTAAGTTCTTTTCTTGCAGCGATTGCAGCTATTTCCTTGCTTTTCAAGGTATTTTATGTCACTTTTCAGAAGTATCTCACAAAGTGTTTGCATAAGATTATTACAACAATAAGCATCGAAAACCTTTCCACATAAAAAAATGCAGTTGTTTGTTTTGAAAATGCTGTATGCCCTTTTTCTCGACAAGGGCAATGTGGTTCTCTCCTCAAGTCCCTGTGAGTGACAGTTGGGAGAGTTGTCTGGCTCAGTCTGACAAAGGCCAGTTCTAAAATTGAGGGGCAACTTTAAATATTGAATTAATGTAGCTCCAAACTTCGTATTCTAATTTTCTTCAGTACAATTTCAGTCTCCCACCATTTTAGAGATTTAATTGTAACACAAAACACTTTTGCTGGCCTATGGTTTTTAGGTAAATGTGCCTACAAGTGTACAAACCCTTTGTGGTGCTGTTGGGTAATTAAGTTATTGATAGATTGACCATTAGATCTAGCAACAGAATTATTATGTTCTGATTATTGGCATAATGCACACTACTCCAACATGTAAGAAATGCAGTCTTTTGAACTGAATGTAAGTTGTGCTCTTTAGATATCCCTGTCTGCTTACTCCTGCAGATAGTAGAGATACTTCTTAATTTATGTGACTTCAACTTGCTTTTCATTCTTGACTGTTACAGGAGTGTAGGCTGTACCGTGGTAGAAATGCTTACGGAGAAACCACCTTGGGCAGAGTTTGAAGCAATGGCTGCCATCTTTAAAATTGCCACACAGCCAACCAATCCCCAGCTGCCACCTCATGTCTCGGACCACGGTCGGGATTTTCTGAAGCGAATATTTATTGAGGCCAAATTGCGACCATCCGCAGATGAACTGCTAAGACACACGTTTGCACATTATCACTGATGGCCTGCTTCAACCCAGCTGTCACCTACTGCATTTATTTTCTGACTGCACTTTTTTTTACACAAGGTTGAGAAAAGACAAGGGAGAAGTTGTTTCTCTTGATTCTTTATTTCATATAGATTGTTAATAATCTCTGCATATTTACACTGCAGATTTCGTTCCCCATTTAGGACTTAAGATCTTTTTGTTTCGGTAATGTACTGATGTGGTTCGCATAAAGCACTTTAGTACATATTCATTCCTTATTTAAGGGGGGAAAGGCAAGTTATTGGGACTGCCAGGAATTGTGTGTTAAGGTTTTTTTTCCTAGCACTACTGATTAACTCAGGATGCAGGAAAAATATACATGTTGTTAGCAGATATAGAAAAGGAAAATGTGTCCAATTGTTCTTTGTAATATGTAGATAGATGCCCTGGGAGGTTTTGGTTGTGTTTCAGCTTTGACATGAGGCTCATCCACAGTATTGGAAACAGGTTTAAAAGCTGCAAACTCAAACTGCCAACCAAGGTGTATTCTGGAAAAGAAATCTGACTAGTGCATCGCCTGCAACCAAATGTATATTTATAATTTTAAAAGAATATACAGGAGGGTTCTCTAGCTGAAGTAGTTCAAGAGTCTTTTGAGTCAAGTAGTTCTGATGTGTGAATGTTCTAGACCAGGAATCGTAGATAAACAGATTACTGTAGATCCATAAACCTTTACAGTTGAAGAACAGGCTTCACATACTGTGCCACAAGTTAGTTTACTTAATCTGCTAAGAACCACAATGAGTTGTGCTGGACGGGGCCTCTGGTGGCCAGGGTGAAGGCTAGTTTCTCTCTTGATAATTTTCTGTTCTGCATCCTTCATGCTGTCCCAACTGGTCTGTCTGTTGCATAAAATACTTAATGAGACCCAGTCTTCCTTCCTTCCTTCCTTCCTTCCTTCCTTCCTTCCTTTATTATCATGCTTACGATGAAATTTTAAAGTACTTGAATAGGTATCAGTGTCAAAATTAAGCCGTTACCATTTATGTTGATGCTAAACAGAAGTCTTTGTCTTAAGTACATTTGATTTAATAATCAAATAGTATTTGCAGAATTTGCATCGTGGTGAGCCTGCAGAATTTGGCTTTCCAGGTTTTTTATATGGAGTATAGACGATCCCTCCTCTTTTTAAGCAAAAAGAGAAAGCAAGCTGCGTAGAAATAGATATGGAGGTTTCCATGTGCATCGCAACAATATAATTAAGTTCCGGCACGCTGACCCTGATGGAGGCACAAAGAATGAGGTACCATTTTTACTGTCCTTTTTCTAAAGTACATTTTATACCTTATCTGACTGTTAGTAATTAAAATAATTTCAGATTTGACATTATTATCCCAAATGTGTACATTCATATTTGGACACCTGAATATAGTTTTGAAAAGAAAAGAAACCCCTTTAGAATGCTTTAATACTTTCTGTCCCTTCAAGAAATTGGGGAAAGTTCCTGAAAGGAAATAATTCTGGTTTCCGGTGCCACAGTGTCTGTTTTCCAGAGGTGATGTTTCTTAATGCTGCTATTAAACGTTTCCTAGGGAAATTCAGCGCAGCCTGTATAAAAGCATCCTTGGCAAACCAAACATACTGTAGGTGTGCAGATATTACATGGACAGTGCATAGTCGGTGACACTATCTTCCATTAATAAGCTAAAAAAATGTCATAAGTCTCAACAGCAATCAGATGTGGAACAATGTAATGCTATGCATGTGATACGCTGCATGCATGTATATAACGCTCCCAATACTTTAGCCACAGGTTAGAAATAAGAGTTGCAAGCCCTAACTCCTGTTTACAGTTGTAAGTGGTTAAAGCCAACAAGGGAAATTTGCAGTTGGGAGCAGGGGCACAAGAGGCTTAGAGATAATATCTGATCCTTTAGCTATGGTTAAAGGATGCAGAGCACTATGAGAGCACTCAGTTTGGGAATTGAAAGTTGATTGAACAAAATTTACTCTAGGTCACACTAAGAGACTCTTGCAGTTTTCTATGAAATATAGTACCTAACTAATGTAGAAACTATCATACTGAGTGGACTTCTAAGAATAAGAATTTCTTTAGTTCTTAAAGAAGCAAATCCTTTTAATTGTGAATAAAAGAGAAATGGTCAATTTTTGCTACCAAAAAAGAAAGAAAGAAGTATAATAGTCTGGGTGTGATTCCAGTGATTGACTTTCCTTCTATACCATAGGTATTGATCCCTCTCTGTGGCCCACTGTCTGTTGTCTTCTCCTACAGATGTGTTCTCATCTTTCTTATACAATCTTTTTCCAGTTCCTCGTAGGAAGATCCCTAAGGTTGAGATTTCTAAACTCCCATCATACTGTAACTATGCAAATTGTGTAAAACATGCAAATCAAGTAAACATATACAAATGTACATTGTTTGGTCCATTAATGGAATGTGGGATGAGGCTAAGATGGAAGTATTGACTCCCCAGTCTCCAAAGTGTACCAAACTATGCTGAGCATATTTGTCAGACTTCCTTGCTCTACTCCATTGTCACTGTTTAGAATTGTTTAATATCTAGCAGACAATCATTGCAGCCTGTAAGTGACCTCTTATAAAGTGTTGCTGCACCTGCTAAAGACTTGTTGAACTGAAAGTCTTTCTCTAGTGCAGTGATTTGAGGAGCATGTTTAATGAACCTTCCCCTCTACAGAAACAGTAACTAGGGTTGCAATCCTGAGCACACTCACTGGAGAATAAGCACCATTAAACAAGACGATAGTTACTTTTGAGTAAATACGCATAGGACTGGGCCATTGGATTTGCCCCCTCCAGTTTTCATCAAAATCTCACCTGAGTGTTTGGCTGAGTGGTCATAGAATTGTAGAGTTGGAAGGGATTCCAAGGATCATCTTCTAGCCCAACCCTCTGCAATGCAGGGATCTCAACTAGATCATACATGACAGGTCACCATCCAATCTCGGCTTAAAAACCTCCAAGGAAAGAGAGTCCACCGCCTCTTATGGAAGTCTGTTCCACTGTTGAACAGCTCTTACTGTCAGAAAGTTTAGTCAGAATCTTGTTTCTTGTAGGTTGTAGCCATTGGTTCAAACCCTAGCCTCTGGAGCAGAGAAAACAGGCTTGCTCCATCTTCATGTGACAGCCCTTTAGATAATTGAAAATGGCTATCGTATCTCCTCCTAGTTTTTAACAGCTGACAGAAGTTTCTAGCTTGGATGCCATTCAGTAGTGTACACTTTTTAATATGATTCTTTGAATATCTGTTTTGAGCTGCAGAATATAAATTTGGTGCTAAAGTCACTGGCTGCCTACCCTTGCTGTTTAGCTGTGTCAAGAACAGTGTCTCTTGGTGCTTTTTATTATTGGATTGCCAATCATTTGGGATTGTCGTATCACCTCTTGCCTTTAGAAGTCTCAGATATGTGTAAGCCATGATTGAGGCGAGGATGGAAGAGTGAACTTTTTAAAAAAATCACCTAGGAAAGTTACCAAGACTTAATCTTAAAATGTGAGGATGGGAAAATGTGCTAAAATCTAGAATTGAGGCTTGCTTTTAGGAGTCTGGATCTGCCTTAACCTGTTTATCTTTAGCTCAGCCACCTATACCATAGTTGCTGTTTTAGTGTCTGAGGCAGAGGGGTAGTAGTGATGGTTTCAGTTTTCTTTTCTTCCCCACTGTTCAGGGTGGGTAGCAGTATAATCTTAGGAGAGATCCTTGAGGAAGGAAATAAAGTCAGCTTTTTTTGGCTTCTTATTACACACCACTCGCTTGTGGAACCTGAAAGGAGAATGTGAATCTCTGAAACTCTAAATTTTGAGCAGTTAAACGGGGCCTAAAAATGTTAACATTACTTTATAGTGTACAGGTATGATAGTACTCGTTGATTATGTGAAGGGTAACAATGTTATTGGAGTATTAGTTGTGTAGGTACAACATAGAGCAAGTAGGACAATACCTCTTACTGGTCATTTAGGGGGAATATGCAAACGTTTGGAGTCGTTTCAGAGCTTCAGGCATTCAGAGTTCAAATAAAATCCAAACAGAATTTACTTTGTAGTCAGGCTTTTTGGTTATTTAGCTGGGTGCAGTTCTCTAGGACAAAGCAAGTAGATGCTACTAGCAGACTTCACAGATATGAGTTCTGCTTTTCTAGAGTTCTTTGCAACCTAAATCTTACTAGATGCGGGGGGGAGCCTTATGGTTTTTGGTTATATTGCTTACTATCTACATATTTTCCCACACCTTTTTTGTTCCTAAACAGAGCAGCTTACAGTAACCCAAAATCAGCTTTATGATCTGAAGTAGTATGTTGTTTCATCCTCCCATTTCATTTGTTCTAAAGAACCAGAGCCTTGACAGAGGGCTGGAGGGTTCAAATTTCATTTCTGTTTATTTTGGTCTCTGAATACCTGTGCTGAAGCATGCAGTTCAAAAGTTTGCGCTATTTTAACAAGGTTACTTCTGTTACCAAAAAGTATGAGAATGGACTTCAAAAAGAATGTATGAATTGCAGCATATGAATTTTAAACTCTTCTTGAATTGTTTTAAAAGGAACTATTTGAAGCTTGGCAGCATTCAGATTCTATATTAACCCACCAGCTTGCAGTGCACAGCTTGTTTCTCTCAGCTGCAGGTCCATTTCCTTATTGTGGCTAGACAAGGGTTTGGGGGAACCTAGCAGAATAAGGTGCCTGCTTTCTGTGCCTTTCCCCCCCAGTACTGCATTTTGCCTTGACAATGGCAATGTAAAAGCGCTGCAGAGAGATAAGTATCTCTGGAGATTTCAAAAATCTGAACTACTGTCTTTAATACCATTTAGATGACATAAATACTATCACAAACACATGCTTATATAGGAGTCCCAGTGGTTCTTTAACATTGTTGCTAGTAATTATTAAAAACACTTGTGATTTGCCCCCTAAGCAGCATGGGGCAAAGGTGTCTGATTCTTAATCCTTAGCAATTTTGCACTTAATGTAGTGCAAGTTTTGGATATAAGCCCTTTGCCTCACATGAATTGGTCACTGAGGTCACCAAACCAAAAAATGCAGTGAGGAATTTTAGTGAATGGCAGCAGCTCTGATGTTAAGGAGCCCAAAAGTTACCATTTTGTTTACAATTAAGACTTTGCCAAATGGGACAGCAGAGTGTTTACATGATTACTTTGTGGGTTGCTGTCTAACTGACAAAACCGCTTAGAGCCTTTTAACAACATCTACAAGAAGTGTACACTTTTACTTGGAAGAAAAGCACTGATCTCTCAATAAGTTGCATATATCCTCCCCCATGCACTGGGGTGCATAATGAATCCTAGTGACATTGTCAGTTCATTAAATCCCCCCTTTCTAGGTGTGTATTCTAAAATTCTTATGTTCCTAGAATTCCAAAGATGCAGGGAGAATGAGGCCATGAAGCCAATAACCTTGCGTACAACTGCTATCATGTATAGGCTATTTGCAGAGAAATTTTAAATCATGAATATTCTTCATGTTTCTTAAGGACAATTATGAGAAATTGGTCTGGGAACAGACTGTAATCAAATGACCATTCTAGGGTGAAACTAGAAACAACAAAAAGCTGGTAAAAGAACCGTCACAGCAAAATAAAGATTCATCTCTCCAAACATAAGTTGCAGATCTGGCAGCAACAATTGTCAGCCATGCTAGTTGGCTTTTGTCACTGTTTTTAGCAGAATTTAGATGGCGCACTGATGGCACATTTTAGCCAGTCAGAAATGAGCGTAATGCAATAATGCATTAGTGTCATAACTTGTTGTATTTGGTATATCTTGAAAGTTGTCATCTTTTGGAGAAGAATTGGATGAACAAAACATTGACATGGAATCCAGCCATTGTCTGTAGATTTTTGATACCTAAAATAAGTTTTTGAAAATCAGGAAACAACCCTAACATGATTTGTTGAAGTTAAAAGAAAAATGAAGTTTCACCAAAATCATGTACAGTCTATTGGAAGCAATTTGAATATGCAGCATAAGCTTTAGTCCTTACATTTCTAAAGCATTTTATTTTTTGTAGTTTGTTGCACTCATTTTTCAGATGCACACCCCACGGAGTGAAACGAAACCTATTAAGTTATACAAACAACAAAAATCAAGCAGAGTGCCTTTATCTGTATGCCTTAATTTTGTTTGTTTGTATATTAATTACAATAGTGGACAAGTGATGCAGGACCAGCAAGATCAGTCTTTGAAATGTAGAAAATGGCAAATTCCCAGTTGTTACAAGTTACTTGTTCGTCTGCAGAAATTTCAGATTTAACTACCTAGTTTCCACCCCACCCCCCACCCCGCTGCCAGCCAACTCTCGCCACTGGAAATCAATAGCACTTAATTTGGTTTGACAGTGTCCTTTATTCTTAAGCTAAGTGGGAAGTAGGAAGTTCTACCACCACATTGCTCTTGTTTTAAAAAAATAACCCAGGCTTTGACTCTTCACTCTGTTCCAGAATGCATGGTTAATGCTGCAGCTGCCCTAATGTCCAGTAGTTCAGTGAGCTGCTAACAGCTGCCCTATATAGTCTATGATGGTACTTATTCTGAAGGAAGGTGTTAAATCCCAGTCAGCATGGCCACTGGTTAGGGGGTGATAGGACCTCTGGAAGATCACAGGTTCCCAACCCTTGGCTTAAAGCATGTGACAGTATTGCTTTTGTATAGACAAATCAGATGCCGTTTCAAGGAACACATTTTCTTTCTAGTTATATATATATAAATAGAAATATATATATATATATGAGACAAACCTTGTTCCTGCCATTGTCCAGATTTAATGCTGCATCAATGAGTCAGTTGCACTAGCAATCCTTTCAATCATCTCTGCAGCAGTGTCTGACGACTGCTGCAGGTATTTAAGAGAGCTGGTCAGCATTCACAATATAGTTCCTTTTTTTCCTTTTTTAAAATATGTGATCTTTGGAATATATCATGCCTATGCGGGCTGGGGACAGACTTTATTTGTTTGAATGTAAGTCCTTGTGGTGGTATTGAAGTTAGCAAAGGTACTACCACCAGCATACCAGTACTTAATTGCTGGTTGGTTCCTTTTATGTATTATTGGCATGTGTGCATTTGCAAATCACTGCAAACCAAAGCTTTTCTACCCCTGTACACATCCCAAAGTGATATTTATCTAGCTTAGAGACTGTTAGTTGTTGTCCAATTTTTAAGCTTTGCTGGACATAACAACTTCCATGTGCAACCCAAGAGGCTGTGTGAGCAGAAATATTTTTAAGGGTGCCAATGAAACTGTGTGATGTAAGAGCCAACATGTGATGTAGTAGCCTCTGTGGAATTTCAAGGGCTCACTCCTAGGTTTGCAAGGTACATCAGTCCTTGTGGTGGTGGGGGGGGGCAGCAAAATGTGCAGGTCCTGATAACTAACTGCAGGGGCTAGTGAGTGCTTTATTGGGCATTGCCTGACTCGTGTTCAGTGTTGATGTAAAGACTTAGCCCTGCTGACGTAGCAAGGAGATTCTAGTACAGCAGCAAAATTTGAAAAGTGATCCATACCTCAGGGAAAATCTTACAGGTTTTAAATGAAAGGTGGAGACATATATAACAACTGCCAAAATCCGACTTTATGCAGGAGCTAGGAGAAAGATCATTTGGTATGGAAAATACTCTATTACACACTTACATAAATTCATCTGAAACTTTCAGAAATGAAAGCCATTGGAAGAAATATTGCTACTTAAAAAAGAAATGTTTGTTTATGCATAATGCGTTGGAAACTGGAATTGGCTTTTACATTGCAGTGCCACATATTTCATTTCTTCTCAGCATATACTTAATAATGCTAAATGTGTTAGATTCTACCTTGTAGATGGTGGAGGCACCCCATCAACCCATCCCTGGCTTAATCTCTTAATGGAAAAACATTCTTATGCTATCCATTGAACTGACCAGAATTGGCCTTTAGGCGAAGTATAGAGCAAATACTCATGAAAACTTGGAGGAATCTGTCACAAGAAAAAGCTACGCCTGAAACGGTGCAGCATTCACAAGGCAGTGACCACACTGACCTTCACACTGTGTCCTGCAGATTGATATGAGAACTTCTAGGAAGAAGCTTGATAATGTGGACCTGCATCATCTGATAGAATGGTTTGACAAGCCTCAAGCCTGACTAGTCTTTTGTGTGCTGTGCTTTGCAATTGTACAGTTAAATTGTACAATTAAAGCAGAAGAAATGGAATCTAGAATGCGTACAAAAGATGGACAACATTGGTGGGTATGGTGCATCAGTTATGGTAGGCTGCTTCAGTGCAGAAGAATATCTGTCAGTCGTGATTATTCATGTGGGCATAACCACTCTATTCTGGAGATTACAATTACAGAAAGAAACGGCAACATTGCAACTACCTCAAATACAAACTTTAAATACAGCAACAAGTTCATATGTAAAGACTGCCGTGCAAAAACCCCCTCTGTCCATGGAAGTTTGGTCGCTCACTGCAATGCTAGAAGAATTGATTGAAACTTAAGCAGTAAAATTAGGACATAGTTTGGCTTTGATGGAATGAATCTAGGAATTGTTCTTGTGTCCTCATTCCCAAGGATAAAGAAGTTCTCTGCTTCACAAGAGGCTAGCTTGCTAAAGAAAAATAAAAGTGATTGTGAAATCGCAGGCTGAAATTGGAGCTGGACCCAGATTCTTTGTCAAATTGTGCTCTTGAAATGTCAGTGATTCTTTAACATTGCTCTGCTTCGCAGAACATGTGGATGGCAGCTACGGATGCCTCTAGCCATTTTCATGTCAGATTTGTGAGGTCTACACGCTAGATCTGAAAGGAGGGCTTGGAAACTTGAAAAGTTCATTCTTATGATAAGGCTTTTGATGATATCCTTAAATGTTCCTGGGTGTAAGTACAAGATGGTATCGAGGCTTGCATGCAGTACAGCTTGCCTATGCTATAAATGTGGCTTGGCACACATAGCATCATGCAGTGATTGCCAGGGCAACGGATGTGGGATCCAAAGGTGCCTTGCTTAAGCAAACAAAAAAAACTTCAATCTGCATCAAGCAGGGGAAGATCATATCCTGAACTATTCCCAATAACCCTGCCCCCCGAAACCAGAGTTGGTGTTTGGGGGGCCGCTGAGCACTGCGGCACAGAAAAGGGAGCAGATAATTCTTGCTCTGTGATGGAAAACTGCTTGTAGTTCTCTGGATCAAAGCCATGGTTGGCTGATCTTATGAAACTTGACACCAGATCGTGCAGCATAATAAAGTATCACCAGTTTGTTAATTTTGTAGAGTGAATTTTATGGAGATTTCATAAATACTTCGAATGAAATATGTATTTCATGTCAAAATTTGCCCTTTGTTTAAACTATGATCACCACATATTAGCACTGGAGTTTTGGATAGATGATATATATATACCTTCACCTTTCATTTAAGTACTTCTGTACTCCCCCTCCACCACCCCTGGTCTAAACCACCAAAAGTTGTATTTCTGTGGCTTCAAAGTTTGCAGCTGAAGGGAACGAGGTGAGTCTTTAGGTCAGTATATTAGGCCAAAGTATTTCTTGTGCCATAGCAAACCAGAACATTGTAGAGTTTACGGGAGAAGTAGTCCATTTTATTCCAAATAATTCAGAACAAAACTTCTCCCTTGGCTATCTTGGTTCGGTGTAAGTCAGACATGCATCCAAGTGAGCAAGACTTAAGATTTTTAAACTGCTGGTTACTGAGAAACTTAGCATCAAAAGCATTTTATTTATCTTGCGTATGCCAACTTTTTCTGCATTTCTAAAATAAGAGTACTTGATAAAACTAATGCTATTGGAAGTAGTTGGAGTCAGGTGAAAGGGGTCTTGTATAGGAAGAAGGGTTATTTTAATATACATATTTTTTAATGGATTTGACCTCCTCTCTCCTTAATAAGAAAGGAGTAACTACAAAGGGTTACTGAAGTTCTCTGTGGCTATTTGACTGTAATGCATTCAAACCCTGTTGGTAAAGGATGTCTCCCTCCTGAGACCCCTCCTAGGCTGTCAGACACTGAACAAATTCACAGACTAGTTTAATATCAGAGGTTGAACTACTCACAAACTCTGTTTTTAAAAAGGATTGTCCCAGTATTGAATACCACCACACACCCACACATACCATGGGCACATAATCATGACCTAAAATAAAAGGTTCGTGCTGTCTTTTTGGAACAGGGTATGTAATCTGTCTAAATTTCACGTGGCTTGCTATTTGTTCGTATCACAATTTTAAAGCTTGATAATGTTTGTCCAAAAGTGGAAACTTGATTAATTGCAACCCAAACGTGCTCAGCCTGCCATCTGTACCTTGCACCATTTTCTTAAGAAAATGTCACTGTAAGTTATGGGGAAGAGATGTTGGTTAAAGCAGACTTTTGCTTTTAAAAAAGCTAATAATAATGATGATAATGATGATGATGATGATGTATATCTACCCTTTGGATCTAATATACATTTTTTTATGCAGCTGTCAAATTCTCTATTTAATCCCTTGGTTTCTCTGTAAATGTTTTTACTCTCTGTTTGAATGCTGGGCACAGTTTGTAACGTATGTACACAACGGTGTTTTTTTCTATCAATGTTGACTCTTTTGCACATTTTTTGAAATTGTTTAATTTGTACACTGTTTTAATACTCTGACCAACTGTTATGGAGTGTATGCGGATTATGTATGTGTGCAATGTACTACTGTTTTGAATGAGGATTTTTAGATTCCGTATAAATGCGTGTCCACTTCTGGCTTTACCTTGGTTGAGGAACTCAGGACATTAGCTTTGCTTACTAGTTCCCCCACAATAGTCCAAATCCAGCAACTTGGTTGTACCTGCAGAGCTTTGACACAGATACTGAACTCTGTGTGAATAGGGACTTCCCAGTTCACTCCATGCTATTTGGGGCTCCAGCCAGTTGACCAGTCAAATATGGTCAAGTTGACCATCATCTAACATCATGAATTCAATGTAACAGTTAACTTGGTTCTGTTTTGTAGCTAGTGCATTTCTGAATCCTTGCCCATTATTTGGCTGGAATGCTAGCCAGATTCCAAATGCTTTTTCACTGATGTGCAGAGTGCACACACCCAGCTTCTCAGAAGCATGGCGTGAACAGGAACAGGGAAGCCACTGCTTAACAGAGCTTCAAATATGTGTCAGATCCTCTGCGGAGTTTGGATTGTGGTAAATGTGTCTAAGAACTTTCCAAATATAGGGTACATAAAAATGCCTTCTATGTACTGTCTGTCCTGTTTCCCACAGACCTATTTCAGTTTCATTTCTACATGTTTTTTAAAAAATTGTTTTTTAAAGGTACTGCATTTAGTTAGATGAATATATAAAAGCTTTGAGAGATAATTTACTAGATAAATATATTTTCAGCTGGCTGATGTTCAGAAAATATTTTATTTTTTGTTTTTAACCATTCAAAATGTATTTGTATTTCCAAAATTAGACATGAATTGTATATTAAAACACTCTGGCTGGATAATGGTATGGTTTGTCTTGTAAGGTTTCTCTCTCTCTCTTTTTTAAGAGCTAAAAATGTTTCTGTGATAATAATACTGTTCTGAAAAGCTGAAGGCAATCTTTCAATTTAGAGCTGCTTGAGAAAATTGAGACACAAAACCAATCTTAGAAACGTCAGATGTTTTTATTGCCTGTTCTTTTTTGTTTCATTGAATGTAATGTTTCCTTCTTGATCTTAAAGCTTTCCTTATTTTCTGGTACTGGGAAAAAATAAAGCATGTTGAAGGTACTAGCAGAATACCAATTTGCCAGCCTAGTTCATGGCTTGAAAGATTATTTGTATGATTCTTAAGACTTGCCAACAAAAAATTCTCATGTTGGGTAAATAGCACACTGGTGGATATAAAAAACCAACAGTTAGGAAAAGCGGTATTCTCTCTTTCTCTCTTTCTTTTTTTAAAGAGCCTACTAATATCCTGGTATGGTGTGGTATGTTCCATTGTTCATGCACATTTTGACCTTGTCATAGTCTCAAAAGTGTGCTTGTACAAAATGTATAAAAGCATTTTGATTTTTTTAAAACAACAACAACTATGTATTTACCTGTCATTTTTTTGCTGGTAAATGGCTTTTATTTTATTTGGGTTTTTTATCGATTATAAAAAGAAGCCATGTTTATATTCTGTGTTTGACCAAATTACTTCTGTTTTATGAAATTTGTATATTGGTGGTACACATCTTCGTGTAGGATGATTGTGCATGAGGACCTGCAAGAATTAATACAATGAAAGATTGGAGGTTGTTTTTTTTTCTTCCAAGTTAATTCTGGAAAGGTTATGGTGCAAAGGTTTACTGGATGTAACCTTATGAGCTTATGGAATGACTATAGAGAATGGCACTTCTAAGTGTTAATAAAACAAATATTTATTTCCACTTTGTTTTTTGTCTTTTCTAAGTGCATTAATACTTGGCATTTACATAATGCTTCGGAGTGATACCCAACAAGTCATGCTTGGAGTAGAGCCAGTGGAATTTAATGGACAATTCAGTTTCAGTTTCAGTTGATTTCAGATTTCAGTTGAGCTATGACATAGCTGGAAATTATCCTTAATGTATTGACAGGGTTTCATGTACAGCACCTCAATAATTATTACAACACTGCAGGGTAGGTTGGTGAAATCCAGTGCATGCTTTACCTAGAAGTAAACCACTCTGTGTCCTCTGGGGCTTACTCCTTAATGTGTTTAGCACTGCAGCTTCATTATTGTATCTACTATGCAGCACTATACAACTTGCAGGTAGTGTTGGCTATTCATATATAATTTCTATATTGCTTTTCCCACCCCAGTGTTCATAGTACTAAAACAGCCACCTAACTGATTATTGATTGGTAAAATTGGTATACCTCTCAATATAAAAAGACATCTATACATTTACATGAAATATAATTAAGGGGGTAGGGGGAAGGTGAATATAAAATCATATAAAAATACAAAACCATCAAATAATTTTTTAGAAGCCAAAACTGAGTACTGTAGAACTATATCATAGTTATAACTTGAGTAGTACACAAGAAAGAAAAAGTTACAGATAGGTAGCCGTGTTGGTCTGCCATAGTCAAAACAAAAAAATTTTTTTTCCTTCCAGTAGCACCTTAAAGACCAACTAAGTTAGTTCTTGGTATGAGCTTTCGTGTGCATGCACACTTCTTCAGATACACTGAAACAGAAGTTGCCAGATCCTTCTATATAGTGAGAAGGTGGGGAGGGGTATTACTCAGAAGGGTGGTGGGAATGGGTGATTGGCAGATAGCTGTGATGAGCCTGTTGACGACTCTTAACGACTGCAATAGGTCTTACAGGAAAAAGCAAGGGGTGAGAAGGTGACAAAGGCCATTTTTCACCTTCTCACCCCTTGCTTTTTCCTGTAAGACCTATTGCAGTCGTTAAGAGTCGTCAACAGGCTCATCACAGCTATCTGCCAATCACCCATTCCCACCACCCTTCTGAGTAATACCCCTCCCCACCTTCTCACTATATAGAAGGATCTGGCAACTTCTGTTTCAGTGTATCTGAAGAAGTGTGCATGCACACGAAAGCTCATACCAAGAACTAACTTAGTTGGTCTTTAAGGTGCTACTGGAAGGAATTTTTTTTTTGTTTTAAGAAAGAAAAAGTTTAAGAATTAGAAATGAGCGAAAGCTTGGGTAAGCATGTCTTGGTAACAGTTGTTTAAAGCTGGTTACTGTCTCAACCTTTTGAGCCACCCAGGAGAGGGCATTCCAAATGGAAGGTGCCACCACCAATAAATCATCCTCCTTGTCTTAAGTTTACTTATAGAAACATGAAGAATGTAACAATGATGCAGAACATCTATTGCGCTTTGTGTACTTCTTACGCAGGGCAAAACATTTTAAACAATCCAAAGCAGACAAATGTTTATACAAATAAAACCAATGTTTTAGACTTATTACCTATAGTCAAATAGCTCAGGCCAATGGCACCACCGTATATTATTAACATGCACAGGCCTATAAATGTGGACACACACTCCAGCCCCCATGCAGCTTACATAGGGTCTGAACATGCATCTTCATGCATGTGATTACATTGCTTTGAAGTCTTGCAGCTAAACTATGTAAGCAGCCTCAACTGAGAACTGTTAGGTGGAAAAGATGGTATGAAACCCAAGTTCACTAACTTGGATGGATTTAAAGGTGGATTGGACAAACTCGTGGAAGTGAAGGCTTATGTTGAACCTCTGTATGTCAGTTGCTGGGAATCGAACCGGGGAGGGGGGGGAGAGGGTTGTTTTACTCAGGTCCCATTGGCGGACTTCCCAAAGGCATCCAGGCAGCTATTGTGAGAGCAGGATGCTGCACTAGATCCAGCAAGGCTCATGCACTCAGTGCCTGCATGCCTGAATTTAACAACTCACATTTGGTGTGTTTGTTTGTTTGTTTGTTTTGTTTTCAGCTAATTGTCCCTGCACTTAATTCCTTCCTGGGCCCTTTCTTTATGAGAGCCATACACACGTGGCAGGTACCTGATCGAATGGACTATCCAAGGCTGGATTTAGGTTTGATGAGGCCCTAAGCTACTGAAGGTAATGGGGCCCTTTATATGTCCAGCTGTCCTTTGTCAACAACAAATTGTACGTGTTTTTTGTGTTGAATATACGCTACATGGTAATTTATGGACCTAATAAGGTATCTAAAGCCATTTGCACATACAGAATGTGTTGTCGTTTAGTTGTGTCCGACTCTTTGTGACCCCATGGACCAGAGCACGCCAGGCACTTCTGTCTTCCACTGCCTCCCGCAGTTTAGTCAAACTCATATGAATGTAGAATGTAGGCACCCTATATACAGAAATGAGCAAACCAGTGATATTTTAGGGAGCAGGCTAGCAGGCGGGGCCCATTACTTACATCATAGGAGCCTACACAACATAAAACACTGTTGCTGTATGTAGGTTTTATTTGTTTTTTCTCTTATATTTTGGAAATGTACATCAAGGCGTTTTTTTCCTTTAATTTTTTTTGGGGGTCCCCAAGAGAGGGGCCCTAAGCTATAGCTTGTTTAGCTTATACGTAAATCCGCCACTGGCTAGACCACGGGTGCTTGTTGTTGTTGTTTAGTCGTGTCCGACTCTTCGTGACCCCATGGACCAGAGCACGCCAGGCACCACGGATGCTTAGGCTGCCTAATAAATCTGTTAGCCTTCGAGGTGCCACAAGCCTCTGGGCTGCTCTTTGTTACATCTTCGTGGATGCTTCAGCTGAGATTCCTGCATTGCAACGGGGCAACTTTACGATTCTAGGACACCCGACGATCAGCGACCTCCTTTCTGCCAAGCGGGCACGGCCAGCCCTCCTGGCCTCCCCGGGAAATCCGCCTCTTTCCTGGGCACTTGGGAAAGCGGCTCCAGGCTGAAAGAGGCCCCATCGCGGCAACTTTAGCCCTGGGGGCGCACGCTTCTTTCCCTCCCGTGCAAGCCCCCCGTTCCTGTCCCCCCCCCCCCCGCGAGATCGGCCATGTTAAGGAGGCGGAGAGGAACCGGATTCGCTCCCTGTCCTGCTCCGGAAGCGGCGGGGCGAATGGGAAGGGACGCGGAAGGGAGGCGTGAAAGCGGCGTTGCGCACTCTGCCGAAGCCGCGAGCCGATGGGCAAGAAGGAGCGAGGTGAGGAGCCGGAGAGGCAGCCCTTTCCTTTGCAAGGGGAGCGGAGTCCAGGGAGATCGTCCCGACCGAGTGGTCCCCAGGGATCTCATTCCCTACGCATCCCTAGCAAGGGAGATTTCCAGATCCTGGAAGCCCTCGGGGGTCCCTACTGTTTTCTTTCGTTGGGGAGGGCTTGATTACCTTACCTCTTTTGAACTGTAGGATGCATGACGGGATAAATAGAAGAGAGCATACCTTTTATTATCTTAGGCGCCTTTGTCTTTTTTCAACACATGCCTATTTTGGGGAACGCAGCTGTAAAAAGGCGTCTTTTTTTCTGGCAGCTACAAAATCGGTATCTACAGTTAGGCAGGCCGATTAGCTATACTTGCTCCCGAGCCCTGTTTTATTCACTTCGTGTTTTTAGGCATAGCTTTCCGGTTTGAAAATTCAGCTCTCCTAAGTCACGTGTTGCGTACTGCTTTTCAAAACAACTCCTTTTGTGAATAAAAAGAATTTCTGCATGCATCTATGTGCGAGGGGCCCAAATCGAAGATTGGAAGTGGCAGTTGGAGTTCAATGATAAAATGCAGGCCCTTCCAGTTTCCAGGTTTTTATCATCAACCCCTTACGGTTAAGAAGACTGGAGAGCCTGTCTAAGGCTCCAGAGAGCCTTATGTCTAAAGAGTTTGGAAGCTTAGCAGGGTGAATGGGCTGACTGAATGTCTCAACATTAGCCTCTTCTAGGGTTCATTTAAATTAGTAATATAGCTGTCAAGGAGCATGGAGAGAACAGATTTTTGGAGCAACACTGGTGGAATGTTTGGAGTGTGACTCCTGAGAATTGGCTGGATTGAAAGCTTGGTCCTTCAGTGATGTGTTTGATTTTGACACTCCTGCTTTAGAGGGCCAATTTGTCTTGGTTTATTTGACCTGGTACTCCTCTTGCTGCCCAGTGAATACTTCTCTCTCCATAACTGTGTGTTGGCGGTATAAACAACCCAGTCTGTGCCTCTTGCTAATTATTTTTTAAAAAAACTCTTTACTGGCATGACTTTCAGAGGTGTATTAGTCCATGGAAGTTGCAAGCAGACATATGTGCATTTGAAGGAAAACACATTATCAGTGCTTAGCTTGCAAGCACATTTCACTTCCATTTTTAAAGCAAATGAGTGTGCGGTTGTCAATCAGTTATGTCACTCTGTTTTGGGTCTTTTCTCTTGCTCTGGGTTTTTTTACATGGACATTTCTTGGAATGTAGAAAATACATTCACAATATGTGAATGTAATGCTATTTGCTACACATTCATTTGCTACAAATATTTTCATTGTAGGGAATCTAATTTTGCCCTAATAACAGGAAAGGCTGATAATATCCTATAGCCATATGCGTTCTCAATGAGACAAAAAAGCGGATGCAAAATGAGGGAAGTCTAGTCCTAATAGTTGCCCTGCTCCACATATTCTGTCAGGTGGGGGGTGGTAGCTGGGCGTAGTTTGTGGGAAAGCCTTCCCAGTCAAATTGGGACCCCTGTCAAGCCTGGTTAGACCTGAGGACCAAATGTCCCCCGTCAGGGAACAACTTTTGGTTTTCTGAAGATTCTTCATAGAGAAAGGGCAGAGGGGTTTCATATGGGTTTCTCTACAGACAGTATAGTATTGTAAAATTCAGCGCCTGTGATTTGTTTAGCAGGAAAACCTTTTCTGAGTTGCGGGTGTGTTTTAAACCGCTTGGGCCTTGGTTTTCAGATAAGAAGAAATCTAAGAAACGACACTATGAGGAAGAAGACGAAGAAGAATATGATATCTCAGGCAAAGAGTCCCAGGAAGCAGTTCCCTCGGCAGCAGGGAAGCAAGTGGAAGATTCCTCAAACAAAATAGATGAATATGGAGCAAAAGACTACAGGAACCAGATGCTCTTAAAGGCTGATCATTCCTCACGCCCTTTGTGGGTGGTAAGTTCCATGAACTTGGAATGCTCACGTTTCGGCAAAGGAAATGTATCAAAGTATTTGGATATATTGAGCTGGTTTGCATGTGATGCTGAGCCAAACTATGGCTTAGTGTGAACACAGAGGTTCCCAGAGAGGAGATTGCAGCCGGTGTGCTACTTCTATTATGCTCTTGCACTGACGTGAGCTGTCCCAACCTAGACTCATGGATTGGAATAATATATGAGTGCAGTGGGACTTCTGCCATCTGGTGCACGGCATTTCCAGGAGAACACTTAAAAGTGATTTATTCCCCACAGGTGTATTTTCTTCAGACTGCTTGGTAGCCTTTAAAAGTTACCTTTCTTCCAAGGAGCTCACAGCTCGGGGTAGCATGCATGGATGCTTACAACACACATTTGCCCTTACAACAACCATGTGAGGTAGGCTAGGCCATCAGTATATAGTGGCCCCAAATCACCCAAAGTGAAGCTTCATGGCATTTGAACCTGGGTCTTTCCATTCCTGCTCCAACCACTACACAATTGGCTTTGGGTGAAATTGTTTTATTATTAATTTTAATTATGGATAGGTTTTTTTAATATTCAGATTTATACTTCTTACATTGCCATTGGGTTTTATTTGTTGGTGAACTGCCTTGGTATTCTCGAAAAAAAGGGTGGGAAATAAATTCTTTTAATCATGATGAACATACAGATAAGTATTATTACCATTGATGCTTGCCTTTTTTGTAGGCCCCTGATGGCCATATTTTCCTCGAGGCCTTTTCACCTGTTTACAAGTATGCCCAGGATTTTCTAGTTGCCATCGCTGAGCCTGTTTGCCGACCCACCCATGTCCATGAATACAAGTTGACGGCTTACTCCCTCTATGCTGCTGTCAGCGTGGGCTTGCAAACGAGTGATATCACCGAATATTTGCAGAAGCTAAGTAAGACTGGAGTGCCAGATGGGATCGTTCAGTTTATCAAGGTAAGCGGTTAATCATTATCAGCTTGCTTTATTTTAAAACTAATAATATAACAACAACAACAGTCTGTTGCTGTGCTTGGAGCTGCCCAAGAACATCGGTGCACAACTTAACATGATCTTCAATAGATGAGTGGTGGAGACTTGCCAGTCCCAAAGTCACTCATTTAAGTGGGGCACAGCAGCGAAAAGAGGAGGAAGCTAAACACTGAGGATCGGGCATCATGAAGAAGTGTATAGGTAGCTCAGTGGAGCAATGCTCTATGGATGCTGCAAAAGCACGGCCACTTGCTGCTGCGAACCTCGGCCAGGATTTTGCAAGCTAGTTCTGGTCAAAGCTGAGAGCGGACCTTTGGTATCAGGTCATTATGGGGCTAAGCCATGGTGTCTGTCTTCCACCCCTGGGCATAACATTTAGGAGAACTTCTCATGTGCATTCTACCCTTCACATAGTGAGCACTGCCTCATTGCCAGTAGGTGCCATGGCATGGAATGAAAGTGGGGAAACCTGCTGTGTGATGCGCAGGATTCATGTGGCCATGGGAGTTGTCTAAATCTCAGGTAGCCAACGTAGTGCCCTCCAGATGTTGTTCAACAACTCCCTTCAGCTCCTGCCAGTATGGCCAATGGTTGAGGATGAGAGGGCCTGGCTGCCATTGTTCTAAGCCAGGGTTTCCAGTTCCCTGCTGTTTTTAGACTACAGTTCTCTTCATCCCTGACCATTGGTCCTGCTACCTAGGGATGATGGGAGTTGTAGCCCAACAACAGCAGGAGACCCAAGTTTGGGAAATGCTGGTCTAATCCAAGTTTTTGAAAATGTGGGGCCTTTGTTCTCTTTCATGTTTCAGGCAACTTGACCATGTAGCCTGCCTTGTTGGCGATCTTGTGAAATAAGCTGCAACATTACTCTCGCCATGTGTATAATGCAAATTGAATATCTTCAGGAGTTCTGTTTCCAATTCATCTTATTGTTTTGCAGCTTTGTACGGTCAGCTATGGGAAGGTAAAGCTGGTCCTGAAGCACAACAGGTAAGCAGGTGTTTGCTTTTTGAGTTGCAGCGGATTATTTCCCAACCCATTCCCAAATCCCAAATAATAGCTGATTACTGAGTTTCGGCTGGGGTGCTGCTTGAGTGAATTATCTTCTGTTATAGAACACCATTGCAGAAAGCAGTGTGATCGGAGAAGCAATGTTCTTAACACACTGCCTCTTTTAAAACTGTCATCAAGTATTAACTGTGCCATTACTTCACAGTTGTCCTAAAAGTATATGACACAGCATCCTAGCAAAGTGTGTCATACAGAGGAGCAACATGCCCCGTGGAGGCAGACCTTCTGTAAAATGGTGGTAGATGTTCTTAACATTTGTGAAATCTATAGAATTCCCTCTCCTTTTCTCTACTTCCTAGGTATTTTGTAGAAAGCACCCATCCTGAAGTCATTCAGCAGCTTCTCCAGGACCCGGTTATTAGAGACTGCCGGCTGAGGAATGCAGAAGGGGAAGAAACTGAACTCATCACTGAAACATTCACGAGTAAATCAGCTGTATGTTGAGATTCTGGACCACCTTTTTTATGTAATATGTCCCCTTCTTTCTTGACTAGAAGCTGTAGAAAAGCTTACCTTCCTGCTGTACTCATCCCATTGAGTTTCCCACTCCATTGGAGGTATCAGAGATGGCCATGAGGCATGTTGGTTACATGTTTCACTGGGACACTCTACTTCTCTTCTTCTGCCAGCTGTCCTCACTGCTGTATGGCAGGGATGTGGGGCTCCTGCTTATTTGCAGCCTGTATTGGAGTACAGCTTGTCTCATTCGTTGCCTTTTACAAGGTCCAGCTAATTGACAGAACTTAAGCCTCTTTCTAGCCACCTTTTCCTCTAGCCTGATGAATTTCTGTTCTAGATTGCCAAGTCTAGTGAAGGGGGCAGTGGCCCTTCGACGTCGCAAGGGACAGATGCTCAGGGTAAACCAGGTGTTCCTGCTGACTTATTTGAGTTTTATGAACAAATGGATAAGGATGAAGAGGAGGAGGAGGAAACCCAGACTGTGTCTTTTGAAGTGAAACAGGTAAAAAACAACCACACCCATAAATATGATGGCACCCCCATTGAGGAGTACCCTAGCCACAGCATATTGAATATGAATTAATTCAGTTTTGCAGTAACAGCATGACTTGGCAGGACATGGTTCTCCATGGTTGTTGTCAGCCCTTTGCTGCTTAGTTTGAAGAGCCATTTTCCTTCCTCCCAGGCTCAGTTGTATCTGTGGGTCCTTCAGTGATCTTCAGTTTTGCATGCCATACTTCAGCCAACTGCCTTGGCAGTTTTGTGTGACCGCAGAACAATGTCCTTTAAACCAGTAAGACCAAATGTTCCTTAGAAACTGATTTCTATTGTAGTATGATGATTTGTCTGCAGCTGATAAGGTGAAGTGGATCTTGGCCATGTTAATGCAAACTGTTAACTTAAGTTTAGCACGGCAAAGTATATTGAATGGTCTTTCAACAGGTATACAGAGGAAGAACCAAGGCTACACATTCTGTTCCAAAGAGAATATCCTAATTCATGCTTAGTTTGGTCTGTGAACATTGATAGTGGCTGCTCTTCCCTTCCACAGAAATAGAATAGAAATTGTATGGCTGTCTGTACCATAGGGAAACCAGAGCTGAGAATAGTTCTGGATTGAGCTCATGACTTCAGTGAGTGTGCTCCTTCACAAGCAGGGGTAGGGAACCTGATAGGCCCTCCAGGTGTTGCTGGACTACAACTTCCATGATCCCTAACCATTGGTCATACTGTTCACTCTTCTGGTTTCAAGGGCAAATTAGGCAAATTAGGAATTTTCTCCTGAATAACCTGAGTAGTGTAGAGTACATGTTACCTTACGTTCATGTGCACTCAGCCTGAGAAGTTGATCAGGATGAAGGTTAGATATTAAAAGTGTAGTAAGTGCTTTCTGCATCCCCATCAGCTGGAGCTCTAAACATCAATCAAGTATATAAATGTAAACATATGCTAGAAAATTAAAGCATAGGAGTGATTTTTAAAAAGAGAGAGTTGATTTTCTTGTTGTGGCTCATAAAATGTGAGAAACATTTTCAGATTTGTCCATGATACCCAAAGCGTTGCAGCATGTATGTGTGTTTGTGTGCTAGCTAATTATTATTATTATTATTATTATTATTATTATTATTATTATTATTCCCCTCCATCTTGATGGGCCACCCTAGCCACCAAACACATAGTCAAACATTAAAAGCTTCAGATATAGCAACCTGACATTCTTCTTTCAAGCCTTACAGGAAGATTGTAGCTGAAGCTCCCAGCGAATAGCAGAGTAGCAAAATGAGAAAAAAGATTTTGCCACTGCTTCTTTTTTAAGGAAATGATTGAAGAGCTTCAGAAGCGATGTATCCATCTGGAATACCCTCTACTGGCTGAATATGATTTCAGAAATGATTCGGTGAATCCTGATATTAATATAGACTTGAAGCCAACAGCTGTCCTCCGACCATACCAGGAGAAGAGTTTGAGAAAAATGTTTGGGAATGGCCGTGCTAGATCCGGTGTTATTGTCCTGCCTTGCGGTGAGTTGTCTGGGTTTAAGTTAAAAAGCTTTCTCAAATTCTCTGATTTTGGCTTAGTCACACATATGAGAGTGTTTATTTTGCCGGAGAGCAATCACTAATCTGAACTTTTATGGATATATATTTCTTGTGCTTGTAATGTCTCTTTTCATTCCTCTTGGAACAGCTTATCCGACTTACTCAACTTGCATCTACATTTGTCTTGAGAGCGTTACCTGGGTCAGATGTGCCAGTTGAACTTTTCCATATTTGTGTGACAGGCAGGACATGCATCACAAGTGCTTTTTCATATGACCACTTTATTAGATGCTCTCTCGATAGAATGCAGCTCTCTGGGGTCTTGTGCGCTTTCTATTCTGGATCCTACCGCACCTTGAGCTGTGGTGCATTTCAGGCACATTTTTGACAACTTCCCGTCTTTTTGTCCACTGCAGGTGCTGGCAAGTCACTTGTAGGAGTCACAGCTGCCTCCACGGTCCGCAAGCGGTGCCTGATTCTGGGCAATTCCGCCGTCTCTGTAGAGCAGTGGAAAGCCCAGTTCAAAATGTGGTCCACCATAGACGACAGCCAGATCTGCCGATTTACTTCTGATGCCAAAGACAAGCCAATTGGCTGCTCCATCGCTATCAGCACTTACTCCATGTTGGGGCACACAACAAAGAGGTCGTGGGAGGCAGAAAAAGTAATGGAATGGCTGAAGAGTCAAGAGTGGGGCCTTATGATCCTTGATGAAGTGCACACCATCCCTGGTAAACAAGCCGTGTCCATGTCTGTGAACAATCCCATTTGCCCCAGTCTTAAATCCAGCACTACAGTCGTACCTTGGAAGTCGAATGGAATCTGTTCCAGAAGTCCGTTCGACTTCCAAAATGTTTGGAAACCAAAGTGTGGCTTCCGATTGGCTGCAGGAAACTCCTGCAGCCAATCGGAAGCTGCAGAAGCCCTGCCGGATGTTTGGGTTCCGAAAGAACGTTCCCAAACCAGAACACTCACTTCCATTTTTGCGGTGTTTGGGAGCCAAAACGTCCAAGTTCCAGGGCGTTCGGGGTCCAAGGTAAGGCTGTACTGAACTAGGGCATTCCCAGTTATTTCATTCTGTAATTTTGACATGTGCTGTCATCTGGCTTCAAAAATTAATACATGTTTCGGAACCCTAACATGGGTGGAGCATATTGCAGTGCTGCTAGTTGCCCTTAAAACTGCTTTGTGAGCTTTCTCAAAACAAGTAGGAGCTGCATTTTTTTGTAATACCTACTACTTGACTATGATTGCTTTGTAGCCTCTCTTTTCATTATTCTTAAGCGGAGAGGGAGTGAAAACCCTATATGATTCACTATATGACATTTAGATTTAGACATGGGCTAAACTTATTGCAAAACTTGGAGATTTCATCTCTAAAATGCGGGACTAGGGGTGGGTGGAATCACAAACCATCTCACCAAAAATATTGGGTCTTCAAACCCCCCTGAAAAATACAATTTAAAAAGCATACTTTTTCTTACCAAATTTAATATTGTTCTGTTTATTTTAAAAATTATAATAATGTGCTCGCCTTTCCATACTAGCATGGACTCCCTCCTCCCCCGAAATATGATATGATTTTGCAACTGGGAATTCTTATTTTATTAAGCAATTAATATACTAAGGATGTGGTCTGTGTATATTTACTTGGAAGTATCCTACTAAGTTTAACAGACTTACAGTCAGGGAAGTACCGTATATATAGAATTGCAGCCTGGAATTCTAAGCATAGCAGATTTAATTCCCATCTTGTAGGTTGTCCCTAGTTTTCTCAACTTCAAAAATTATAAAGAGGCTGCTTACTTTTGATTTGATTAATGCTTGTAGAGCATAAAAAATAAGACTAAACCCACCTGGTTAAAGAAAATTTCTAATCTAATGTGGCTCTTTGAAATAGGCATATTTTTGCCTAAGCCTTTTCATGTTACTCACAGTTCTAAAAATAAATGTGGTGCTCCAGCTTGAATGCCTTTCTAAATATCCCTTTTTGAAATCAAAGCATAATCTGTTCTTCTGTGATTCTTCAGCAAAAATGTTCAGGCGTGTTCTGACCATTGTTCAAGCCCATTGCAAGCTTGGGCTGACAGCTACTCTTGTCAGAGAAGATGACAAAATCGTAGACTTGAATTTCCTCATTGGGCCTAAACTGTATGAAGCCAATTGGATGGAGCTGCAGAACAATGGCTATATTGCAAAAGTCCAGTGTGCTGAGGTAAATTATACCTTGCTCCTTAAAGCTGTTGTTCTTCCTTGGACTCCTGATTATGTTCTTAAACATTCAGATTATGTTCTTAAACATTCAGAGTAGCCACAGAATTGCTTTTTTTGTAGATCAATTTCTTTTTTCTAACCTAAAACTCTGAAATGTCTATCATTGGGTATATGGCCATGGGTTATAATGCTCCTATTCTGCAATGAGTTTTCCCCTATCATGGAATTTAAAATCAGGAAACAGGACTGATACAAATCATGGCAAATTTTCTCAGTATTAAATCTGTTAGCTTTTCAGCTATTGCACACAGCTGAAAAATGAGGATGCTACAAATACTACAGTCTTAAGCACTCTTGAGCAATTGTTTGAGCAATTGTTTGCTTACAGTGGTTTTTTATATATATTTGCCTTACTAAAGCCCTTTTCTGGTATTCATCTTCTGAGTTAAAAAAGCACCATGGAGGGTGGCAGCAGTGATGAGTATGCTACTGTCCCTACTTAATTTGCTGGAGGGGGGAAACTAATGCATTCATCTCTGTGTCTCTCTCCCCACCCCCAAGCATTTGCTTAGTTCAGAAGAAGAATGCCTGAAGAGAGCTTTCGTCTTGCAAATAGACAGTATATAAAAATCCTCTCTCAGAAAGTTGCATTTTGAGTTAACCCATTTTTACCATGTTAAATAACCAGTCTGCTTTGAAACGCTCAGTTCTCCTCAGCAACAGCAGAGGGCAGCGCCCCATTGCATGATCAGGCAACGCTGTGTTTGGGGCATGTGAGTTGAACTATTTCTTGTTAACTTGAAACCAGAGAGGTGGATGGCAGGAACTGCTGCACAAGGTTTACTGCTCGTAAGGGTGAGAATACTGGATGAACTGCAGCCAGAATGGTATTTGCCCAGAAGTGGGAAGAAGATGCTGTACCAACTAAGGAAGAGCAGCTGATTAAATTGATGGATTATGCTGAAATGGCAAAACTGGCAGGTGTAATAAGAAATGGGGGGGGTGATCTTAAAGAGTGGGGAAAATTTTTAGAATATTTGAAAAATTCTGACATACAGGCACGTTCATTAGTAGGATTAATTTAAACCAAGCAGTTAAAATTGTACTAAGATAAATGGAAGAATAACAAAAAAATGGAGTAAAGTGGAAAATGCAGTGTTATACAATCTAAATTAGAAAAGGAACCACAAAAGACTGGGTGAGGGAAGTCAAATATGCAATTGTATTGGAGGTATGTGTTTGTAAGGTGTGTATTTGTCAACTTTTGAAAAATGGAAAATAACATTTATTTTAAAAAGAGAAAAACAAAAAAAAAATTTTTTCCTTCCAGTAGCACCTTAAAGACCAACTAAGTTAGTTCTTGGTATGAGCTTTCGTGTGCATGCACACTTCTTCAGATACCTTTTTCCTTCCAGTAGCACCTTAAAGACCAACTAAGTTAGTTCTTGGTATGAGCTTTCGTGTGCATGCACACTTCTTCAGATACCTTTTTCCTTCCAGTAGCACCTTAAAGACCAACTAAGTTAGTTCTTGGTATGAGCTTTCGTGTGCATGCACACTTCTTCAGATACCTTTTTCCTTCCAGTAGCACCTTAAAGACCAACTAAGTTAGTTCTTGGTATGAGCTTTCGTGTGCATGCACACGAAAGCTCATACCAAGAACTAACTTAGTTGGTCTTTAAGGTGCTACTGGAAGGAAATTTTTTTTGTTTGTTTTGACTATGGCAGACCAACACGGCTACCTATCTGTAACTTTAAAAAGAGAATACTGGATAATCTGGCAGGGTGACCCAGAGGCCTTAAAGTACCCAAACCTAGAAATATCACTAAAAGTAGTCTACCCCATATTGGGGGGTGGGAGTGTGACATCACACATTTCTCTTACTTTTATTAAGCATTGTTTCACGTCTTGAAAGGTAGCAGTGAGAGAGGATGCACAGGTGAGTCATCTATCCTCAGCTCATTGTGTTTAGACACAATGCACTGATTTACGTTGTCCAAGGGATGCAGTGAATAATTTTCCTTCTTCTTTTTAGGTTTCCTTTTAAAAATTCACAAACATCCTTTTTCAGTTGTGAATATCTCCTCTTGTTGAGGTGCTGTGTGGTCCCTTCATCCTTTTTTATCATACAGCATAACCTATAGACTTTTATCATAGTTCTCTTCTGAGAAATATCTTACAGAAATATCCTGACTGGAATCTAACTTTATTTTATTTGGCTTAAACATAGGTATGGTGCCCAATGTCTCCTGAGTTCTACAGAGAGTATGTGGCTATTAAAACAAAGAAGAGGATATTGCTCTATACAATGAACCCAAACAAATTCAGGGCTTGCCAGTTCCTGATTAAGTTTCATGAGCGAAGGAATGACAAAATCATAGTCTTTGCAGACAATGTGTTTGCTTTGAAGGAGTATGCAGTTAGGCTGGGCAAGTAAGTATTGAATGAAGGGTAAACATGAAGATATATATGTGTTATGCTTACCCATATGTTTCATATCCACAGTAAAATGGAATGGTGAACAGCATTGACTCGCTTAGTCTTTTCCCAGTGCTGTCAAAAATAGTATTTGGTTTTTCTGCTGATTCTCCTTCCTCTTAAAAAACAAACTATAGTGATGGAGAGCAAGAGATTATTATAAACATCTATACAATTTGCAGAAGCAATATTTGGAGGAAGGGTTCAAATCTTGGATCATATGTAAAATTGTATTCTAATTAAGAGATTGTATCCAACACTATTTGTGAATGGAGCACACTGAGCCAGTTCCTACAGTACCAGGGTCTATAGAGCCAGAGTCCGGACCTTTAAAGGTGCCTTCCCCTAGGCTGGAGGAACTGAGGGCCTCACAAAGTACTTCATCAATTCAACAGCACAAGAAGCACACCAGGAGGCCATGAAGTGTGGGATAAATACCTGATTTCAGGCCAAGTGTTGGCCTTTTGTTCCCAAAAAGCGATAGAGCCTAGGAGTAGTGGACTGGAGGCCAAGACTTCGAAGGCCTCCGGTCACTTCCGCTCCCTGTCAGAGGAAGTTGCCCAGTCAGAGCTCTTGGCAGAACTGTGACACTGACCCTCCATACCCTGTGGGCTCTTCTGCAGGAGCAGAACTGGATACCTACATAAACTTTAAACTGAGCAAAATGAGATTTTTATTAAGAAATGTTCAGTGGTGTGGGGCTTGACTGGACAAAAGTGCTGTTGCTCAGAGAGAGCAATAGAACTTGTTTAATGTTGCTTTAACTACTTCTAAAAAGGGGTTTATCTTATGTGGAGAATTGTGAGGACAGTTGGAAACTTATTCAAATAAGTCACATTAGATACGTTTAGGCCATAGTTCAGTCATAGTAACATGCTTTACATTTGGAAAGTTCAGATTCAGTCGCTGACATCACCACTTAAAAATATCAGGGACCAGATGATGCAGAAAAAATCAAGTCCCCAGAGAGCCACCATCAAAGCAGACAATACTAGGCTAGATGTCCAATTGGTTTCATTAAGATGTAAAGAAAAACTCTGGTTTATTATTATTATTATTAGTGGAATGAGTTACGGTGAGGCTCTGGATTGCGTAGTCTTCTGGCACAGCTGCGAGGAGGAGACGGGAGCTTTTGCATATGGACAAGCTGAGACCAAGACAACTTGGGTCCTAATCCATCATTTGAAGCTGACTTGATTCCACAAACCGTAGTTAAGATTAACCACAGCTTGCTCAAGTTCAGATGTAATGACAAGATGCAGTTAATAAAAAATGGAAGGGAGAGCTTCCCACCTGCCTGTCATTGTGCTGGAAGAGGAGAGGGAGAGCAAAAGCACAAGAGCTCCAGCTTCACTTCAGCTGATTCCTTTAATGATAAACTATCATTAAATCCAAACATAACCAGTGTCTGACGCGGTAGAGCAGTGCTTACGGTTGTTTATTTTGAATTGACCTACATTCTGAAACTTACCGGTTCATTATTTCCAACCCAGCGATGGTCGCTTTGCCAATATTTGCCGATGAATAAAAGCATAATAGCAATGTGGGAGCAGGTTTTACCACATGCTTTTTTGTTTCTATAGTTACAAATCACCTTTGCCTCGGGACAGGGTATACTGTTTAATGTACAGGTACAAAAATGCTGTCTAAGAACCATAGAAGTACTGTGGTGCTCGTTACTGCACAAAACTGGGAAATTGCTCATGGTAGCTGGGAGATACTGTGCCCTCACTCTCAAGTCATGCTAAGCCGAGCCATGGTTTAGCATGAACAAGCAAAGAGCAGAGGTCGAAGCCACTGTTCTCCCTCCCTTCACCAGCCATCTGGTTACTATGTCAGGCTATGGTTTCACTTAGTATGTTGTTTGAACTATGGTTTGTGGTTTAGCTCTCTTCCAGACAAACCACAACCTGGAACCAAGGTCAGCTCTATGGTTTGCAACTCATACATTGTCTGGAGAGAGCTAGACAACAAATCTGCATAGTCTTAAGCATTGTTTGGCACTGCATGTGAACCTGGCCTGTGTGAATCTGAATCTACCAAGAAACTGAAATCCATATATTTTCTCAGATGTATATATCCCTTTTTCTCTCTCTTCCTTTGGTTTTGTAAAAAGATACGGGTGCTCTTTTGTGTGGTTTCTTCTTCTTCTTCTTCTTCTTCTTCTTCTTCTTCTTCTTCTTCTTCTTCTTCCTCTTCCTCTTCGCCAAGTAAACAAGACATTTCTTCCTCCCTAGATGGTTTTACTTCTGTAAAGCCTAAACAGTCTCTTTGGTTGCTGTTCTTGACCAAGCTCTTTAGGCTCAGCAACCTGGATACTATGTCCCAAAGGGTGCAGGGACTCTCCCAGAAAAAAAATTAATCCACAGGGCAGCTTGTTATGCAAGGACACGAGTGGGAAGGGGGAAGGGAGGACACAGCTGTTAATGTGCTAACTCAGTGAATTGAACAAAAGAAAACACCTTTTTTATTTTAACAGCTGCTGCTATCCTTTCATGTAGGATTAGCAGATAAATTCAGCCCACTGATCTGTTGAGTCAGGAGGCACACATCAAGCGGATAACATTTACAACTGTCTGGATTTATTTTTTTGGAAGGGGTGTCGGGAAGAATGGGTTGATCTTCAAGCGGGTGGGTCATCAGTGCAGTCCGCAAAGAATGCTGCAAGGAAAGCAAAGTGTTTTTGTATTTTGAATGGAATGTGGAAAATATGCGAAACAGATTTATTTTTAAATTCCCATGGTTTTCGAGTCTTCGTAATGCCTGTTCCACATACCTGAGTCCATGGGACAGAAGGCGACACCCGTTCATCACAATTTTTTGTGTCTTTTTTCTATTTAGACCCTATATATATGGGCCTACAGCACAGGGGGAAAGAATGCAGATCCTACAGAATTTCAAACACAACCCCAAAATCAACACCATCTTTATTTCAAAGGTAATGGAAAGCGATCTGTTAGTTACCAAATTGGCTTGGGATGTTACACGGCTTATTTTGAGCAGCCTGTGAAACGGCTATAATGTTGACAGAATTATTTATTTACTTTACTGTAGCCCACAAATCTGCGTTGCTTGTTAAAGAGTTGTTTGCTTTTATTTTCAATGCTGGAAACAACACATTCGTTAAGAGGTTGTTTCTGTATTGTAGGTAGGAGATACGTCCTTTGATTTGCCAGAAGCCAATGTCCTCATTCAGATTTCGTCCCACGGCGGGTCTCGAAGGCAGGAGGCTCAACGATTGGGTCGAGTGCTGAGAGCCAAAAAAGGTAACTCAAGGCCTGTGCCCCTGAAAGTCTTCCATTTTAATGGGACACTCAAGCATGAAAGTAACATAAGTCAACTCATGTAGCCGACTAAGCATGTACAATTTGCCATTGTGCTAGTTTGTCACTGTCAGCTCTAGGTCACAGGTTAAAACAAAATTCAAGGGTAGTTCTAAAACGTGCTGCAGTAGGGGGCCATCTTTCCCTTTGTCTTTCTTGCCTAATCGCTCCTCACATGACACTGAGCATTAGCATTTTGTATGTCTTGTAAAGACACACTTTCGCAGGCCTTGTGCTCAAGGGGCTCTGTTCTAATTGTTCTTACTGAACTTCCAAGGCAGCTGTGTTAGAGTTCTAAGGTGTGTCTGTTGCATAGTACTAGGATCTTTGCATAGGATTTGGGGCTTGGATGAACATGCTTCCTGCTGCTTTGCTGATCATTTTTAACACCTTGACCAGCAAAGGGCTCTATGCATGTGGCAGTGTGCTGCTGGCAGTAATGGCACCCAGCTCTTAGAATCGTAGGTTTGGAAGGGGCCCCAAGGGTCATCTAGTCTAGTACAGCCCCCTGCGATGCAAGAATCTGTCACCCAACATGGGGCTCAAGCCCACTTCCCTGAGATTAAGAGTCTTGTGCTCTTCCCAACAGATATCATTGGATTGGGGGAGATTAGAAATATCCAGTGTTTAAGCACAGGGATAATGGGAAGTAATTGCGTGGAATAAAGAATTCCTGCCTACATTGATGTGTGTGTGTTTCTTTCAAATGAAGGCATTGTTAGGGGGAAAGGAAACAAGAATAAATATGAAACATAAGAATAGCTGCTAACACCAAATAGCTGAATTTTACTACTTATAGTAGAAGGTTGTATTTTAGCTTGCTTTACATGACCTTATGGAAAGAATTCTAACGGTGTTGTGTCTTTGGTTTATAGCTTGGGTGTACCTCATATCCTAATACAATCCTAGCTACTCAAGTGAAATATTGAGTATGCAGAACATACAAACAAAAAACCACTGATTTCATATATGACATGTATAGGTTGGTTGATGCGAAATATTCTTTGTGCACTACACACCAGAAGGGTATGATTCTGCAATTACTGCAAACACTGAATGGAGGGTGGCAGAAGGAAACCTGGCTCCTGCCCAGTTGACTTAGAGAGACCAGGGTGCTTTGAGCTGAAATAACCACTTGGGACTTTTGCCCATCTAAGGGGAGCTCTTTTTCTTTGCCTAACTGCGGCTTTTGAATTGGCAGCTGGTGGTTTACTTGATTATCAGTGATCGTAGGCTGCTGACATGGCAATAAGATAACTACAAAATGTTTGTTTCTTGACATCCTGACGTGCTTTTATGTGCTACTACTTCTCTAGGAATGGTTGCAGAGGAGTACAATGCCTTCTTTTATTCCCTGGTCTCCCAGGACACTCAAGAAATGGCATACTCAACCAAACGTCAACGGTTTCTAGTAGATCAAGGCTACAGCTTTAAGGTAATGTTGTCCCCCATTAACTTGCAATATTTTTTACAGTGACTGGCACCTGAGTGTTCTGTGGATCAACAACGCCGCAACTTAGAAACACAGTAACACTGCACTAACTTTATTACCTCTGGTTCTGTGTTGCTCATAAAGAGATAAAGGTGGGACAACAATCCCATCAAGTATGTTGCTTCACCTTGGTTATTTAATATTTAATTGTTTAGAAGTTGCACTGTTACTGATACAAACTTGAATTTATTTATTACACACACACCCTGCTCTTTTCTTGAATTAGCTCAAGGCAACATGTACAGCTCTCCTCTATTATCCTACTAAATAGGCTGGATAATAGAGAGTGGGATGGAGGGGGTTAGGCCTTAGATCACCCAGTGGGCTTCATGTCTATGTGGGAAACTGAACTTTGGCACTCCCCAGTCTTAGTCCAATTCCGTAACGCAGGGGTAGCCAAAATAGTGCCCTTCAGATGTTGTACTACAACTTCCAGCAGTCTCAGCCAGCCCAGTCAGGGATTCTTCTGCTAAACACTGTATCACCCCGGCCCATTATTTCCTCAGATAATAATAATAATAATAATAATAATAATAATAATAATAATAATAATTTATTATTTATACCCCGCCCATCTGGCTGGGTTTCCCCAGCCACTCTGGGTGGCTTCCAACAAAACACTAAAATACAATAACCTATTAAACATTAAAAGTTTCCCTAAACAGGGCTGCCTTCAGATGTCTTCTAAAAGTTTGGTAGTTATTTTTCTCTTTGACATCTGGTGGGAGGGCGTTCCACAGGGCGGGCGCCACTACCGAGAAGGCCCTCTGCCTGGTTCCCTGTAACTTGGCTTCTTGCAGCGAGGGAACCGCCAGAAGGCCCTCAGCGCTGGACCTCAGTGTCCGGGCAGAACAATGGGGGTGGAGACACTCTTTCAGGTATACTGGACTGAGTACAGTGCCGCATCCATAAGCTTCAGTTAATTTCTGTATGTAACATCTCTCTTCCTTCCTGTGTCTCAGGTGATCACTAAACTTGCAGGTATGGAGGAGGAAGAGCTTATGTTTTCATCCAAGGAAGATCAGCAGCAGCTTCTCCAAAAGGTTTTGCAAGCATCAGATATGGATGCTGAGGAAGAGGTGGTTGCAGGAGAGTACGGCTCAAAGTCATCTCAGGCAAGTGGATATCATGGTAGCCTGTCAAGTTTGATGTGGAGCAAAGAGGAATTTAATGTTCAATGCCGCTCACCACACCCACCGCCCAAGGGAAGTGGCCCTGCCTCTACCTGCTTCAGTGGCTGTGGCTTCTATGATGAATGAGAGGAAAGGAAGTAGAAAGTTATTTTCCCCATTCCTGTCCATCCTGCAAGAAAGAATGAAAGGAGGGAGTTTCTTTCAGGATACAGGTGGTGAATGATTATGAGGGGATACAACCTAGCTCCGAAAATAAAGAGTGTGTGTGTGTGTGTGTGTGTGTGTGTGTGTAACTATCACAAATCTTGTTCACACATCATATGAATGTAGGGGTTTCATATGTAGAACAGACATTGCTACCCTGACATTGCACTTTCTGCTGGTCCTAGCCACTCCACTCCCACATGGCAGTTCAAGTGTAGGCACACTCTGCTCAGTTGAGACGCCTGTGTGAAAAAGGGTTGCAGGCTCTGCCTTAGACGGTAGACGTTACTAAATTCTTATCCTCTCTCCTTCTAGGTTTCCCGGCACTATGGCACAATGAGCTCTATGTCTGGAGCAGATGATACAGTTTACATGGAATACCAAGCCTCACGAAGCAGGGCCTCCTCAAATAAACACGTCCATCCCCTTTTCAAACGCTTTAGGAAATAGTACAAGGAGAGTGCATTATGCATCTCTTCTTCCTGTAAGAAGAGGAGATAGATGAGTGAAGCAAACTCGTATTTTACAAATGGACTTTACCTTTATTATTTATGTGTGGTATTTCATAGGTAATGCTTTCAATTTTTATTTAACAGTTTAAAGATGACTTCAGAATAATTCTCAGCTGAGGAAACTATTTTTTGTATATGTTTGTAACAAGTACACGGTAAAGGTTCAGATATCTTGAAAACACTGAATAAAAATATTCTGTACAAAAACCACCCGTAAATCATCTCATTGTCTCTTTTTCCTCTGACTCCTCTTGGTGCCTCAAATTGGATGCCTTTAGTGAAGACTCAGCCATGCTAAGAACAGTGGTCCTATTGATTTCAGACCCTTATGTAATGCTTCTGATCTAGTTTTTCCCCTAGCCATAGGCTTCCAAGAAAAAGTGATGAGAGGAGTTGCACATACCTAAGACTGGGAAGTGTTGTGCCTTATTACATATTATGCAGTTTTGGTCCTTAACCATGATGCTTATATTTCCTTTTCAGGCTCAACGGCCAACAATTTTCAGTTCCGTGTTATGCCAATGATATGGTCCTTTTATCCCAGAGAAGCATTTGAGATGGGTGTTTTAGTTAGGAGATGTAGTAATAAAAACTGACAGGTTACACGAAAATTGAGATGGTCTTTGAGTATAATCCTCCTTGATTTAAATATACCATGGACAGTCATCTGTTGGAGCAATTTTTCCTCTGCTATGTTTTGTGCAAATAAAGGCTGGTGTTACCAGATCTAATACACCAGGGCTATAGGCACTGTATAGATATACCATACTGCATTGCATCTTTTTGAAATGGAGGTACTTCCCAAATAACTTGTGGATCAGTTCAAACTTAACAGATACAGTGGTACCTCAGGTTACAGACTCCGCTAACCCAGAAATAGTACCTCAGGTTAAGAACTTTGCTTCAGGATGAGAACAGAAATTGTGCGGCTCCGGCGCAGCAGCAGTGGGAGGCCCCATTAGCTAAAGTGGTACCTCAGGTTAAGAACAGTTTCAGGTTAAGAACTGACCTCCAGAAAGAATTAAGTTCTTAACCCGAGGTACCACTGTATAGGGTTTCTACAAAACTTCAAGATCAGTTTCTACAGTGGCTTCTTTCTAGTCCTAAGAACATGGCTACTATAACAAACTGGAAATATACATAGGTGTCTCTACTAAAATTGACAGGTTTAGGTTAAGAAGTTCTGATGCATCAGGTCAAAGGCCCATTGAGTCCAGATTCTGCATGCAGGAGTGAGTACAGCAGTAGTCTATCCACTTGTGATTCCCCATTCCTGTTCCAAATAATTCCTGGGCACAATGGCTATGTTATATCTTAGCATGCAATGTGTACTTCCCTAATCTGTATACAAAATAAATGACACCTCATGAAAACAGTTGTCACAGATTCGTAAGAGTTTAGGCCAGATGTAGTTTGACCAAAGAGTTCTTACCAGGCCAAGGTTTACTGAAACAAGGCAGTCCTGAAGGTTGCAGTGAGTGTTTGATATTGGAGAGCGAGAAGAAATTGTGTTTCCATGTTTGTGTGTTGTTTTTAAGTGACCAATATTGCAACAAAGGAAAGAAAATGGAAGATTTTGCATGTTTCTTCTTGCCTGTTGCCTTGTACAAAATAAGTAGCACTTTGGGGTATGTATTTGGCAAAAATAGTTGGATGGCAGACAAGTTGCAAACTGATCTTTTAGGTGAAGACGCCTAAAACTACAAAAAGCAAACGAGGTGTTGTTAGCCCGTATGAAAAATTCCTAAAACCACATTAGGGTGATACTTTTATTTAGCCAACCAAACCCTTCTTAAATAGCACACAAGCTTTCAATTTTTCCAGAACTCATTATGTTAATTGGTTTTTAAAAAGCAAAGGGTGGTGGTGAAAAATTTTGGCTGATGTTAAAGCCATGGATCAAGTCTGCGTTTCAGTCAGTCTTAAGATGGAACGTCGGAGGAGGCAGCAGACATTCAAACGGGACTGTAATAATACAGTGGTCTAGTTTGCATGTTGTATTAAAAAGGTAAAGGGACCCCTGACCATTAGGTCCAGTCGAGACCGACTCTGGGGTTGCGGCACTCATCTCGCTTTATTGGCCGAGGGAGCCGGCGTACAGCTTCCGGGTCATGTGGCCAGCATGACTAAGCCGCTTCTGGCGAACCAGAGCAGCACACGGAAATGCTGTTTACCTTCCCGCCGGAGCGGTACCTATTTATCTACTTGCAGTTTGACGTGCTTACGAACTGCTAGGTGGGCAGGAGCAGGGACCAAACAACGGGAGCTCATTCCGTTGCGGGGATTCGAATATGTATGAATTGATCAATATAATTATATCTTAATGGCTATCTCATGGAAGAGAGAACAGGCTTGTTTTCTCCTGCTCTGGAGGGTTGGACTCGAACCAATGGCTTCGTGTTACAAGAAAGGAGATTCCGACTAAACATCAGGGAGAACTTTCTGACAGGAGGAGCTGTGGAACGGACTCCCTCAGGAGATTGTGGACTCTCCTTCCTTGGAGATTTCTAAGCAGAAGCTGGATGACCATCTGTCTTGGGTGCTTTAGTTGAGATTCCTGCATTGCAGGAGGTTGGACTAGATGGTTCTTGGGATCATTTCCAACCCTAAAATTCTAAGAACAAACCCATTGAGGGAATTATAGTACTGGTGCCCCAGGATTTGCCCATTCTTCATTTCACACATCCATGCCACCTCTGTTAATTGGTTTGATTACTAGAAGATTCTGGCAATTTTCCTAGCATACCTTGTGATTTCCCCTTTTCCCTTTAATGCAGCCCAACTGCTAGATTCATTATCATTCATTATCACTTAATTGGAACAGAGCAGGCTGGGAGCACATTAAGCTGCTGGGACCTCTCCCCTCCCCCTTGCTGGTGCCTTCAGTGCAATAATAATTCATAATTCTTGCCCCCGCCCCCTGCTGCAGCTGTTGTTAAAGGTGGTGCTATCACAACCTAGCCACAATTATTATATTAAGAATTGCATTTTTAATTTTTGCTTCTTTATAAGAATTTGTTTGTTTGTTTATTTATTTATTAATTAGTGTGCACATAACCAAAAAAGGAAAAGCAATAGAACTTTAAGAACCAACATAAAATATTACATACAACAGCAGCCAGTTTCATTAGGCTTCAAAAACTTAGCAAACTGAAACATAATCTTTAAATTAAATAATCTACGTCATTTTAAAATATGGTTTAGCAACACTAATTTACCAAATAAAAATATTCTTTATTTGTTGAAAGCCTACCTGTGGTGAGAGACTGTTCAACACAGCCATGAAGCTCACTTGGTAGCCTAAGGCTAGTCATTTCCATCTCAGTCTAATATGGTAACAGTGGCGTAGCGTGGGTTGTCAGCACCCAGGGCAAGGCAAGTAATTTGCGCCCCCTAACCCGTGGATTTGCGCCCCCTAACCCATGGATTTGCCCTAACCCCAGATGTTGCGCCCGGTGCGGCCCGCCCCCCCTGCACCCCCCACGCTACGCCACTGTATGGTAAGACCCATGCACACTGCTTGGAGCTCCTTGGAGGAAAGGTAATAGATGAATGAAAGAATGTGGCTGCAACAAATGATTCCTGTAAGCAGGCGCTCACCTAGGCTGGTGAATTAGTAACAACAACAACATGCTACCACCGAGATGCTTTTAACATTCTGCACATCTCAGGCTAATTCCCTGCTTTCTCATTAATAGTTATCACAATTGCTATGTCTGCTAGATGTTGTTATCTGGAGCCTAAAGTAGGGTACCTGTAAGTTATCTGAGAATAAGAGGGTTTCATCTGTTCCCCTTAGCTGTTGGGTGCTTGTTGTTTGTACATGGTTCCTCATCATCAAAGTTCCTCATCACCAGTCTCTACTTGTGAAGACTTGGGCAAAGAGCCATATAGCCGCATGTTGCATATCTTGATATATCAGAACTGTGTTCCTTTGTGTGAGCTTATATATAACCAGAATTGTGTCTTGATTGTAATCTTATAGTCTGCTGCTTTGAATAAAGGGAGGGGCAATCATTTATTGCTTTCCAATGGTAGTGTTTTACCTTATGCAATCTTTTTTTGCAGACATAATACAGTATTACACTATCATGGGACTGATACCCAAGCAAGCATAAAATCCCAACTACCTTCAACTTTTCACACACCCAACTCTTGCATTAACAGAGTTCCACCAATTCCACCAGCCCAAATATATTGCTATGTGGTGTAACTTTTTCCAGTGATGTGGTTAGTGCTCTGCAAGTACAAGGGAATTTGGCATGATTTCTGTTCTGTCTAGCATGTACAAAGATAGGATCATGCAGCAAGTCTGAGTCCAGTCTGCTCTATGGGGTGGTGAAACACTGTTGACAATTATATATGCAACCTTTTGAGGTTTCAACTAGCAATATATGATCCTCCTGTAACAGTATTGTCAGCTGACGAAAATACGTTGATGAATGATCGTAGAAATAATGGGTGGTATATGTTCTATAGCAGGTTAATTGTCAGCAGTTAGATGTTTCAAGATGGGGGGGGGGTGTATTTATAAACCACCACAAGTCTCCTGCCTGTATAGTCATTCCCAAAGAAGAATCACAGAGCATTTTCAACTGTGACTAGGACCTAATTAAAGAACAACAATAAGCATGCCATACTAGCTAAAAAATCCATGGGAAGTAAAAGGATTTATTATTAAGGATAATTCCTGGAAGAAAGGTATCTTCTTTCTCTTTAAACACACAACAGTATCTCATTTTAGGTCTCACTCCTTCAGTCACTACTCAAGCAGAACTCTTTGAAATCAATAGAAGTTGAGACTGAGTAATGATTGCTGGATGGCTCTGGCGATTGTTTTCTCACTCTTTGAACTTGCCACTTACCAAAAGATTTTTTAAAGAAAAGTTTGGCATCTGTTATTACAAGCTTTTAATTTGTGAAGACTGATTATGTTCCAAGCAGTCTCTCACTATTGGCCAAAGTAAAAGAGGGGAAAAGTTTGCTTTGTTTTACTTGAAAATGTTAGCCTGACTCATAGTGACAGTCATTCTTCATGTTTGTCTTTGTGCTTTTTTCTGACTGCTGTGTAACTTTCAGTTTAATTAGATCGGCTGTATACAGATTTATCAACCACCACCTAGAGAGAAGATGTCAAATGAACTCAGCAGTCAAGTCAAAATGACATCTGGTCCTTTGACTTCTCTTTTAATTAAAGGAGAAAAGTGCACAATTTTAATATGAGATCATGGGAACTACTTGGTGTAGGCATTTAAATTATTAAAAGTTGGACTGCGTGCCTGAAATTTATATTGTGTGTAATAAAGTGCAGTGTATAGCATAGAGTATGGTGTAACTTTCAATGTATTGTGCTGTGTTAAAAGAAAAGAATTATAGTGAGGGTATTTGAAGCTCAGTGCAAGAGGTGGGAAGACTTTTACAAAGTCATGTCTGCAAAAGTGGCCAAATGTCCTAAGCTGATATCTACATACAGTCAAAAGGCTTGAGATAAACAAGTTTCCTCATCCCTTGCCTTTCCCAACACCATGTTCCAACAGCTGTTTCTCCTTTCTCGATAGTCTTAAAAATTCCACCTAGTGTCACTGTTTCTCTCTTCCTCCTTAGCTAAACCATCATGTTCTGTCTCCCAGGCAATAGATGTTGGCAGTTTCCTACTGCCAGTACCAGGAAATGTGCTATCGATTTAAACTTTTTCTCATCATCTAAGTTAATTTTACTTATAGTGTGAGAATGAGAAAAGGAAATGTGAGCTGGATGAACAAAATATTTGGTGAGATATAAGCATACATATACATTAAGTGAAGGCTATTTATTATTATTATTATTATTATTATTATTATTATTATTATTATTATTTAAAAGGACATAGAATGTTAATCAGCCAAAGGCCTAGTTACAGAGAAATCTTTTCACATAGTGCCTAAAAATATGTAATGAAGACACCAGGCATGCCTCCCTTAGGAGAGCATTCCACAAATGGGGAGCCACTGCAGAAAAGCCCTGCTCTTGTGTTGCCACCTTCTGGACCTCTCATGGAGGAGGCTTTTGAAGAAGGGCCTCTAATGATGATCACAGGGCCTAGGTTGGTTCATATGGGGAGAGGTGGTCCTTGAGGTATTGTAGTCCTGAGCCATTTAAGGCTTTATGGGTCAAAACCCACTTCCAGAATTGGGCCTGGAAACTAATTGGCAGCTAGTGCAGTCAAGCCAGTTATATGCTCAAACCATCTTGCCCTGATGAGCAACCTGGCTGCTGAATTCTGCACCGCCTGAAGTTTACAAACTGTCTTCAGCCCCATGCATAGCAGTAATCTTATCTAGAGGTTATCAGAGCATAGATGGCAGAAGTTAGGCTACTGCTGTCTAGATAGGGGCACTGCTGGGCAACCAGCTGAAGCTGAAGGCAGGTGCTCTGCACCACTGAGGCCACCCGCAAGTGACAGCAATGGATCCAGAAGTATTTGCACCTTCAGAGGAAGTGTAACCCCATCAAGTGCAAGCAACCTCCTCTCCATCTGGTCTAGGATGGATATAGGCCCACTAACAATGCCTCAGTCTTATCTGGATTGAGCTTCAGTTTGTTGACTGTCCTCAGTAAAATTTTGTTTAATACCACCCATTGGGCTAGCTTCAACTAAACAGCAAAAGGCGTTCCAGGGCTTTGTGCCTGCGTGTTCCCGCTCCCTCAGTTAGGTCTGGGGAGTTGGGAGAACCCTCAGAACAGCATGTGAGGGAAAGAGGGGGACATTGTTCCATCTGGCAAGCAGAAATGCATGCACTGATGGGAAAACTCATAACAGGAAAATGTTGAATTTCTTTCATTCAGTGGGTTTTCTCTGAGCATGACTTAGATACCACTCCTGGTCTGCAACGTAAGTGGAAAACCAAACACTAACAAGCAAATAAAATTAATTTAAAATTGACTTTCTATTGCTTTAAATCCTACATTAGCACATATATTGCACTATTGACTAAAAATAACATCAGTATCCCTTGTGGAATGTGTTAGCAGGACTGTTTCTAGTTATGGAGAAAATATTGATGCTGTCATATTGATAATACTATAGAAAATTATGTTTTATTGTTTTACTTAAAATTTACATAGCAGCAATGCAGAGTGGAAGTAGAGGAAAAGGCAAGACAGAAACTCAGCCAAGAACAGCGCTACGTTTGGGCAAGTCAGAAGAAAACTAACACAGTGAGAAGTGAGGGGAAGAATCTACTAGAGTTCTCTCAGAGCTGCGAGCTCACTGATGTTGATCGGTTTTCATTGGTTTTAACTTTTGAAAAGTTCAAAGAGAGATTACAATATAGTTTGAAACTTAGATGATTCTCTGTGTAAACAAAACCAGAATGGTAGGCATGGATACTGTTGCACGAGAGTGTTATGCAATGTCCGGCAGGTCTGACGTAAAGCAAATCTGTTGAACTGGAAAATGTTAGACAGCTACAAGATACTATTATAGTACTTCAGCAATATGTAAGAAGCAAAGGGCATGCATGCACACGCTTATAAGGATCAGTGGAGGACATCATGGCAAAGATGTGTCATTTATGCAGTTTTGAATGCATTTTCAGCATTCTGTCTACAGAATAACTCAGGGTTGGGGGCCACTAGGTGGCGCATCGGAAGATGGCTGACAATAACATCTCTCCGACCCACACGAGGTAATTTGGAGGCTATGATGGGGGTAATTAGCCTCCTTAACCCCCCCAGGATTGTGGGGGGGACGGCCCTTGCCTGCTGTGCCCTATACCACCCCCGAATTTGTGGGGGTGGGGGCACGAGGCACAAAGCCCTCCTGTGGGATTCTGGCACTCCTGGACGCCGTCCCTGATTTGCGCCGCTAGTTGCAAGCATCTTCAAAAGAAATAATTTGGACGAGATAAATTGCACATGCTTCAAGGAAAAAGGGGAGTAAAGACTGCTGACAGAAGAGATCTCTGATAACAAGACAAGAATAAAATATGAGAAGATACGTCAAGATACGGTACTACAAATGACTGAGGGGGGAGGGGGGAAAAAACCTGCCTTCCTTTTTCTTATGTGATTTAACAAGAATCCCCTCCCCTAATGAGTCAGAAACTAAGGACTTAAGCTGTGGATTTAAGGCTGTGTGGAGATAAACTTTCGAACCAAAGCAATGTTTCAAGATGAAGCTGGAAAGCTAAGAGTTTTGGAATGACGCAGTTAAAAATGCCGTCGCCATTTTGGGAGGCATTGTTGGAGCTCTTGGGTCTGGGAGGAGAAAGAGAGAAATAGAGTTGTTTACATATCGTGGATCAACTTCTCGGTGGGACTTAAGAGCGACAAATGCCAAATTTATGATGGAAAGAGCGATGCTATCTACGAAGGAGATATATGGAAACCATCTGGACTTAGTGGAGGAACGGGAAATCCACACAGGATTATTATTTTGCTTATCGGCTTAAGGAGACTAACAGAAGAGATCGTAAAGGAAAAATAGAAATTATATGAACAAAATATGATGTGGAAACACCAAGATAAGACTGGATAGAATTATGAATTTTGTCTGGACTGATTGGGACTGATTTGGACATTAACGCAGTAATAAGAAGATGATCTGAATCCCCCTTTGGATCTTGAAGTATGGGTTCCCCCAACAAAATTTAAAAATTTGGCTTTGTAATTTGGAATTTATGTGATGTGATTTAATTTGATGTGATTGGCCAGTTAATAAAAATTATTAAAAAAACAAAACAAAACAGAATAACTCAGGGTTCCCCCTTTGGTTATTCTGCTGCACACTGAGTGCCCTTCTTTGTGCAGCTTAGGAATCAGGCTGAGCATTAGCTGACACATGGAAACCAAGCCGACCAAGAGAAAGAGGCGCCTCACAGCCAAATCCTCCCCTCCTTTTTTTGCCAAAACAGTGGGGAGGAGAGTAGAAAAACCTGCATGTTGACCAGTTTCAGATCAGGCACTCATGTGGGGCATTTCATCTGACCTAAATGAAACAGAATACATGCCGCCTCCTTCCCCTCATGGCAGGCCACCCCGCCTTTTCCCAGCCTCAGGGGAGGGAGCCTTTAATAATGGTCTGTGTAAACTGATGCTCAGGCAGCGAAGAGTTTGGGGAAGAAGCACTGCTGGACGAGAAATCCCACAGAGGAGCCGCGACTCAATGAAAGGCGGCAGCCCCTGAAGTGCAGCAGACAGAGAAAATGTCTCTCCTCGCCAAGGTCTTGAGAAAGGACTGCAGGCAGGTGCTGGAGCCTCGCAGGAGCTGCGTTGGCGGCGTGGCTTTTGTCAGCAGGCTTCACCAGCTGCCCAAACTTTCAGGCAGCCCGTCCCTGGAGGGGCAGAAGGAGGCAGCTGCGAGAGCGGAGGACAAAGACGACGACGACGAGGAGATGGGGGCAGCTTCGGACCGGGGAGCCCGGGGGCTCCTCCTCGACGCCTGCCAGCACCCGAGCCACCAGAGAGTGAGGAGCCTGCGGGAAATGCCCGGACCGAAGACCTTCTCCAATCTGGTCGAGTTTTTCTGGAAGGATGGCTTCAGCCGCATTCACGAGATCCAGGTACCATTGAGCGGAAGGGGATCCGTGGCAGGAGACGGTCGACGAAATTGGGCAACAAAAGAGCGAGTGAATCACGGTGGTGGGACAGGAAGGTTTCACACGCATTTCTCTCCCCTCGCAGGGCTCCCTTGTCGTCTGATTGAGAAGCAAGGAGGGCAGCTGTGTGTGTGTCTCCCCCCCCCCCATTCAGAAAATGAAATCAGTTTTGTGTTATTTCTCCAAGACGTAGCCTTGCTTTGTTTTCCAGAGGAGTATATGATGAACCCTTTTGTAAAATATCGGGTTGCAGATACAACCTAGAGAGATTGTAGGGGTGTGTGTGTCGTTCTTTTTTAATAAAAGAACGGTCTGATAACTTTACCGACAAGTCAGAAAATAGGTGCCAGAAAATACAACTAGCTGGTATTTAAATAGTTTTGAAGTCTGAAGCGTGACTTCTGAGGTGGTTTTTTGTTTGTTTGTGGCAGATGCTCTGAGGGGACTGAAAAGAACGTGAAACGGAGGTGTTGCGGTCGGAAATGTCTGAGCTTCAGACTTTGGTCAAGGCTTTTATTCCGAACTATCCCCCCCCCGGACCGTCTCGCAGTGGCGGGAGACGCGCGTGACGCAGCCTCGTGCGTCGTATGTGTGTCTGTGAGGAGCTGACGAGGGAGCTCCGGGGTGGCAGGGCTGAAACCCGCACCTTTCTCCTCAGCTCCGGGGAGAGACCATTTTGTCGCCTTCGTTTGCACAGGTCCCCGGGGGAGGGGGGACGTTGAGTATATATGCACGTTATAGATTAGATAGATAGATAGATAGATAGAGAGAGAGAGATATGGTTGACGGGGGGGGGGGGAGCAGCAGCAGCAGCAGCACGAGCTGCCGGCGAGAAAGTTGCACAAACGTCCCCTCAGCGGAGGCGGGCGCTTTGAAACCCTCCCCGTTTCCCGGCGAACTTCCTTCCTTCCCTCTCCCTCGCTCCCTATTGAAAGAGAGCGCGGAGCAGTGGCGGCTGGAGGAGACGCAGGGAGGCCACGGCTGCTCATCCTCGCGCAGCTCCCCGGTGCCCAAATGCCCACGGCGCCGGGTGGGCGACGAGGGCTCTTCCTCCCCCGCCAAAAGGCGCCACACTCCTCCGTTCGCCGCCCCATATGCTGGCGGGGAGATGAGCCCCACGTGACGTGGGGTTGAGGAGGGTGGTGGGACCAGCAGTTGTCTGCTTTCCAGCCTGAACGGGGCGGGGGGGGGGAGGCAGGGTGATTTTGAAGAGAGGCAACGCTAAGATCCCTTCCCCACCCACCCCTCCCCGCTTCGGGTTGGTGCTTGGCTGCTAATTTGCCCACATCTGGTTCTGTGCTCAGCCCTTCCCCGCCCCCCCCCGTCGCATAACAGGAGGGTTGCTATGGAGCCAGGAGTGTTTTGACACCACACAAAAACACATTTTGCACCCCCGCCCCGAAGGACTTGGTGCATTTGCCATCCACGCTGTTCCTGGCACTTGACAGCGCTAACGTTTTACATCTGCTTCGCTAAGCCTTTCATCCCAGGGACCGGTTGTTTTGCTCGACATGTGGGACTGCTTTATTTTCCTCGGGAGGTTGGCCTCAGCAGGTTTTAAAATGGCAAAAAGGATTTCTCTCTCTCTTTTTTTTTTTTTTTAAATATTTTTATTTTTCCATATAAACACAATACAACAAACATAAACATACAAAAACAAAAACAAAACAAAAAACATGTATCATTTCATATCCTAATTTCATATCCTATCTTCCCCGACTTCCTCATGCCTCCCCTTTCTGTATTCCAAATTCTTATCGATTGTTCAGCAAATCTTCCCTTATTTTAATTTAAATTTAGACTATTCTTCCTTATTTTCCTTGTCTTAACCATTGCTAATAGTAACCATTTACTTTCCAGTCCAACATCATTCTAACTTTCATTAACTTTATGATATTTCTTTAAATAGTCCTTGAATTTTTTCCATTCTTCTTGCGCTGCTTCTCTTCCCTGGTTTCGGATTCTGCTCGTCATTTCTGCCAAGCCCATATAGTCTATCACCTTCATCTGCCATTCTTCCAGTGTGGGTAGTTCTTGCATCTTCCAGTACTTCGCAATGAGTATTCTAGCTGCTGTTGTAGCATACATAAAGAAAGTTATATCCGTCTTTAACACCCCTTGGCCGACAATACCCAAGAGAAAGGCCTCTGGTTTCTTGGGGAAAGTATATTTAAATACCTTTTTAAGTTCATTATAGATCATTTCCCAGAATGCCTTAATCTTCGGGCAGGTCCACCAAAAAAAAAAAGGATTCTCTCTCTCTCTCTCTCTCTCTCTCTCTCTCTCTCTCTCTCTTGCTACCTTGACCATCAAATATTGCATACTGGGAAGTTTTGTAGTTGTGAGTAACCGCTGAGGGGTCCTTTCATATTCCCTTGCTAATGAAAGATAAGATATGATATATCCTGCTAATATATTTAAGAGGGTGCTCTCAGTGTATCATAGTGCTCACAGGAAAATGTGGGGGCAGACAGGAGTTAAGAAATGCACCACAACGTGATATTATTATTAATACATTAATAAATTGTTATTCATTAGTTTCTATATGGATTAATGCCAAAAGAGCATTCTTAGTGGTTTATAAGTATAAAAACCAACTGTGCAATCAATCAAATATAAATATCCATAATAAAAAACACAATGAAACAATCCAGTTAAAAGAATCCGCAATTAAAATATTCAATTAAAAAACCACAGTAATTAAAGCAGGAGACTCTGGAGAGATCAAGGGAATGCTTGTGTAAACAAGCATGTTTCAAAAGCCAGTGGAATACCAATACAGATGGGACCTCTTATATTTAAGTAAGGGATGCATTTCCTAACACTGGTGCCACCAATGAAAAAGCCTGCTTCCTTGTTACCACAAGCTGATCATCATTAGGCTGTGGCAAGACTGCTGGCTGATCTTAATGCAATGGAGAGGATTTTGGTTTTTCAAGCATACTGGTCCAGAGTTGTTCAGGTCTTTATATGCAATTAAGAATACTTCAGAATTGGCTTGGGGGCTAAGTAGTCAAATGCATTGATTTCAGATTGTAAAACTGACAGGTCACAACACATGCTCAGAATATCAGTTCAGTATTTTCTGGATTTAGTTTGCCAGTTCACTTACATCCAAGTTCTAGGCATGTTAGAAGCTATGTGGGATCTTATGCAGCTTCTGGATTGGATGAGGAAGAAAGATAAATTGGGATGGCAACAGCATATAGAGATCTCACCAAATCTTGTTGTCTTGCTGCTCAGTTGTGCCTTATACACGCTGGATAAGGGAAGGAAATGGAAGGAATCTGGAACTGGAAGGGAAGGAACTGGAAGGACCAGAGAGTAAAAGACATACGAAAATGTAGGGAAATGACTTACTGGCATCTTCTGGGACTGACTGGTGATTTCATCACCGCTACCACACCTCCTACATGCTCATATAAAAGAGGCATTTACAATCTCCCTAACCAACCTAGCAAGCTTATCCAAAAGCTTGTGAGATAAATACCTACCAAACTCTAAGTAACGTTGCCCATTAATTGTAGATTGAAGGCTGGCTTGTAATTAACCCCCCTTCCCAATTCTCTTCATCTCAATCCCCTCTTCCTCTGGAACCAGTATTAAAGAGGTGAAAACTGTCAAGAAAGAAACCCTCACGCACTAGCAGAGGTACTGTTCCACGGCGGAACCTTTGGGTCCAAATATCAATCTACCTGCTCAGGAAATTCAGCAGCTAAACTCATTCTGCAAATGTAATAAGAAGGCAAAGGCACATCTAAAATGTTATTCTCCTTCAATGTAGCAGCTAAATCAGCTTGGATACAAACAGTTTTTCTTGGATACTTGGATACAAACAGTTTTTCTTTCAACACATTTTGCAAATGTAGCACAGCAGATAACCAGGGCTGATTCGTTGTCCCATTAGAGACCTGGATATAACAGGCCCATAGCTACCCAGAAAAGTTCAGCTGATTGACCACTGTGGATACAGTGGTAGTAGATAAGTAAGATTTTCACATCACCATCACTGCCACAAAAGAACACAGGCTCTGGTCTATGTTTGGTCATCCCTACAGCTTCATTGTCTTAAACTCTTCAGAATATTAGGGATCAAACCTGAAGAGACAGGGCGGAAATTGGCAATAATGGGGACTCTTTTTTTTCTTTTTAAGAAAAGACACTGCTGGAGGGTCACAACTGGGGAGGGAAGGAATAACCTTCCTGTCCCCTGCCTGTAATTATTTAGATAAAAACAAGAAACCTAGCTTCTATTACCCATGAAGAATAATGTGCAGCCTGACCATGAACTGTGGCATGTAGGGTAGTGTGTCTAGGAACAATAGTGTCAACTGCTCATACTATCTCCTTGCTTTAGCAGTTGACTAGTACTTCAGTGGGACAACTTGCAATATTTATTTGAAGGAAATTCCCTGGAGAGCAGTCAAGAAACCGTTTGTAACCATTAGCCTTTATATAGGCAGATTATCCTAACTACTATTACTCTCTCCCAAGAAGGCTGTATTCACTATAAAGCTAATCACCAGGTAAGGATTTATCCATGTTGTTGTAACTACATTTCCCATATATTGATCTCCAGTGTCCTGTCCAGTACAAATCCAAGGTGTGATTTGTAGTATAAGTAGGTTCTGATCCGTACCAAGAACAGCCCACTCATGCCATTAAGTCATGAGCTGCACTAAAGAGTTCTCAGCATGGATACCAAGATTATTTCACAAACACTTAATGAAGAACAGCACCAAACATCACTGAAAGAGGGTCCAGTTTCCACAAGCATTTTGTTGTTGTTTAGTCTTTTAGTCGTGTCCGACTCTTCGTGACCCCATGGACCAGAGCACGCCAGGCACTCCTGTCTTCCACTGCCTCCTGCAGTTTCATCAAACTCATGCTGGTAGCCTCGAGAACACTGTCCAACCATATCATCCTCTGTCGTCCCCTTCTTCTTGTGCCCTCCATCTTTCCCAACATCAGGGTCTTTTCCAGGGAGTCTTCTCTTCTCATGAGGTGGCCAAAGTATTGGAGCCTCAGCTTCACGATCTGTCCTTCCAGTGAGCACTCAGGGCTGATTTCTTTAAGAATGGATCGGTTTGATCTTCTTGCAGTCCATGGGACTCTCAAGAGTCTTCCACAAGCATGCTATTGTTATTTGACAATTGTTCCAATTCCTCAGCACTTGGTATGATTGCTGTATATTACCTCCAAGTTCAGAGGAAGCATGGCTTTGAAAACTAGTGGCTGCTGCACCCTCAACTCCTGCCTGTGGGCTTCACAAAGGCATCTGCATGTTAGACTCCTCATATCACCCATGCATTTATTGAAAATATTGACATAAAAGCCAACCTTTCACAATGTTGGTTGCACAATAGAAAGGGGATAGCTAATTAAATAATTAACTCAAACGTTTTGTTTCGATTGTACATCCATGTAGGGAAATAAACCATTTACAGTTTATTGGAAGCTACAGGAAGTGGTAGCAAGCAAGTACATGACTCAGTCTGTAGTACTGTGTAGCTTTCTTGTTCAAGAGTTTTATGCAAACCACCACACTTATGCAACTCTCTAAAAGAATTAATAAAACTCTGTTAAGAACATAAGTGAATAGAATAAAAAATAATAATCTGAAACCTTTGAGCAATCACAGCAGCTACTTAAAAGATGCAGTCTGACATGCAGAATGTTCCATGCATCACACCATATGTGAAAGTGGGGGAGGGAGTTGAGTGGTTTTACAATGAAGGTTCTGTTTGTCAGTAACCTGACTCCAACATTAAGCCAGCCACAACATCTATGCCTAGCTCTGCTTTGGTTAAAGAGAAACATCTTCCATTTAGAAGAGCTATAGCTATGCAATGTGTTCTCTGCATTGTTAAGCAAGAAAGCAGAGAATGATTTTTCCACCCCCCAAAAATCTATATATTTGCATGTGAAGTGGTATGTGACATTAGCGGGGGGCGGGGACGGGACAAAAATTATAAACAGTGTTTTAATGACTGAACAAAGATTAAATGCTTGTATGACATTGGTGAGCTCAGTGAGCAGGCAATATTTCACAGCACAGCATTTAAACGTCATTGGGATTATTAGGAGGTTTTAAAAAATCATTTGCCAGATTTAGATTTTCTGTTTTGTTTCGTTTTGGTGAAGAAAGCCTTTATCTGCAGCACTACTGAGGCCATAGCAGATTGGATCCCTAAATTCTCATGAGAGCAGAACTCTCACAGAATACTCCAGCTGGCACATGCAGGGTAATGTGATTTTCACTTATTCTGTTCTTTTTCTGCAGCCCTCTGTGCTCTCTGAAAATATGCCCTGGAGGCCTGGGGACCTCCAGGAACAACGTGGGAGGGGGTGGGGGAAGGAATGGATGAAAATCACCACCTTTCACTCTGCCTGCAGAAGCCTTCCTTGGATGAGAGTTCTTTCTATTCATAGAAGGGCAGTTTAGGATCCAAGCCGTTGTTCTTGAACACTGAGCATAATTTCCAAATGAATCTCAGAATTCTCAAGCACAACTTTAGTTTTTCTTTCTTTAAATAGATTTTGTTGCTCAGTTTTGAAATAAAGTGGTTCAGTCACAATTTATTAAACAAAGTATAATATTTCATCTTTATGTAATATAATCTGCTAGGGAAGGCACTTTTTAAAATTCTTCATAGTTCAAATGTTTTTCACCAGCTCTTCTTTCATAATTGTCCTCTTGTTGTCTCCAGCTGGCAGAGATTCATTGCTATATGAATAAGCCTTTTTCCCTCTAAAATTATATATAATTTTGCAATGTATTTAAAAGATTAAAGCTGCTGTAAGGTGGGGACATTTAAGGGCATGTATTTTTTCCCTTGGCAATCAGTATATAGACCATAAATAGATTTTTCCAAGAAATGGGAAAACCAAAAGTATTGCAGAAGAAAGAACTGAACAAAAATGGAATATTTTGCTTACTAACATGGCTGTTCCTAGAAACAAAAAGCAACCCTCAACCCACTAGTCTGTGATAGCTACAAACCAACTGCTAATGTTTTCTTGGAAAGGAGATTGAAATGGTTGTGGTGGATGAGCTGTAGCCATTCTTGGATGAAGCTATTTTCATCTAATTTCAGTCTGGGTTCAGATCTGGATTTGGGACTGAATTGGCCTTGTTTGTCCTGATGTATGACCTTCATTGGGAGAAGGGGAGTATGCTCTTGCTTCTTCTGCTTGATCTCTTAGCAGCTTTTGATACCATTGGCCACAGTATCCTTCTGGACTGGTTTTGTAGCATGGTGTTGTGGGCACTTGGTAGATCCCATACTGCTTGCAGTGTTGGTTCCAGAGAGTAGCTTTGGAGGAGTGCTGTTTGCCCCTCTGGAATTTGTACTATGAGGTTCTGCAGAGCAATATTATTTCCCAAGGCTGTTTAATATCTGTATGAATGTGTTGGGATTTGGAACAAAGTGTTACCAGTATGCTGAAGACAAATATTTCTATTCCTCTGTTAGATCCGAGTCAGGAGTACAGGCTCTGCACAGAGCTCAGTGCTAGGTGGGTTGAGGGCCAATAAACCTATGGAGAAATTCAATACAGTGCTAAGTGGTGTATGCATGTGGGGAAGGAAGTATATTCTCACAATGGGACTTTCCTCCATCTCTTCTGCCCATGTGCCCCCTAGCATGCCCCCAAACCTGGAGGGAGGTGGGAATTCCACTGCATGAGCAGACCTCATTCTGAGCACACAACAGCTTAGTTGAATCCCTTTTAGTTTAAAACCTGGCAGTGTGGAAGCCCTGTGGGTGAGTGGTTTCTGTGTCTGGGAGATAGGTCAGCAACCTGTTCTAGGTGGGGTTGCATTCCCTCTGAAGGAATATCTATATAGTCTCCTGTGTCACCTGAGGAGCATGTGGCCTTGGTGGGTAGGAACGCCTTGTGTCAGCTTTAGTTGATTAGACAGCTATGGCTTTTCCTGGCCTAAGAAAAGCTTGCCTGCTGTGGTCCTGGCACTGGCAACCTGAAGACTGGATTAATGCAATGCACTTAATGTGGGGATTCCTTTAAGATTAGTCCAGAAACAGCAGCTGGAGCAGAATATTGCAGATAGGTTGTTGACTGGGACAGCCAGTCAGCACCATATAGCACCTGTTCTGAGGGTGCTGCACTGGCTGCCAACTTGCTACAGAGATCATTTCAATGTTTTCCTTTTAGCCTTTGAAGCCCTAAACAGTTTGAGACCAGATTACCTAAGGGACTGTTTCTCTTCATATATATATATATCTGCCTGGAAACAGCACTATTCAGTTCTGTATGCGCCAGATGTGTGCTTAGCATACACTAGAAACTGGGTTTTTACAGTTTCAGCTCCAGCCCTCTGGAATAAGTTACATTTTGAAACACCTAGCATTCTGATATTTAGACAGCCAGTAATGATATTTTTATTTAAGAAGACTTTCATTTACTCTGCCATTTTATGGAATAATAACTGTCTAATTGTATTACTGGCTTTATAGACTTCCATTTACAGTTGTACCTTGGTTCCCAAACGCCTCCGTTGTCGTACATTTTGGTTCTCAAACACCGATAACCTGGCAGTAAATGCTTCCACTTTTGAACGTTTTTTGGAACCCGAACGTGCAACGTGGTTTCTGCTGAGTGCAAGAAGCTCTTGCAAGCAATGGAAAGCCGCACCTCAGTTTTTGAATGTTTCGGAAGCTGAACAGGTTTCTGAAATGGATTCTGTTCGAGAACCGAGGTACCACTGTATAAAGTTCTTAATCTTTCATATTTTATACTTTATCTTCCTTTATTGTACACTGCTTTGTTAAGTTTTTATTATAAAGTAAAATAAATAAAATGTCACTTCAAAACATTAAAAATGTGGGCAAAGTTCCATTTCAGGTTTGTTGGAATTTCTTAACTTTCTGTTCTTATTCCAATCCTAACACACTGTAAAAAATTATTCAGACACATCTAATGTTGATTATGTCAAACTCTTTTAACGTTTATAATATCATTTCTATAAAATGAATAAATATATATTGTTTGCATGCTCTAACAACACATTCAAATAAACATATTTGACCACTGGGGTGGAAAGAGAGCATTTTCATAAGTTTCACAACTGGGCAAAACAGAAAGCACACCTGATCTTATACTTCAAGTTCTTGAAATTATGTACAATGCCTGAAGTGATCATGTTGTTTTTAATTCCCTGGGTCACAATACAGATTTGTCCATGACAGAACTTGTAATGTTGCATTATGAAGAGGGAACCATGCCCTGGGGGAATGCCCCTGGGCTCAGATTAAAATCAGATTAAAACCCATTTTGCTTCAACTGCTTGAGCTCTGCAACAGCAGCTTTTCAGGTGCCAGGGAATCTGGGCAATCAGGCTATAATGTAGTTCATTACTTCTAACTGCATAGCCATATGACTATATTTTTTCTTGCTGGTAAGAATGAATAATGTATTCATCTGAAATTTACTTTTCGTTCATAGCAGAAGCACGTTCGGGAATATGGAAAAATTTTCAAGTCTCATTTTGGTCCCAAACTAGTTGTATCCATTGCAGATCGAGACATGGTTGCTCAGGTTCTTCGGGAAGAAGGATCCGCGCCACAACGAGCCGACATGGATTCCTGGCAGGAATACAGGGATCTACGAGGGAGAGCTACGGGACTTATATCTGCGTGAGTGCAGTGGTATTTTTGGCATTACGTTGCCAAACAATGTTTAGATCTTTGGGTTTCACACAAAAGACACTGATGATACATTTTAAACTGTTTTTGATTAATGCGTTTCTTGAAAGAATGTGCTTGTAGCATGATTATATACCTATGGGGATGAGTGTTGGCAAATGCCTTTAGGGAACATTCAGAGTAATTATTGATGCAATGTGCTTATTCCAAAGAAAGCCAATCCCTTTATGACTCACAGACATTCTTCTGCTTTTATCACATGATAACATTGCAGCAGCTAAGTGTTTTATGTAGTAAGAACTAGGCTGTACATTAGTAAGTCTGGACAAAAATAAATGTATTTCTTTTGTAAGTCTAGAGATGGAATGTTCCATTTCCCCCATAGTAAATGCATAAGGTGACAATGTTAGTCAAATTTTAAAAAATAAAATTGGAATGTTAGTCATTCTCAGAGTAAACCCATAACTTAAGTCCATCAATGTCAATGGATCTATTCGGTGTTTGACTAACACAGAATGTCACCCATTTTTAATATGCAGTCAAACCGTTGTATGTTAGGCTTCAATCACCCCACTGTTATATATATTTAAAGTCCACTAAAGTGAATGGCATTTAATTCGAAACGGCATGGCACAACTGAGAAAGCGAACATTTAATAATTAGACTTAAAGTATAATATCCACTTGTATCATCTTGCTTGCAGCATTTTGCTTGCTTAACAGACTTCTGCTTGTGTAAATGGGGCTTATTGATCCTCTCCTTCCCACTGCAGCCACCCACATACCCCAAGGGCACAGTGGGGAGAAGGAGAAGTATGAGCTCCATCAGGTCCACTAGCTTAACATCAGATCTCCCCTCAATATACCACTTAAGAGTATAAGGAAGCTAGCAAGGACTAGATGCATCTTATGGAAGCGGGGGGTGGGAAGCAAACTCTGATCAAATTGATATGAGTGGTATGGGTCACATTCCTCTCAATACTTCTAATTAATTTACATGTGAGTTGTTATGACACCCCATTACCTAGTTTGATATATTAATAACAAAATTCAGTAGCACTCATCCAGATATATTCCATTATACACAAAGATCTCGTCAGTTCAAACAACAGTGCTAGGCACCTTTTCTGGAGGAGGGGGAAATGGGGAGGCAGCTGGACTTAATTGTATCCTAACTGATCTGATCAGACTGCACAGTTTTACATGCGTGTGCACACCTCACCTCTAGGGTGGCCTCTTATGAATCAGAAAAAAAACTATCAAAACAAGAGGACAAAAGAAGACACAGGTTTGCATATGCTAATGCACAAACACATTTAGAAACAAGTCTCAAATGGAAATATATAATCTCAATATAGTAGCGACAGCTGAGACCAGGTGAACTGTTTGCCTATTCAGTCTGCTATTCAGTCTGCTAATTGTTGATGGGCAACTTCAAGGGCACTGCTATCTCTTTTTATGGTTATTTATCTTGAAACTGGACTTGGATCAGTTTGTAAAATATGTAAAATATAACCAGTAAGGCAATGTGCTATCTGCTTCTTGTTGAATCTAAATGATTGAATAATCAGCACACAAACATTATTCCTCCAACAACACTTTCAAGAATAGACACATTTGGTTATGGCTTTCTAATGAGAGATGCTCTCTTTTTTACTTATTGACGTAAATAATTATTTAGATAATTTTAAACTGTTATTTCTTCCAGAGAAGGGGAACAGTGGCTAAAAATGAGGCGTGTACTAAGGCAAAAAATGGTAAAACCCAAAGATGTTGCCGTTTTCTCAGGAGGAGTTAATGAAGTTATTGCAGATTTAATTAAGAGAATCCACATTCTCAGAAATCAAGAAGAAGATGGGGAAACAGTGACAAATGTTAACAGCCTTTTTTTCAAGTATTCAATGGAAGGTGAGATTGATAATTCATTCTTAGAAATTAATGGAAGATGTGGCTGTGTTGGTGCTTCATCAACCATTATTGCTTACTATTATTATTTATTAATATTATCATCATCAACAACAATTGTTCTTGCATTACTCAAGTTGGCAAAAGGAACACACTTATGTTCCACACAAAGGTACAATGTCTGGATAAGCAGTATTCAGCTATTAAGGAGAACAGTGGCGTAGCGTGGGGGGTGCAGGGGGCGGGCCGCACCGGGCGCAACATCTGGGGTTAGGGCAAATCCATGGGTTAGGGGGCGCAAATCCACGGGTTAGGGGGCGCAAATCCACGGGTTAGGGGGCGCAAATTACTTGCCTTGCCCCGGGTGCTGACAACCCACGCTACGCCACTGAAGGAGAACAATATAATTGTCTCGCAATACATTCCACAGTACATCAGAGGTAGTTGACTTTTTTTGCCTGCAAAGTGCACATGTGGTGTTGGACGGCTGCTTGCAGACTGCATGCCTGTGGGCATGGACAACAGTGGATGGAGCTGATGTCATTAACAGGCATACATTGGTCCACATATATTGCTCATTGTGCTGCAGATGGATAAAGTTGCACTGTACATTATTCCACTTCAGTGTAATGTAGTGTATTATTCAGTGTTTTCACCATTACACCATACGCTATGTGTATGTTGCCTTACTCCACAAAAAATGCTTTGTGTAAATCAGGGCTGGATTTAGGTTTCATGAGGCCCTAAACTACTGAAGGTAATGGGGCCCTTTATATGTCCAGCTGTCCTTTGTCAACAAGAAATTGTTAATTTATGGACCTAACAGGTATCTAAAGCTGTTTGCACATAACAAAATATGTATATTATCAAAGTAATTGTTGAACTGAAATACAATTAAGAAGTAGTATATTAATAGTGAATCACATTTTTTTCCTTTAAGTTTTTGGGGGCCCCCCAAGAGAGTGGGACCCTAAACTATAGCTTGTTTAGTTTATGTGTAAATCCGACACTGGTGTAAATGTACAGACAATATTATAGCCATGCAAATTAATCCCATGTGTTTTGAGACAATGGGTCTCCCTCCCAGATATGTGCCTAGGACTGGGCCTTTGGTTCTTGTTGTGGGTGTGGGTGTGTGTTTGTTAGCTTGCTTTAGTTCTTCACCTTGAATTACTTTGGAAAGGAAAAGAATAAATCCCAATGTATTTTTATTCTATAGGAGTGGCAACTGTTCTGTATGAGTGCCGCCTAGGGTGCTTGGAAAACCAGATCCCTCAGAACACTGTGGAATACATTGAAGCTTTGGAGTTGATGTTCAGTAGTTTCAAGACTACCATGTATGCAGGAGCCATCCCCAAATGGCTTCGTCCAATTATTCCAAAACCTTGGAGAGAATTCTGTAGATCATGGGATGGACTCTTCAGATTTAGTAAGTTTTTTTTTAAAAAAATCATTTTGGTTTCATAAGTTTGCAGTAATTTGGAGGGCAATGTTTTCCGCTTCCTTAAGAAATGTAGCGAGGCATTATTGCAGTTCAAGGATGCATTCCAGCAAGGCAGAAGCAGCCAGGGAAGGTGCAGAGCTGGACCAGCGAGGGACGTGGCATGAGAAAAGGGTGTGTGCCCCAGGGAGAGTCTGAGGGGCCAGACAGAAAGACCTAGAGGGCTGCATTTGGACCTTGGGGTGAGGTTCACCACACCTGCTTTAGGCCATTCCTTATCTTCCAAACTATGGATTGGAGACTTTAGAGGAACATCTCAACTGAGTCTGACTTCTCATTGCACCTTACCTAGAAAGCAAAAAGAAAAGAAAATCTCCTATTTCAGCCGTGTTAATGGCCATACCGCTTCCCTCGCTTTGAGTGTAATTTGCTGTACAACAGAATTTATGTGGGGCTGCAGTTATGTGCTTTGCCCAGCAGATCACTTTGTTTAGCAGAGCTAGGATAGTTTTCTAGCAAGCAATGCGTAGTGAGCTTACAAAAAAACAGCACACAACTCTAAACCTGTTATGAAAGCCCTGTGTTGGTTGCTGTCACCAAATGACAAATGAGAAATAACAGTTTGAGAAACGAAATCTCACTGATTAACAAATGCATTCCCCCTTCTTCTTTCTTCATCGCAAAGGTCAAATTCATGTCGACAATAAATTACGTGATATAAAGTCCCTTTTGGACCAGGGGAAAGAGGTAGATGGTGGACTTCTCACAACTCTGCTTAATAGTAAAGAACTTACAGTGGAAGAAATCTATGCCAATATGACTGAGATGCTTTTGGCAGGAGTTGATACAGTAGGTTTACTGCTATGACTGTTGATATTACATTATCAATATGATTACTGTTATTGTTGTTCAGTGGACATTTCCTAAATTCCTTATGAGAGAGCGAGGCAAGGGGAGAAAGAGAATCAGGACTGTTTTAGTTTCTCCCTTGCCTGAGTTTCAATCCAGGGTGACAATGGGATCAGGATTCACATTAACCCTTCCAATGTGTTGCCTAAGCCTAGCGGCTCACCTTGGCTCAAAGCAGGGCTGGACCTCTCTGGTCCATTTATCTCAAGACAGAATATCCCTAAAGCTGCAAGATACAACCTCCTTTTAGGCATATTAAATTGAATTAATTTGGTTCGATTTGTAACAATTTGGAAAATCAATAAAAATAATTGGCAAAAAACAAACCTGCTTTTAGGCAACCAAAGAGAAATAAATATGGAGTTATTTTCCTTCCTATAGAATACAGTATAAACAGCATTTCATGTTTCGATTGTTGCAGCAGCAAATGATGTAGTGGGGCTGCACCACCCACCTGACCTCCACTTGGATGAGTCACTGCAACATGTTGGAACGGAGAGAAGGAGGGGTGTGGTGGTGGCGAGGTCAATCCAGTGCTCCCTCCCGCTGGTGGATTTGCACTGTGTTGTCATAATTGCCACTGTGCCCCTCCCCTTCTCCTTCTTGGAGTGACTCAGCCAGATGGGAGGTCGGGTGGGCGGTGCAGTCCCACCATGTCACCCGCTGTTGCATTGTTCTCTAATATTAGACTTATCTCAGACGCATAAATAAATTCTATAAATCTGTAAAGCTATAGCTGAGGTCTGAGGAGCAGCAAACTAGTCTGCTTCTGCCTACATATATGTAGAACAAATAGCATTATCAGAATTTCTCTAAGAAAGATGGCAAGGCAAAAGTGAGTGTGTTGTTAAGTAGTAAGAGTTACAGTGGTATTTCATGCCATCAGGTAAGGACAGGGCCAACCCAAGGCATTTGGCTGCCTTAAGCAAAGGGCGAGAACTTTCATCCTCCCATTCCCAATCCATGTAGAAAAGCTCAGCAGACCATTGAATCATATTTCAACATCCTCCACTGCATCTTAAGGGCGGTGACTTTAGTGGGTGCAGGATTCCCTCCCCATCAATACTTGCTACCTGAGGCAGCTGCCTTACTCTGTCTCATGGTAGGGCCGGCCCTTGGTAAGGGTGAGTTGATGTTATTTTACCTTATGTTACATATTTGAATTACAATACTCTCCCCAGAAACATCTATGGAAGTATGATTAGGATTTTATTTAACATAAATAATTTGCTTTAATGAAAACTAATTCCACACCTGAATTTAGTAGGTTCTGATTTTAAGCCTGAAGGGTGGGGACATTAACTTGAGGACCTTAGAATAAAACAAAGCGTGTCAAATATATATGTTCTATACATGCATTTCTACTTTTAGTTTTGAAGCAAGCTCTTTTATAGAACTTGAATTGGCAATGTTTTGTGCTATCAGAGCAGTTGTCTTAATTTATATCTACCTCTGTAGCTGGTAATAACCAGATTATCATGATTCTGTACTATATGAAGGAAAGTGTCTAAGACCTGGTCCCTCAGTGCTATGTTTTAAAATATAAAAGCAGCAGGCACAGAAAGGGGTTATTAAAGACTTTGAATAGAATAGGGCAGCTGTTACTGGGCTTCAAAGCACTTCAGTCATTTTAGCACGGTGCCAGTTTTGAAGAGGATGTGAAGGAGCTGGGAACCTGAGAGGAGACACTGTTTAGCTCACAGCAATTTCTTATGTAGTTAGGCACGGCTCCCAGCCTCTGCTGAGAGAAGCTGTCCAGAGCTTTTTAGAAAAACGATAATGCAGAACATAATGAAAATAATGAAATGAGGGACTGAAGGCAGCATAGCACAAAATTGGAAAGAGTGGAGTAACTGCTGCTTGCTCCCTCCTCCTCATGGTTACCATGGGAAGTCAGTAACTTCTGAGTTAAAGTACATAGGATTGTGCTCTTCGGGTAAGAGCTTTATAAAAATTAGCTGTTGTTATGAAGAACAACAATAATAATCATATCTGCATTTTGTTCAGGTTATAACAAACCATTGGTTGAAAATGAAAAATGCTACTGCTTAGCAAATGTTACTGAATGTTCTCCCTCCCATTGGTACTGTCTCTTCCCTGCCCTAGACTTCATTCACTTTATCTTGGGCGACGTACCTGTTAGCAAAGCACCCGGAAGTGCAGCATTCTGTCTATAAAGAGATAGTCAATAACTTGGGGAAAGATAAAATCCCTGATGCACATGACGTCCCCAACTTACCAATGATCAGAGCCCTTCTCAAAGAAACCTTGAGGTAAGTGCAGAAAAACTAAGTTGACCATTAAACGTTTTTGTTCCTTTCTTGTTGTTTTGTGTCTTTGTTTCAGCTAAATTGCAATTGTGTTTTTTAACGTGCCCTTCATTATTTGTATTAGAGTATGTCTCACTATTCTCTGCAGATTTTAATAGTGATTTAATGCACATTTATAAAAGCAAGCAACGTTGAATTCAATTGGACTTTTTGCTGACTAAGCAGGCTTTGAATTGGGCTGTAGGTTCCCTACATTACAGAGAAGCTTCTCTGAGTTCCTTTTGAGTTAAATATTCAGAGTACTGTGCCAGTAGGTTCAAAAACTTGCTCCACCTGCAGCTTCACAAAGTTGCCATAGTTCTTTAAAATAAGTGACTTTTTTTTACATAATATGCTCTCATTTGAAGAGAGTCTGTTTGCATACTCCTCTCCTGTTCCCTATGATATGCAACGAGAAAAGATTGGGAACTTCTACTTTATCTTTTCAACTAACCACTGTCCCCCTTATGTCTGATTGCAGGAAACTGTGGTATGTTCTAAGTGTGATCAGTTAAAACAAACCAGTTTTAAACTGTGACATTATATTCTAGTTTGCTAACCAATCACACTTAGAAAAAAACCATGGTTTCCCAAAATTCAGATGTAATGGAAACCGTGGCTTCCTGTTTCTTGTGCATGGAGAGAAAACATATGAGCCTGAGGCTTATGCAGGCTCATTATTGCAACAGGAAACCATGGGTTCCTACTTCACCTGAATAAAATCTAGTCAGCTGCCTCAATGAAGATTACAAGGAAGGTATGGTGGAGAAAGACACTATTTTAGTTAGTAAAGATAGTTGGTTGTAGACTGTCTTTGAAGATAGACTTTCCCTTTTAACTTGTATGGCGAATAGTTATTGATAGATTATTCTCAACGAAGTTTTTGAAAGACAGCTTATGCTAGTAACCAGCATAGGATCAAGTGGCAATAGTAGACAAGTACGATACAAAACTAACAAACAAGCATTTCTTAATTTGATTATGTTTTGCATGAGAGGTAACTCCTCTCATGTTTTTCTGATCAGTTTGTGGTTTGTGAACAGAACAAAATAATTTTGTCAACTTCTCACATACCTTCTCTAACAGCACAATCAGATGCACATTTACTTAGAAGTAAGTTCTATGGTGTTCAGTAGAGATTACTCCCTAGTAGGTGTGTTTAGGATTATAGCTGCAGTTGTAATAGTAATAATAGTAATAATACTCCATCTCCTTCAGTATTTTAGGCTGCCATCCTATGCACTAACCCCACTGAATATAGTGGGATTTACTTCTAAGTAAACATGTATAATTTTATATTGCATATTGCTCTTTTCTATATTTTCTCCAGCTTGACATTACTCTTACTGAGATGGGGTGAGACGACTGCATCATGGATTTAAAAAATGGCATTATGATACTTCCATTTAAGTGTAGCCCCTTTTCTAATATTGAGTTTATCTTCTTCATTGCTGTAGGACCCTGAGTTTTCTATGATACATCCAAGATCCTGTATGGTTTTAGCCAATCTAGATTCTATATATGAAACTAGGAATGTTTATCATTTTACTTCCATTGAATTTCATCTGTCAGTCTGTTACCCAATCACTCAGTTTGTTATAGTAGTAGTTGTTGCTGCTGCTGTTGCTGCTGTCGTTGTTGTTAGTATTAGTAGTGGTTTATTACATTTACTTGGTGCTTACTACAAATTTATGTACAATTATAAAAACAAATATAATACAAAATTTCAAATACATAAAAAGAACACTAATTAACTAAAAGCAACTGTCCACCCCCCTCTTTACTACTTTTTATGAGCCATGAAGGGCATGGGTTAAGAGCACATGTGATTGTCCACACCAATCCACACACCTTGTTCATGTCCTCAAGCCATACCAACTGAAGCTCATCTGAAAAAAACAGAACCAGATAATGTTCTAAATATCTCTTGAGATTCACCTGCTATAATAGCGAAGTCAATGTCTTCATGGATGCAGGCAACTCTATTCTCAAAACGCTTTGCAAACAAATTATAATGGGCCACCATTGGTTCCACCAGCTTTTTAGAGTCAGAATATAAAATGTCCTACAGTATCTGGGAAAGTTCTACTGGATATAATAGTGCTGACTTCATTGCCACTGAGTAGGCTTAATAATGAGCCCTTATTTGGGTTCTAGTTTGGCTGCATTCATCTGGAGGTTTCCTCTGTTTGTGTTCAACATGTCCCAGCTTATATCATTGTCCTAAGCTCTGGTGTATACCAAGGAGTCAGGCTGTATGAAGTGGGAGAGGACATTGGGGTGTGTGTGATTGTGTCAATAGCCTGGGTCACCTGTTTATTTCACAGATCAAGGAGGACATGACAGGGAGCACCAATCATATCAGCCAAAAAGTCTCCCAGAGCTGTCTGGAAATTAGTTGGATCCATCAGCCTCCAATAAGTTATAATAGTTCCCCTGCTTTTGCAGAGGTGAAAAGCTGCTGAAAACCAAAATCACAGCAGGAAGTGACCTGACCATGACCTGACCTCTTTCTGCCCAGTCAGGAAGACCAGATCCAGAATGTGGCCTTGCTAAAGGCATGGGTCCAATGACATGCGCCACATAAGTTTAGAGCTCTTCACAATCTTTTTAAGATTTTGCCATCCTAAATAAATTCGTGCTTTCTATGACCTTGGCTGCCTCACTGTTCAGTTTGTTAAGAGGCATCAGTGTTGAAGCAGATTCCCTGTTTACCTGGCTACATTGTAAAAAAAAAAAAGTTTATTCTTACCTTGTACTTCCAACAATTTAGTTAGTATTGGGGCCCTGTTCTATTATCCAATTAATGCTATTTTTAAAAATATAGGGGCCATTGTTGAAGGCCTTTGTCAAAACCTTGTTAAAAATCCAAATATGCAGTGTTTACTCACTGAATTCCTCCTATCTTCCCATTTGTGGGCACCTTCAAATAATTCTAAAGAAATATAACATTACAGGCACTGAATATCTAATTGACACTTGTTTGTAGGTTATATCCAGTGTTACCAGGAAACGGTAGAGTAACCCAGAAAGATATGATTGTTGGAGGATACTTGATACCTAAAGGGGTGAGTTGTACAATGGCTTTGTGAAAGGAGTGGGAAAGGATGAAATCACAGATTTACTCTGGATACGTGAAACTGCCTTTGCTAGGAAATGAGCTATTATGTGAAAGTCTGGTTTAATTTTAGGCATGTTCAGAGATGTTATTCAGGATCCCAAGCTCCTTTTCTTTTGCTGTGGGACCCAGATTTCCTTTGTAAAAAAAAAAAGTCTTAAAAACAGAAGAAAATTCATTTGCTTATTGGACATCTGGGCACAGCCATACACCATCTTGAATTTTCAGAGCCATTTATACACATGAATTAGAACATGTAAATTTGTGTTGTGAGCATTTGCAGTGAGTGCTTAAAGCACCTAGGAAATCCCCTGGCCATGTGAGGTCATTAGCTTAAAACATAGGCACCATTTTTTAAAGAAACATTGAAACATTCTAAAATTATACTGTATGGTATTTTCAACCTATTTGAGTGTAGGAACTGGTAACTTGAAATTGTACTTTTTGTATAATTACATGTTATTCTGCTCTCCACCGATAAAAAGTTGGGTAAAACAGTAACCCGAAGAATGGGAACAGGAGTTAGCTGGTAGAGGTCTTTTACCTTGTGGGTAATATGTATCAGGGGACATAGTACATGAGATGAGCTGCTTCAGTATTCCCCTTTGCCATGCTGTTGAATGGAGAAATTACTGGACATAAGGAGAAGACTGGTGAACCGTTCATTCTGACTACCCTTGGCCCTCCTTCTTCCACAGTGCTGGTTGCTTTCACCCCCCCCCCCAAATGGTATGCCAAAAGCAAGGTAAAGGTAAAGGTAAAGGACCCCTGACAACTAAGTCCTGACAACTAAGTTGCGAACGACTCTGGGGTTGCGGCGCTTATCTCGCTTTACTGGCTGAGGGAGCTGGCGTTTGTCCGCTTCCGCAGACAGTTCTTCCTGGTCATGTGTCCAGCATGACTAAGCTGCTTCTGGCAAAGCCACAGCAGTGCACGGAAACGCCATTTACCTTCCCGCTGGAGCGGTACCTATTTATCTACTTGCACTTTGATGTGCATTCAAACTGCTAAGTTGGCAGGAGCTGGGACCGAGCAATGGGAGCTCACCTCATCGCGGAGATTTGAACCTCCGACCTTCTGATTGGCAAGTCCAAGAGGCTCAGTGGTTTAGACCATAGCGCCACCCGTGTCCCAAAAGCAGGGTAGTAGTTTTTAAAAATGGATTTTGCCTTGAGGCTGCATTTCAGTCATGCATCCAACAACCTTCCCAATAAAAGTAATTGTTAATGCTGATGCAACTAACTGAAGCATCAAACATCTGGTTTTCTTTTATGTGAGAGGATGTCAAATTTAGTGTGGTGTGCTCCTTGAAGGGAACCACCTTTTGAGATTGCTTTGAGACACGCTCATGAAGCACACTAATTACTTAAGGTAGACCTAATGAGCCACACTTTTTTTTTCTAGGAGGAAGAATCTAGAGAGCATGGCAGCTTTTTGTGAAGTTAAAGAAGTATAGTTTTTATTACAATTTTTTTTTATAAATGGGTCAGTTCTGTTTTGTCTGATTTAGGCTGAAATCCTATACACATCGGGCAGCCAGTTTTATTGAACTTGGTGGGACTCACTTCTGAGAACACGTATATAGGATTGCACTCTTAGCATCTTAGCTTGTCCAATGTTTTTTTTAAAAAAATAATTTTTATTAACTGGCCAATCACATCAAATTAAATCACATCACATAAATTCCAAATTACAAAGCCAAATTTTTAAATTTTGTTGGGGGAACCCATACTTCAAGATCCAAAGGGGGATTCAGATCATCTTCTTATTACTGCGTTAATGTCCAAATCAGTCCCAATCAATCCAGACAAAATTCATAATTCTATCCAGTCTTATCTTGGTGTTTCCACATCATATCTTGTTCATATAATTTCTATTTTTCCTTTACGATCTCTTCTGTTAGTCTCCTTAAGCCGATAAGCAAAATAATAATCTTGTCCAATGTTTTTTAAACTTTTTAAGCAATTGTATTGATCCTTGTGAATAATCTGAATTTATATTAAATAGCATAAAATGTATATTTAGGAAACTATAAGTAGTTCATTAACAGGCATTTGGGAAATTATATGTAAATATATGTTCATTTGTTTCATTAGACCCAGCTGGCACTCTGTCATTATGCTACATCATATCAGGAAGAGAATTTCCCATTAGCAAATGAGTTCCAGCCTGAGCGCTGGCTAAGGAAAAGCAATATGGACAGAGTGGATAATTTTGGTTCCATCCCCTTTGGTTATGGTATACGTAGTTGTATAGGAAAAAGAATTGCTGAACTTGAAATTCACCTTGCACTAATACAGGTAAGCAGGCTACTAAAGCACATCTCCTTGCTATATAAAATGTTTAAAATATGTGTGATTTTGTATTTCAGAAATTCAGATTAATTCCCTGAACCAGCAATAGCTTTCTTTTCAGTGTGACTGCTCACATGTTTAAAAGTTTAGCATTTGTGCAGTCATACCTCATATTACATCCGCTTCATGTTACATTCTTTTAGGTTACATCCTGCGGTGACCTGGAAGTACCGGAAAGGGTTACTTCCTGGTTTTGCCGTTCACACATGCGCAGAAGCACAAAAATGACATCATGCACATGTGCAGAAGCTGCGAATTGCAACCCGCGCTTGCGCAGACGCGCCGCTGTGGGTTGCGCTCTCTTCATGTTGTGAACGGGCCTCCGGAATGGATCCTGTTCGCAACCAGAGGTACCACTGTATATATTTTTGCAAGGATTGGGGTCTATAAATGCAATGCCAATAAGTGACTTAGTTTGCAATCCTGTACCCTTTTACATGGGAGCAAGCCCCATCAAACTTAATAGGATTTACTTCTGAGTAGGCACATAGTGGTTCACACTGTTAGACCCAGTCCTCAAAGTGCTCCACTGGTGCAAGTCACGTGGGCCATTTGGCTGTAAGTGCCCGTATTGTTGAACTCAAAGTAAAAAAGGCTATAGATTTATTGTCCTAAGAGTGATCTGTAATAGCAAATAAGCTATCTTTCCCAATTCTTAATTTGAATTATATAATGAAATCATTCACTTACATAATTTATGATATTGTCCATCCCCTAAGGCAGGGGTAAGGAACATGATCTAACTAGCAAGCCAGATCCTGGCTGTCTCAACCCCATGTCGGTCATTTTGACAGGTTGGCAGGACCTTCAGACATAAAACAGAACAAAAAATATTTTGTGGGTGTGTCTCAAACTGCACCCACAGAGGTAGATCCTTTGCATGAATAGCTTCAATTCAAGATAGTCATGCAAATATATTTGGCTATATACCAAGCCCCATTTTGGGGCTTGCTGTAACTGTCAATTAGTTGATCAGCACTTATAGGAAGCTCAGGTTATTATTATTTTTATTGCAATTATATCCCACCTTTTTTGGATAGGTATCAGCTGTGCCATGGATTTCCCTACCATGCACTCCATACTGCAGCTGATCTCAGCAGTCTTCCTATAAGTGCCAGTCAGCTGTTTGGGGCCTATAGCAAGCTGGCTTTGGGTGGATAGCGGTTGTGCTACGAGTTCCCCCATAGCACAATCTTACAGTCTACTCCTGCAGTTGCTTATTGAGAAATAAACCACACTCTGCTTAGTGGGACTTGCTGCTAGTGTGCATACTAATGAAGCCTTGAAATAAATCCGAAGCATGTTTACTCAGAAGTAAGCCCTGCTCAGTTCCATGGCATTTGCTCTCAGGCACACACAGGACTGCAGCCTTGGTTCAGTCTTTGGACCTTCCAAAAACAACTGTTCACTGAGTGTTTATGGAAAACTCTTCCACTCTGTCCTGGCACACAAGGCTCTGCAGACTAAAGCAAAGGGCCTAATACTTGGGCCCTTTCAGTAGCAGCTTATTTTCATCACCAGTGATTAATAGCTGAAAGGGGGTTCTAGGGGTGAAAGCTGCTCAGAAGGCACACCATCTGATCCAGTTACTCTGAAAAAGTCTCACTGGAGTAGTGTACCCCAGAACTGCCAGTGCTCCACTTCAAATTCCTTCAGTGGACACCACGTGGGGTCTCTGTAGTGCCCTAGGCTATTCTACCTGGATCAATGGCTCACCCCTCTGGTAGTTTGAGAGTTCGAGTCGCCAATCAAACTGATTAGCAGTAGTTTCAAAGGAGAGAGCGTACTTACACAACTCATAATTAAATTGCTGAACTTACTGCTACAAGATGTGGTGATGATGACCATTGGATGGGAGAGCTTTTTACAAAATAGGTATTCACAGAGAATAGCTGTTAGCCATAACAGGTAAATGGAAGCGCATGTTAAAGGGCAATGAATGCCAGTTGCTAGGGGATGAACAGTTTGAGATGGCTGCTTCACAAAAGCACTTCTCTAGCCACTGTTGGGAATCCATAAGGCTCTTTCCTCTACAGTGGTACCTCAGGTTAAGAACTTAATTCATTCTGGAGGTCCGTTCTTAACCTGAAACTGTTCTTAACCTGAGGTACCACTTTAGCTAATGGGGCCTCCCGCTGCTGCTGCTCCACTGCTGCACGATTTCTGTTCTCATCCTGAAGCAAAGTTCTTAACCTGAAGGACTATTTGTGGGTTAGCGGAGTCTGTAACCTGAAGCGTCTGTAATCCGAGGTACCACTGTATTCTGGATTCTGCCACAATGTAGGCTGTTAGGACTATCAATATTCTTGTTGCCTTTGTCATATCCAGTTTTTATTAATTCTAGTGTTCTGTTTTTTTTCTCCTTCAAGCTGCTTCAAAATTTTGAAATAAAAATTTCTCCAAAAACTAAACCAGCTTATGCCAAAACCCATGGACTATTGACTCCTGCAAACTCCATCAATGTGAAATTTGCTGACAGGAAATGGTAACAGGACCTTCAGGAGGCTCCTCAGCCTGACCTCTGACCGAAAGCTGCATGATGGGATTCCTGTAATCAAGCTTTATATGCCTCCCTAGAGGTTTCTCTTTTTCCTGCTAAACAATTATAAATGTTCATGCAGAACATTCTGTAAGTCCAAATTAGAACCATTCCTCTTTATGCTGGGAATCCAGTTTGAGAGTTATGGTAAAGGCAGCAGTTGTACCAGTACAGTGTCATAGTCTTTATCACATGCCATCACCTTTGAGAAGAACTGAGACATCCTCTGCCAAATTCTAGTAAATGATAGCCAAAGTAGTAATCACTTTGTCACCTCTTCCAGCTGGGTTCCCATGGTTAGGTGATTGCCTGTGATAAAAGGCAATTATGAGATAACTGGTAACAGATTTACATCCTCAGGATATCTGCAATTATCACATGCATAAAATATAAACCCATTCTTAAAGATAAGTGTGACTGACTGCAGGATAAACACTGGTTAGTAATGTTTGCTTGTTTGCTCCCTTCAGTGTCTTTTTGGGAACTTCCACTTTGACTTTGGTTAACTTTTTGATAGTTTTTGTATATTAACTATAATGTACTAAAAACCTAGTATAATATTTTGAAATATAGAGACATTTTAAAGAAAATTATGAAACTTATAGGTTGTCTAGATTCCAATGTTTGATTTTTATTTCATAAAAGCTTTTTAGAATAATATACAAAAGGAATATAAAGTTTATGTAAATTTAAGCCAACAAGTCACATAAATGGTTAAAGAATAAATTTTTATATCTGTCATTTTAAAAAAAAATTCAGTTATTACAAATATAGCTTTCATTTTAAATAAAAGCTTTACTTTAGTATCTTGGCATTTTTTTTTTTTTGTAATTGCACATTGTATATCCTGCTTTTACATAAAACTTTATTATTTGTGTGGGCTACTGCCCTCTCTAGGACAGATAGATAAATGACATGGTGTTTATGTACTTGAAAAATGTGCACTTTGTAGTTGCTCATATAAACAATTTGTATAGCTAGTGGCAACCAGACAAGTTTATGTTTGAAACTTTTGCCTGTTACAGGATGGGAGGACAGCAATCTGACTGTTATGCAGAAAGCATTATTAAAGCAATTACTGTGTAGTGAAACCATTTTATACCTGCAGCTAAACAGTTGCTAGTAAGATTGAATAAGGATATGTACAAAATGGGTGAAAGTTATTCACTTTGAAACATTTACATTAGATATTTCAAGCCAGCTGTTACTACCTTGACATTTACTAATCTCAGCTTCACATTAATTTTCCAAATGTGTATCTGTCCAACTTTCTTGTGAAGCCCTCTCTCCATCTCTGGAGAAGTTCAGCAGAGAATCAAAACTTGTGCGCTCTCAATATTTACGCTTGCTTTTGGGAAACTCTGAGAACTTGGTTACATGGGGATCAAATGACTGGTTCTCAGTTTGAATTCTTTATGGCACTGTAATTCGGACTGTTGCATTAGCTGTTATCAAAAGTCATAATATGTTTTTTGTGATCTTTTGTAAATTAACTTTTCATATGATATAAAAATAAAGAGAAACATTTTAATAGTTTTCTATCATTAATAAATACGTTTAGTTACTTTGATCATTTTCCCTATTTGTCCCTTAGCCATAATAAAGTAATTATATATCAGTCCTGGATTTTGTCTGAAATTGTTGCAATTGTCAGCACCTTTAAAAACAAAAGACATCATAGGGCTATTCTGCCTTATGCCAGCAATCCAAACACATTTATTACAGCATAAGCTTTGTTGCCTACAGTCTATACAGTCAGATTCAGAAAAGCTCTTCATAATAAACAATTTCCTCATGCGAACCTGCCTGGGCTCTGAGATCTTCTCTAGGTCTCACCTCCCTCAGAGGCATGCTTGGTGGTGACTCCAGAGAGGGCCTTCTTGGTGGTGGCTGCTCCCACACTTTAGGACTCCTTTCCCAGAGAAGTTAGACTGGCTCCCTCCTCCTTGCTGTTCTTCCACCAGCAGCTGAAGACCTTTCTATTCCAACAGGCCTTTGAGAACTGTTATTGTCTGTGGGTCTTCTAATGGGTCTTTTAATGGGTCCATGAGTCCTGGGCTGGGGGAAAGGCATGGTAATAGTAGCAGCAGCAGTATCAGCAGCAGTATCAGCAGCAGCAGCAGCAGCAGCAGCAGCAGCAGCAGTAGTAGCTTAGACTCCAATACTTTGGCAACCTCATGAGAAGAGAAGACTCCCTGGAAAGGACCCTGATGTTGGGAAAGATTGAGGGCACAAGGAGAAGGGATGACAGAGGACGAGATGGTTGGACAGTGTTCTCGAAGCTACCAGCATGAGTTTGACCAAACTGCGGGAGGCAGTGGAAGACAGGAGTGCCTGGCATGCTCTGGTCCATGGGGGCACAAAGAGTTGGACACGACTAAACGACTAAACAACAACTACTACTACTACTACTACTACTACTAGTCTTTAAGGTGCAATAAGACTTTTTGTTTATGCTGCAACAACCTGACATTTCCCCCCCAGATTTGCTTTTACTTTCTGACTGACCTAAAGCACACTTGTCCAGGTATTAGTCAAGGGACAAATGTGAAAGTCTTCAAAAGAAGGAAATACGTAGCCAGGTGTCATGGAAGATCCTGAAATCAACAGGGCAAAGATGCCCTGCACATAATTTCCAGGTTTGTTTGTTTCTTTAAAAAATGACTGCAGAGACACATTGCCTGGGGCTGCATACTTGCCTCTTGCTGTATCAAACGTTATTAAGGGTAGGTGCTATGAACTGAAATTTATGCCAATCAGCCTCTGGAGCACATCCTGGGTGTTGCAAAACCTAACCATTTTCTTTTGTACTATAATTCATTCATACTGCACATGCTAGTATGGTCCAATGCTACAATATCATAACTGCACCAATAGAATTTATGCTCTGTCTTTCAAACTACCACCCGTCTGTTATGTGCTGTAGAAAAATTAGTGTAGTGACTTCAGTGCCCTTGATATTTTCCTTTCCCAACCCTCTTGCTTCAATCCAGGAAAAGTTAATTGGGTTAACATGCTGTTTAAATGGAACTTAAAGCACAACAAGTTATTTCTGGACTGGACCTATATTTTGTATTATCTGGTTTATCTCCAGGATTATCCGGTAAAAAGTTTGTTCTGGGTTGGTCAGGTTGGCTCCAAGTCAGAATGTCCCCCCCGCCCTTCGCTGACAGAGTGAGTTTATTTCCAACTCTCACATTCCCAATTTAAGAAGAGCCTAGTTTGCAGCTTTGGGAGAAGACTTGACCTATGTGCAGAGTCTAAGCACTGCTGGCATTCACTAGCAGACAGATATTATCCCCAGAAAAATGATACTGTGCAGTAGTTATGTAACCTGTAAACTATGTATCAAAGTGAAGAGGATGAGATGCTATTATTGAGCAGACTTTCAGAAAGTTAAGTTTGAGTTCCTTTTAAGTTCTGCTTGTTTCTACCCATATATTTTCTTGTTGTTGCTGTTTTCACTATTTTAATTTATTTAGCACTGTTCTGCCATAAACAAATGCTTCTTTTTCGCCAATAATCACAATATGTTGGTTTTACTAGACTATTTTTGGGTCTCACTATGCTTTGTTGCAGGCTGGTTCCTGTTCAGTCCTCACCCCCACCCCCACATTTCCTTTAAAAAGGAAAGAAGTAGAGGATAGAGAGAGGAATATAAATCACCCTTCTTATTGCTTAGGAACAGTATGATTCATAATGTTATTGGAGGTGTTATTGAAATGCATACTAGTCAAAGAGGAACAACTAACTGTGAAAAAGAAGTGAGGATAAATCCCTACACCTCTTGACCAACCAAGACGGTTTCACATTATCATGCACCAAGCATCTCATTTAGCCCCGAGTTTTTTCCTTTATTTGTGCTGTCTTCACCATACTGTGAAGATGTATTCTGGGTCCACCTCTGGAAAATGGCAGACTTTCTCATGGCTCACAAGGTGGTGGTGGTGGTGGTGGGGAATCAATTGAAAGCCACCTGCAAGTAAAAAACAAAAAATCCACATCTCTCCTGCTTGTGGTGATGTTTGAAATTCAGCAAGCTGACAGTCTGAGTGGTTTCAAGCCATCCCTCCACAAACAGAAGACTACCCAGCACTGGGCAGTTTTAAGAAGGGAGAGATTTGAAAGTGCAGATGTGGTATACTGTCTGTAGTTTCAAAGGCTGGTTCAATCCACACCTTCAAAGATGAAAGGACATATTGAGTAGGTTTCCCTACCATCTTGATCCATACCTTCAAAGTTCACCAGGTGAAATTCAGCAAGGGGCCAGGACTGACCCATTGGCTATAGGTCCCCCACCCCTAGTTTAAAACACTTCTGTCAACCAAGAGCACCACAAATCAACAAGAAAGAGAACCATCATCAGCTGTAATGATTGATGTATAAAGTGAACGGATCAGCAAATTAAAGCTCACTTTTACCTTACAGCCTTGCTACATTGTTATCTTTGCCAGGTATCTATAAATCCAGATAAAAAGTCACATGTCTGTGGCTACTGGGAATCCCAGAAACTGGCATGGATTTTAATTTGAAACAGTACTGATTAAATTGCACCACTGTAGTTCATAAGTACATATGGAAAACTGAATGGACTGAAATCTTGCAACAACTTTAGGATCCTCCATTGTGGTGGCTGCATTAGGTCTGCCTGTTTATGCCCTTGATTACTTTCCGGGCATGATACTTTTGTCATTTGCTATGTACAAAATGATGAAGCATGTGCCCAGGTGAATTTCCCAGCATCTAGTTCATTTGTGGTTTCCTCCCTTTTCTCTTACTTTCTTGTTGGGCAACAGTTGCACAGCCTGGTTGTTGCGGTTATTTTCAGGACTTGACAGAAGTCCTATTTTTGGATAGTATGAATTTTTATTTGCCCAACTGGAAAAAAAGGTGTATTTAACAAAATCCTGCTCCTGAGTCTATGAGTGCAGTTGACAAATAAATGTGTATCAATGTGCAATGAAGCACTAATATTCTGTGAGCAATTCAATTGCCTGAATCAAATCAAAGACATTTTGCTGTATAGAACCAAAACACCACCAGATGGTGCTATTTTTTATTTGCAATAGTCTGTCTATATTGACTTTCTTATCTATTCCAGCAGGGTGTTGGATGAGACGGTGGGGCAATGCTTACTTTGAAATAAAAGCTTGAAAACTTGGCTCAGATGGTTCAGAAAGTTCCATTTAGAAAGTCCAGAGAAACTAGATTTATTGACTGGTTGAAGAAATCTACCAAAATTTTCTCAAATAACTGCTTCCTGCTATAGGGAGTGATGGAAGTGGGGGTACAGTGACTTGGATCTGTTATCAAGATTGTTCATTGCTTTCCAGTCATAAACAGGACATCTCAAGTACAGTGGTACCTCGGGTTGAGAACTTAATTCGTTCTGGAGGTCTGTTCTTAAGCTGAAACTGTTCTTAACCTGAAGCACCACTTTAGCTAATGGGGCTTCCCGCTGCCGCCGCACCGCTGCTGCCCAATTTCTGTTCTCATACTGAAGCAAAGTTCTTAACCCGAGGTACTATTTCTGGGTTAGCGGAGTCTGTAACCTGAAGCGTCTGTAACCTGAAGTGTCTGTAACCTGAGGTACCACTGTACTCCTTGAGATGAAAAATAAAAATAAATATCTGTATGATTCCCATCTATCAAAACACTTAGAAAATTCAAGGCTGGGGGAAGTTGGTCATAATAAAGTGACTCTTGGTTTTGTAGGAACAGACAACACTCATTTTGATGTTGAAGAAGTAAGCTTTGATATCTATACCCACCCAACACTGTTCAGATGTTTCAGGTTTTTTTCTCACACATACTGAACCGGTCCCATCCATAAAATAATCTGAAGCCGTGTAAATTATATATCACAAAGGCAATAGTGAATGCTACAATGTACAGCTGCAACAGTGAACACATGCCAATGAATGAAAAAAGAGGGCTGTGTGTGGGGTATGTGTGTGTATTCACAAGCACCACCCACCAGGCTGTTCAAATCATACACAAGGATACATTTTTCAAAGAAGCAGATACTTCCAGCTTGGAAACAGAGTAACATGAGATGGAAGCCACATTGGATTACGTTTCACGCGTTCAGGATTCTTACTATGAACTGCTTCACTGGTCCATATGCAAGATAAGTGTTATGAAAAATATTTCTATCACAAAAGTGAATTGCAGTGCAGACAACTGTGTTAATGTCAATGCAAATATATTTGATGAAATGAATAGTATGTCTTCTTCTTCTTCTTCTTCTTCTTCTTCTTCTTCTTCTTCTTCTTCTTCTTCTTCTTCTTCTCGTTTAATTTATATATTGCCCTATACCTGGAGGTCTCCGGGCGGTTCACAGAACAAAATAAAAATAAAAATATAACAGCACAAAATATATAATCAAAATGAAAACAACAACCCAATAGCGCCCCCCAAGACATTTTAAAAGGTCATAGGATGTAAATCAGGTCACCCGAAGGCCTGGTTAAAAAGGAATTTTTTTTGCCTGGATCCTAATGGTGTATAATGAAGGTGCCAGGCAAACTTCCCTGGGGAGAGCATTCCACAGACAGGGAGCCACTGCAGAGAAGTTACCTGATGTAACTCTGGTATCTTGAAGCCAAGATTTAATATACTGTGTAGGGCTTTCCAAGAGTCCTGTGTAGTGCTTTAAACTGCCCAAGGCTTGGGCCTTACCAGTCATCAGCCAAAACCTGCTTTCCCTTGCCAATGCAAAACTGGGAATGCAGATTGAGGCATTGGCAGCCACATCTCTACCTCCTCAAACCTGACATGATATGATGTGGTCTGTAGAGAATTGCCATACTTAAGTTTGTGTTGCACCTACAGTACGTGCTAGTGTAAATAAGAATCTGTAGACTGGCAAGCTTTTCAGGTCAGATCAATGTATTTGTACAGCTTTGCAGTGCTGACACCTCTTGAGGTCAAGCAAAACAAAATACCTTTCCATGACTATTGTAGCCTATGTAAACAATTCTTGCAGAGCACATTTTATATTTTTTCAAAGTTTAGATAATAGAATTACAGTGGCAAATATGGGAAAGTTGGGAAAGTATTTACCAATTCATCCTTGTCAGCACTAAAGGACTTTTTCTTTTTAGCTTACAAGGAATGTTAAATTATCTGTAGCTGTGATCACCGCCTGGAGGAGGCTAATTAACTTTTGGCAGAATCTAGAGTCTGATGATGATGATCTTATGCAGCCTCATTCTTTGACTGCCTTTTGCTATCTTAATCTTATAAGTCTCGTTTGATTAGGCCCTGAAGTTAAGCTTCCTTATGGCAACAGTTTGTTTGTCAGAGAGCTCTTCTCTAAGAATTTGGTTATCAGTTCTTCACTTGATTTTGAAAATGCCGCAAGATTAGCTCACATTGTAGCATGCTATTTTGATCAGGCTCCCAGTTGCTAGCCTAGTAGCAGTAGACAACACTAGTAGCTTATATGTATATAAGAGTTGGCTAGGATGCAAAAAGACTTCAGTGATCTCTTTGCCCAGTCATTCTTCCCGGCTTGCTCAAATGTGCCTTTGCACTTTAGGAAGCTCTAAAGGGCTAATTCATACGTTTGCTTTGCTAGGTAGCTAATGTTTTCCTAACAATGTGTAATCATTTCTGGAAGCAGATAGTCTCCTGTTTAGGCTGTTAAAGCATGAAAACTCTAAGCTAGTAGGCCAAAGACAAACACCAGATATCACCTAGGCTTTGCCTTATCAATGTGTCACTTGATTGACCCCATACAATAATTATCTCAGGAATGCAGCTGGCTAGGCAGCCCTGGAAGATAAAAGACCATTTACGCATCCTAAACTCATCGCAGAAACTTCCTGGGAGCAGTTATGCCATTGGTTGGGCTTACCTGCAACCGCCTCTTGCTGGAATTGGCCATGAATCAGTGGTGTGAATTAGAAACAGTGCTGATTCCAGGTTCTGATTTCTGATCTCCTCCTGATTGCCTTCTGTGCCCCCTCTTGCCCTTTCCCCTCAAAGGAGGGAGATGAGGCTTCTTGGCTCAGCAGCAAGACCAGATGGGAATGAGGGTGTGAGTTTTATTGTGAAGAAGAGGAGCTGCCAGACAACACAGAAGTGTCTCCAAGAGCTTCTGCTTTTCCTCTCTCTCACCTCATCCCAATTCTTTTTGTTCCTTCTGTAACATGCATGCCTATGCCCTGCACACACAAGGAATTGCTGCCGCAGACACCAATCCTGTTAAACACTGGTGTGGTCAGAGGGTGGGCTGCAGTACTGAGGCCCACTGGGGGTCCCCAGTCTAGAATTCTGGAAACCATATGCTTGTGCAGATGAACTTTCAAAATGCTGAAATTTTGGTGATCCAAACATTTCATTATTGCTTTTATATCTACTCCGTGTGCATTTTTTTTAAAAAAGCCAACAGCAGCAGCAGTTGATGGTATTCTATAACCTTTGGGCAGCTTGAGATATTTAGCCTCAAAGTTTGTGGAGCACTCAAGACCAGAAACAGTCATGCAGTTGGTGATATCGGTCTAAAATATATATATAATCCGGCGGCAATGAATGATTGAAAAATGAAGAAAAAATTACTGCCACACGTAATCATTATAGTCACTGGTTGCCATCGCTTGCTGTATATATTACCAACTGCATAAAAATTGAGATGAACTAATTTATCCAGATTTACCGAAATTCTGAATACTGAGAAGATGCAAAGACAGTGATAAAATGTTTGGTGCACCAGTATTTGAAACTGACCTGAAATATGGCAGTGTGTTAAAGATTGCGTGCCTCTCTTGCTGGAATGAATCTTACACTGTTGTCTCTCTCCCTTAGTTACTCTGAATAGCACCAATCACCTGTTCAGCAGAGAGGTGAGGACAGCTACATTTGCAAGTCATTGATTGGTGCTATTCACTGTAACTAAGGCTGTGAGCACATTATCCTTCACTCTGGCTCCAGGGCAGTTTGAAGCAGAGTACTGTATACATGCCGGTAGCCACAATTTATATGCATCCTGTAGTTTCTGGAAGAATACAACTTCTATCTGATTTAAAAACATCAGCTGTGGTTAAGCTGAGGTGTGTGCATTTGAGGCAGCAGTTGTGTATGCTCAGATGGCAGCTTTACTGAATAGGAGTTTGGTGTGGGGAAACAAATCAGAGATTGCACATTGGGTGAAGACAACCCCAGCGTCTCTCTGGTCTGCAAAGCAATGTAAAAAAGTGCCAGTGGGATGGACAACATCACTGCATTTTAAGGTGTTCATATATACATAGGTTGCCCCTCTACATCTGCAAAACCTGCCTGGGGAATTGCACATGCATCAGCCATTTCCACAAGCACTTCTCCATTTAGTGACGAATATGAAGGCACAGATCTCTTTCTGCGTGCATATGGACCCTAGCTTGCTCAGGGCAAGTCTAGAAATTCTCAGCAACTGTTCTGCAAACAACCAGGTAATCGAGAAACATGGGATTGATGGATGCTGCTGCCCATTCCTAATCTAATCTATTAAAACGTTGTCTCTGTTCTTGCCCTTCTAGAACGATTTGTCACTGAGATAGATGAATCACCATTCTTCTTTTGCTAGTCAGATTCTATTCCATTAGCATAAGAACATAAGAATAGCCCTGATGGATCAGGCCAGTCGCCCATCTAGTCCAGCATCCTGTTTGCACTGTGGCCAACCAAATGCCCATAGGAAACCCACAAGAAGGACTTGACTGCAACATTGCTCTCTCCCTCCTGTGCTTTCCAGCAATGGGTATAGTCATCCTGGACAGTAGCTATTGATAGGCTTCTCCTCGAAATCCTCTTTTAAAGCTGTCCAAGTTGGTGGTCATCACTGCCTTTTGTGGGAGTGAATTTCACAGTTCAGTTATATGCTATGTACACCCTCTCTCCTCTGTTATTTTAATTTTGCTATTGGATATTTAAAATGAGAGGCCTGGTTCCGCCATACCAAATTTGAAACAAAAACAAAAATTGGGACAGTCAATCAATAAAAATAAATTGGTATGAGCTGATTATCATTGCTGGCAGAGCATTTTTCTGCTATGTAGATTACGAATAGTCTAGGAAGTTAGGCCTGATGATTCTGCAGTGGGTTAAGAGCTTATCTCCTGATAGGTGTGGAATCTCAGCATTCCAGCCAGAGCTTGAAGAGGATACTTCCATCTGTTAAGGCATGGGTAGGCAAACTAAGGCCCTGGGGCCAGATCCGGCCCAATTGCCTTTTAAATCCTGCCTGCGGACGGTCCAGGAATCAGCGTGTTTTTACATGAGTAGAATGTGTCCTTTTGTTTAAAATGCATCTCTGGGTTATTTGTGGGGCCCGCCTGGTGTTTTTACATGAGTAGAATGTGTGCTTTTATTTAAAATGCATCTCTGGGTTATTTGTGGGACATAGGAATTCGTTCATTCCCCCCCCCCCCAAAAAAAAATATAGTCTGGCCTCCCACAGGTCTGAGGGACAGTGGACCAGCCCGCTGCTGGAAAAGTTTGCTGACCTCTGAGTTAAGGAGTGGGGACCAGATACAGTATAAAGTGCGAGGGAGGCTGTGTTTGAATGAGGCAGGCAGCCTGCAATCCTAACCCAATTTACATGGAAGTACGGTAAGCACCAATCAATTCAACAGGACTTCTGAATAGGCATGGTGCTAGGGTTGCACTGTAAGCAACTGTGAGCTAACCTACAATTTAATTTGGGGAGGGAATGCTATTAATGTCCCACTGAAAGGCTATCTTTAATATTTTATTGGGAGGGGGTTCATTTCAGGACTGCACCAGAACCAAAAAGGCTTGAAATAGAAACAAATGTACCCTACTTTCTCACCTCCAACGATTAGAATTTCTCCCCACCAAAATTTATCAACCAAAGGGTCAGTTTTTAATGTATTTATCCAATGCATAGTACATACACAAACAAAACCATTAGAATGGATATAACATGTAAAAAGTTGCACATTGGCACATGACTAATAAAAATTAGGAAATGGCTGTATTTATGTACCGTAAGTTTTGCTTATTTATTGTGCATTGGGGCTGATCCTATTAGTCAAATGGAAGTGGTAGCCTTGGGCAGATGATTTTGGGTGACAAATTGTTTGTTACTTTATTTACTAGGATTGTGTTTTTACTTCTAGGGAGAGAGAGAGCAATGAGATTATCTGTCTCAGGTGCCAAAATACCGGGTAACTTGGTCAGTCTTGGGTAGAATGCCTCTGACTTTGGCAGGGCTGGAGAGCATTTGCTGTTCCACCTCAGGCAGCAGAGTGTTTTGAGCTGGCCCTGTTGGGCATATAAAACTAACAATCTAAACTAATTATAATATTCAAGCACCTCAATCTTTGTTGTTTAGTCGTGTACCTCAATCTAGTCAGGGGTATATCTGGAGTTGGATGAGGAACTGCACTCACAAAGAGATGCTGGATACGGGGACAAATATAGGAAGATGCCTTCAGCCCGGTATGGCTTCCGTTTATCACATACACAGCCCAACAAGACAACGATAAGAATCCACCAACAGCATACGAATCAATATGGCTAACCTGATCCTAAACATCCACCCACCCCACTCACACGTGAAAACACATGTGTTCACCACAGCCAATCACAAATGAACAACTACACCCTAGGCCAACCCCAACCTCTCTCACCACCAATGGAACACAAACGAATAGTAAAGAGAACCTGCACAAGTGACACTGACACAAACCCCACACATGCACTAAGTAGAATAGAAGCATTGTGTGTGTTTGTATAATCACAAAAGGATGGTGAAACGGTGGTCCATTTCTAACTCCAATTCAAGTTGTTAATATTAATGTAAAGATAAAGGGATCCCTGACCGTTAAGTCCAGTCACGGACGACTCCGGGGTTGCGGCGCTCATCTCGCTTTACTGGCCGAAGGAGCTGGCATTTGTCCGCAGACAGTTTCCGGGTCATATGACCAGCATAACTTCTGGCGCAAGTACTTGAAATTATTGAAATGAGTCTGTAAGTGACTGTGGAGGCCAATTCTGGGTCCACATGTCCTTCCACAGTGGGGACATTGGTTTCCAGGTGGGAGTTGATCACCAACCTGGTTTTTAATTCAGTGGGGGAGACTCAGTTTCTGGTGTCTTTAGTAAATGCAGACTATGGGGCTACCACAGAGCAGGCCCTTCTTGGTCATAGTATTCCTTATGTTGGTTTCATTCAGGCATCAGCTAAAGGTGCATTTATTCATGCACGTCTTCAGAACACAGGGGGAAGGACTTTGCCTATTTTATCGCTGACTGTTTTATTGCATTTTAATGTGTATTTGTGATTTTTGAACTATGATCATAATGACGTTTTGTGTGTTGCATTTATCTGGTTGACCACTGTGAGAACAGGATACTGGGTCACTGGTCTGAATCCAGAAGCTTGGAAGTTACGTTGCCTACATCTCAGATGTGTGAGAGATGCCTGTGGTTATTCAGGAATGAATGGAAGTTACTTTGTACATTATCAGAGGTTCTCTGTTCAGTGACCTTGGCGCCAAACACAGATGCCAATTCTTGTCAAATAAACCTTAAGTAAAAAACCTTCCCCAGTTGTCTCTGCCATCTCTCCTTAACCATGGTTGTCTTTCCCACTATGTTAGGATTTTAATATCCTTAGAGCAAAGAGCCATTTGCCTTTTCCCTACCTTGCAGGCAAAGTATTATGTGATTGCATCACCATCATCCAACATTCATGTATTATTATTAAGATTATCTCCAGATTCCTTTTAGAAGTCTGCCAAGCGGCAGGTGCATTTAATTTCAACCAGATAAATGCACATTGCTCTAGGGGAAGAGGAGAATAATAAAAACTCAGGATATTTGATAAAGTTCAAAGATGATGAGGGCCACTGCGATTTCATCGTAAAACTGCAGCGCCCAGAGGAATCAATGACTTGACACTCATCGTGCGTTTCTATCTTTGAACACAACAAAAATTTAAAAGTTGCCGAAAAAGGTGGTCGGATGCACAGCTGAAACCATGTGACTTAACCCTCATCCTTGCAGAAAGCAAGTGGGGCAATAATCATTGTACATCTATTTATTTTTCAAATCACGATGCCCATAGGCTTCTCCTCCATGCTTAGCCTACGTTTATTGGCTCCTTAGCTTAAGTTCATTGCTTCTTCGTTTGCTCTCGCTAGGCTCCCGTCCTCGTCCTGCTCCCGAGCAGGGCGCGCTGTCCCTTTAAGAGGCCGCCGCGCCTGGGCTGCACTGTCTCTTTAAAAGGCTGTATCCTGCGGGTCTCCGGCTCTTGAAGAGGGCTATGGCCATTGTTTCGCTCCTGCTCTTTCCCCTCTTCCTCCGGGTCTGATCAATTTAACCACCACCACCGCACAGCTTTAAGACATCTACATATATTTTAAAAAGGACAGCAAGATGGCTGAGATGGGCAAGGGAGTCACCGCAGGGAAAATCGCCAGCAATATGCAGAAGAAGCTCACCCGGGCCCAGGAGAAGGTATGGGGAGAGCGCGGGGCGGAAAAGGCAAGGGGCTGGGCCGGCGGGCCGGGCGTCGCGGTTCCCCGGGGCGCTGATGGGGCTTCATGGGTGCGGGGAGAGGGAAAAGGGTCGCCAGTACAAGGAGCAGGATGGGCGGGTGCGCCTTGGCGAGAGTGGCGCAATGCAATTCAGTCGGGCGTCCTTCTCTCCCCTGCTCTCCTGGAAGTGCCGTCCCTGCGGAGGATCCCTGGTGCGCCTTGACAGCTCGGCCACGTCTCCTCCTTGCCCGTCACCCCCGCGCTACTTTTTTGGGATGCCCACGCTGCGAGACCCCCCGGGGTGGGCTTGGGAAGGAGAGGAGCGCGTGGAGCAGGGCAATGCAATCTTCGCTCCTGCCTCGTAGGCTGCTTCGGAAGTGGAAGTCCGGCTGCCTTCAACACGAGGGCTTCAAATCACAGCCTCAGAAGCGCAGCATGGGGCCTGGGATAGCAGACAACTCCTACGAGCCGAGGACCCTTCTGCCCCTCCTAAAATATTTGAGGGGACTGCCCCCCAAGTTGATGGCCATTGCCATTCAAATGGTGTGCGTGTGCCGTGTCTTGTAATCGATTATGTGGGGCGCTGCTTACCTCCCCCCCCCGAATATTTTATTCAAGTTGGCACCCCTGGCCTGGGTCGTGGGAAGAGGGGTGGAGAGAGAGAGATCGGCAAAGGGTGTAGGATGGTGGCTCGGCTTATTTTGGAGACTCTGCCCAGTTGGTGAAGCCGAGGGAAGGTTATTAGGGGCAAAGGCATTATGGCGTATGGGATGGAAGGGAAACTCGACCTCTCCATGGGATGATGTCCCTCTGTTCTCTCCCAACCCCGTAATCTCTCCTATATTGGCGTGTTTGTAAGGTGTCCCTCAGCCTCGATCAGCTTCCCTTCCAGCGCTGCAAGCGGGACAGGTCTGCTATAGGGCGAAAGCGACGCGCGATGTGCGTGCGGACACACCGCAGCTATTTTTATCGGCGAAGGTCAGCGAAGGAAAGCACGAGAAAACCCACCGCCACTACCGGGGGTTTGGCCCGAAGCCCGGACGAGATGGCGAGGCCTTGGGATGGGATTCTGGGCGGACGGATCGACTGGCTCTCGATAGGGAAGGGCGCGCTTTGCGGTTGCCCCCTGGCGGGGGTCCATGGCGCCCACTTTACGCCTGCAATAAGATGCATTTGTGTTGGGAGAGGCTTCGCGTCCCAAAGACCGCACAGGGTTAAAACCCACCTCGAATAGGGAAAGGAAATGGGGGGGGGGGGTGTCCCGGGGAGTTGGAAATCCGCTCTGCAACGTCAGAGGAGATGTGGACGAGATTCCTCCCTTTACGCACGCGTGAGATGTCCGCCTCCCCCCCCCCCCGCCTCCTCCAGGTTAAGATGCTTCTGTTGCAGCTCCTTCACCTGCAAAGGGAAAGGACAGCAGTGGGCCGTTTCCTCTTCTGCCTGCCTAACAGAACACGGAGAGCTCAGCCCGGATTCCCCAGCCCCCCCCCTCTCTGTGCTTGGAGATCTCCCTGCTGTCCCCGTGGGCAGCTCTCGCAGTCTCTCCATCTCCCTCTCTCTTGAGCGCATGCGGGGGAAGAGCAAGGCAGGCGGGCGCTGTGGCTGGCCTTGGATCTGGCTGGCTCTTCTCCCCTAATCCACTCCTGTCTCTCTATCCCCCGCCCCCGCCGCTTTGCTGTGGCCACTTTTCCCGATTGACAGGCGCGCATAGGTCAGACTGCTGCGAGAGCGGGCTTGTGTCGAAAGCGGCTTTCTGGAGTGGCTCGGCGGGAGATTAGGGCTGCCTGCCTGCAGTTCCATCAGAGAGAGAGACACAGAGGGCTCTGCGTGGGTCAGGTGCCATCAGAGGCGGCTAGGATTGGGGGAGATGAAAGCCACTGCCTCTGCCCCCCCCCTCGCTCTGGTCGTGTGGAAGAGACCGCAGGCGTGCTGCATAAGGCGTGGAGAGGCGGAGGAAGTGCTGCTGCGCGCCACGCTTCTTCACCGGATTACTCGCTGGGTTTGGAGACACAGATTGGTTTACGCTTGCCTTCTTGCTCAGGGTCTGACTGGCCTGCTGCCAGACTGCCTTCCCCACAGCAACAGCAACCCCCGAAGCTCATTATTGTTATTGCTTTTCTGTGGGGTTGCTGCTTCGCACCTGTGGGCCAATTCCAACATAGTATCATAGATCTGTAGAGCTGGAAGGGACCCTGAGATCTGTTCCGACCCCCAGCAATGCAGGAATCTTTTGCCCAGCGATCCTGAGATTAAGCGTTTCAGGCTCTACCCACTGAGCTATCCGAGCAAGCCCATGGAAAGCATGATTTCCAAAGTGATCCCTTGTACCTGCCGGATGGCATTTTTTCACCATAGTAGCCTCATTCCACACACTTTAGGATTAAGTCGCTGGAGGATGAAGTAAGCATCTAGAACAATTTCTCTTACGATTGTGCTTTCTGCCTGACCACTGGGACAATGTTTCTCTCTCTTTGCCCCCAGCATTTTGTTGCTTGCCAGCCTTCTAAGCCTGGTCTGCTTTGGGGCCTCCTGTGCCTTCACCATCACATCAAGCACCAGTTACCTTTTCAGTACCTGACTGTGCAGGGATTCTCCATGTGCCCCTGGGGGTGGTCCAGTGTTGAAAGTGTCCTGTTTCTTAGAGGAACTCCAGGTTAGGGTGGTTAAAGGAGCCAGTCCTGGCAGAAAGGCAGGAGGGAAGCTCTCTAGGGATAGGCCAATTGCTTGCTGAGTTTCCACTCCAGGTTCCATCTCTCTTCCAGTCACTAACTCTGCCCTGATTGGGATCAGGACTTCATTTTCTAGAAGAGGACCAGAGGGGAAGGAAGCACATACTCAAAACCTAGAGAGGGGGCCTCCATCAGCTGGTGCTTGACTTTTGACCCCTGTGGTTGCAAGACCTCCAGCAATCTTGTCACCTTCCTTTGGAGGTGTCTTGCACACCTGCCCCTCTGCAAGGGGGCTTGGCCCAATGTGTGAGAATCCAGGCGTAGGAGGAGAGGTTCTATTTCAGCCTCGCCTAGCTGATGATGGTTGGGGTAAAGTTTCTAAATGAGGTAGGTCTATTTACAGCAGAGCCCTTTTGCCTGTGTGGCAAGTTGCTATGCAGCGCAAAGTGTCACCTTACGCTCAGAAAGGAAGACATGGCTGCTGCACTGCTCCAGAGCAGTTTGGAGCAAATAGTTCTTGATTTGCCTTGGAGCAATTTTATCTGGATCAAGCAAGGAAATAGCATTCTGTCTTATTTTACTTGTCCCCTTTCTCCAGTTCAAATACACAATTCCCTTTCTTTCTTAGGTACAATTATCACCACAGTTTAAGTCCATAGCCTGCATAGCCTGAAGAAGAGCTTTTCTAAAATCTTCATTCAAGCAAGCTGCTATTTATTTTTTTTATTGTTCTGGCTTTTGTAGTTGTAACACATTACATAGTGTCACACTTAAGTGAATTCTTCCTGTGAGTGGCTTATTTCAAGGGTAACATAATTTACAGTTTAACACACAAAATGTAACTTTGTTGTTGTTAGAAACACAACTTTGACTTCTGAAATGGAGAATATGTAGCATTTTCTGTTACAGTATCATATCAAAGCCAAAATATCTTTTAAAAATTCAAATTACCAGAAGTTTCTCTTTCTTAACAAAATTACTAGTATTAGACACAAATTGGAAAGAGAAGCTATCTTTTTTTATTTACTTTAAAAAAATAATATTTGGATAGGGAGAAGGAACTTCACCCTGTGCTTTGCAGCAAGGCTGGATTCTCCATATCTCCCAAATGATGCCCCATATTTTAGAAGTATGTAGCCTGTGGTCTCAATTAGCCTGCCACAAATAAAGAAATCGTGCATGCATCCTGTTAGCCTTTCAGAACCAATATTAGTATGACTGAAGGGGATGGATTCAAAAAAAGAAAACTTTACCAGGAAAATGACATGGAGATGGAAACAGAGGCATACCTACCTAAACTCCCTTGACAAGGAGCTGTATTGGCACCCCATTATCAGTGCCCCTCTGTCCTTTGTGCCAGCTGACTGGGGAGGAGCCTCCACAGGGCTTCTGCAACAGCCCATGCCAGTCACCGGATTTGTCTGCCCAGAGGAGACTGAGTGCCTCACCCGGCCACCCAAAGCAGCAGAGGAATGGCCCAGGGAGTGTATGGATGGGCTGGTGGGCTTCTAGCCACCCTGAGGCAGAGTGGAGAGGCATGATTTTTGTGCCCCCCTGGGCCTGCCCCCTTGGTGGGTACCAACCTGACCAACCCCTGGGTGGAAAAGATGGGAGGAGCAGGCACTGCTTCATTTTGTAACTAGAACACAAAGAAGGAGCAACTTGCCCTGCCTTGCAACTTGTCTTCTTCCTATTGACTAGACAGCTGCTTCACTGGAATCTGTGGCTGATACAGTCAGGTGGCCATGTGACAAACCCGACAATAGTTTTCCTAAGGCTGACGTTAGCAGGGAGCAAATCCTCCCAGCCAAGTGCCAAATATGGGAGTCCATAGTGCTGTTTATGGTTAAAAAGCAGTGTGGGTGGGTTTGTGCTTAATTCATCATTTAAAAATCAATCTTAACTTGCTGTCCCTACTTATTCAGTGGTGAGGATGCAAGGACATGCACATACTACTGAATGAACATGACCCTTACCAGGTAACTGCAGTACCGAGGTGGGGGTGGGGATCCCTGGAAGCTGTGAACTCTGGTACTGGAAACAGGATTTTGGGATTTAGCCTTCATATACTGTGGCAACAGTGCTTTTGGAGTGGATGCCCTGTATGGACTTTCCCAAACAAAGTCATGGACTTATTTCTGGTGCTCTCTCTATCACTCTCTCTTTAATGGCTAGAGATATGAAACAAATAACTTTGTTGTGTGTTTTGGGAATAAGACAATAAAGCCTCTGGGTGCAGGCTCAGGGTAACTGTGAGTAAAGATTTCTGACAGGTGGTAGGGTGGTTTTTTCCCCATTATTAAAGTGATCTGTGTAACATATGTTAGATGTCTCTGCTATATTTATCCTGTAGACAGGTGTCCACTATCAGTAATTCACAGATGGTTAGTCAAGAACCTTGTGGGAACCCAAGGCTGCCTGCAATGGATGCCTGCATTTTGCAGGCAATGTGACACAAGGGAAATGTGAATTATGGGAAACACAATCGTGAAAAAAGTATGCATGGCACAAAATGGAAATCTTCTGCTGTTGGTGTCAGTGCATCCGGGAAAACTACTCTGGAGGAACTGCCAGAATAGTGCCAGAAGTGTTGCTGTGGGAGGATAAATTTGTTAAGATCACTTCTCCCCTTCCTGCAGTGGGCTCCTCTCTTGGATCTCAGTCCACTCCCTGAAAGGCAATGCTGGATCCCACCCCATGGGTATCATTGATCTCCTTGACAAAAGCAGACTTGAAATCTGTGTCAATTTAGTTGCAGAGCAATCTTGCAGATATTGTTACACACCAAGATGATTACACTGAGCCAGATCATTAGGAACTTTCCTGGGTTTGAACCTGGAGTCTTTCCTAGTCCTACTGAGAAATATCAACGATTGACCCTGGAACCTTTTGCATGCAGGACATCCTCCAGTGCACTATGGTCTTTCTCCCAGTGAGAAGATTCCTCATTCCTCAGTCAGAAGATCATTAATAGAAGATAAGCATCACTGGGAAATGCACCACCACGATCAGTCTTCACTGATCTGTGTACATCTGTGGGGGGAATGCATCTGTTCTCCTGTAGGGGAGAATTGGGATCCATGATGTGGGCTGTCTCCGCCCCTCTCACCACTGGCAGAAAGTTAAGATTTTGAGGAATACATTGGGGGCAAGACACCCCCCCAACTCCATTTCTATTTCCTGCCTTCATCATTGGTAAGAGGTTTCTCGCCTGCTCTAGGCATGGTAAAAGAAAAAGGCGGAAATGCCATATTGGAAGGGATTCCCCCTTCTGTTCTCTTGCTTTGTCTTTGCTTCCTAGATCCTCTTTCAGCTCCCTTCTGCTTTCCGTACAAGGTTTTCGTTCTCTCTCTCTCTCTCTCTCCCTCCTCTCAGATCTATTTTTCTTTCTAGACCCTTTCCCTCGCCTGGGCCTACAGCCCTTTGGAAGTCTTGGACTTCTGTGCTTGGGAGGGAAGCCTAGGAAAAGGCTGAAACATGGCAGAATGGACCCACTTTTCAGGAGGAGAGCCTTTTCTGGGAGATGGAGCTTTCTGCTAACTCGTCAGAGGGATCTGTGTGCGGAACCAGTGTTCTGCCCAGACACTGAGATTCTGCACCAAGGGCCTTTTGGCGGTTCCCTCACTGCGAGAAGTGAGGTTACAGGAAACCAGGCCTTCTCGGTAGTGGCACCTGCCCTGTGGAACGCCCTCCCACCAGATGTCAAAGAAATAAACAACTATTGGACTTTTAGAAGACATCTGAAGGCAGCCCTGTTTAGGGAAGCTTTTAATACTGGATGAATCATTGTATTTTAATATTCTGCTGGAAGCCACCCAGAATGGCTGGGGAAACCCAGCCAGATGGGCGGGGTATAAATATTATTATTATTATTATTATTATTATTATTATTATTATTACCCAAGCCACCTGTGCAAGGGGGCCTGGAATTTCCTTGAATTTAGCAGCAGCCCAGGCAGAGGAGGTTTTGGGGGACCCGCAGAGGCCTGATCCAGCAACTCCAGTACACCTGGAGCTTTTGGTAAGCTGGGGGAGGGGGACCGCCCATGCCTACGCCTCCCTCTGGGATGCCTCCAGTTACTCCTGAGAGGATTGCCTGACTAGGACAGGCTTTGGGCTTCCTCACTTGCCACAACTGATTTGTGCCTCAGTGCCACAGAGCTCTTTCTCCCCTGCCCACTGACTAAACATGTGGCACGTTTAGAAAACTTGCTCATTGCCAGTGTTCACCCAGTTATCTGAAAATCCACAGATCTTTAGGTCTTTAAAACTGTTTAGCACTTCCCAGTGAACTTCTAGATTCACTATGACTTGTCTATGATTCATTCCACAAACATTATAAATAATGAGACAGTGAGTTTAATGCATGTTTGTTCAGGGTGACTATTTGTATCCTGAAATAAACCCTTAGTAAATCCCTGGCCTGCTTTCCTTGTTTTAATACGCTAGATTGCTAGGGTATTACATTGTGTCCTTCTTGTAATGTTCTAGAATGCTAGAGTATTACATTCCAGATGTAAAGTTCTAGAATGCTACTGCATCAGACTTGGATTGCAAAATGTCATAATTTCCACCCAAAGCCCTGATAATAATGCCATACAGGCCTGGCCCAAGTTATTTTGATACCTGGGATAGAACATCCCACAAGTGCCGCCTCTCCTCCCTGCCAGTAAAAATAGAATAATAAAAAATAAATGGCATTTTGCTGTCCTTTCAGGACACCCAAAATCAGCTGCCCGATTTTGGAGTAGGCTTTACTCTGTCTAATGGTAGGGTTGGCTCTGCCGATGTGTTCTCATTAGCTGCTTTTCTGTTGCTGTTTCTCCCATGGCTTCTTACCAGCGCAAGTGACAGCTGCAGAGTCCCGACTTGTGAGCAGGATGGTCTTTCTTCACAGACAACTGTGCAATTGTTGAAAGAGGACATGGTGTCAGGGGCAGGGCTCAAAGCGTATGCTTGCTGCGCACGTTGCCACCGAAATAAAAAAAATGATTGTGTGGCTCACGTAAAATAATTGTATAAAATATTCATTGAAAAGTAGACTTTGAAAAAGGAAGACAAGACAAAATAAAAATGCCAAACTATACATGAAATTGACAGATTTTAAAATCAGCTTGCAAGTCATGCCCAGATTGTGCCTGTTCGGAACTGTTCGTTGTGGAAGGAGTTGGGTGAGAGTGACTAGATCTGTACCTTTCTCCATAAAGGTCAAGGTAAAGGGACCCCTGACCATTAGGTCCAGTCGTGGCAGACTCTGGGGTTGCGGCGCTCATCTCACTTTACTGGCTGAGGGAGCTGGCATACAGCTTCCGGGTCATGTGGCCAGCATGACTAAGCGGTACCTATTTATCTACTTGCACTTTGATGTGCTTTTGAACTGCTAGGTTGGCAGGAGCAGGGACCAAACAACGGGAGCTCACCCCATCATGGGGATTCGAACCACCGACCTTCTGATCAGCAAGTCCTAGGCTCTGTGGTTTAACCCACAGCGCCACCCCCATCCACCTTTCTCCATAAATCTAAATAAAACCTGCTAAATCAATTTTGTGTAAACCCCACACCAAATCCTGAGCCCGTATGAGGAAATCTTGGAGAGGAAGTAGTGAAAAACATGGAGCAGATGAAGAGTGGGGGGAAGGGGGTTCCATACCCAGCCTCTGCAGAAAAATAGGGGCTCAGAACATCCCCTCTCCCGGCCACTAATAAAAGTTCAGAAGCCACTGCAGGTGAGAGATGCATCTGTGTGGTACTCTCATGCCACTAGAGAGCATCCCTGTCTGTAGCAGAGAAAGTGCACACACATTGCTCCCTGGAGCATAGAAGGAATTGTGAAGAGAGTGAGACTGGACCTGGCCCAATTTCATTGAAGAAAGGCTCATGGAGGGCATCCTCTGTCCTGGGTTCCCACTTCTATTATTTATTTCATTTATGTATGAAAATGCGTGTGTACATGCAATGTGTTCATAAAGACATTCAGCTTTTCTTGACACAGTTTCTAAAATAATATAGCATGCATATAGCCCTGCTTAGGTATAGACCTTGGTACCAGCATAGATCATTTACAAACAAAACTGCATCACCTGGTTGGCACTAGAAGTAATACGTGGATCCTTTGGCTCTTTTTATTTGATTTTTTTTACCAAACATTTTATGGGGTTTTCAATCATGCTGCTTAACCTATGAAGGAAAATGCATAGCAAGAGATAATATGGAATGATCTGGATCAAAGTTAAGTATTTTGTAAAAAAGATTCATTCATTTCAGTAGGCAAAATGAGCAGGCATGTTGGCTTTTCCACGGAAGTCAGTGGGACTGTGGCTGGGCCATGTTCAGTGTTTTGTCGTGGTTTCTTCCAGATCCAGAAGAGAGGAAGAAATCGTAGGTTTAGGCATCATTATGGGGATGTGGGTGGCGCTGTAGGTTAAGCCACAGAGCCTGGACTTGCCGATCAGAAGGTTGGTGGTTCAAATCCCCGCGATGGGGTGAGCTCCCGTTGCTTGTCCCTGCTCCTGCCAACCTAGCAGTTCGAAAGCATGTCAAAGTGCAAGTAGATAAATATGTACCGCTCTGGCGGGAAGGTAAACGGCGTTTCCGTGTGCTGCTCTGGTTCGCCAGAAGCGGCTTAGTCATGCTGGCCACATGACCCGGAAGCTGTACGCCAGCTCCCTTGGCCAATAAAGCAAGATGACGCAACCCCAGAGTCGGTCACGACTGAACCTAATGGTCAGGGGTCCCTTTACCTTTGTGTGTTTTCAAGCTCTGAGTATGTTTGTTCATGCTAGTGTGTGGGGGCAGTCACAACCAGTATTCTGGAAGCAACAGCATCCCCTCTGCCTGCACAAAGTAAAACTTAATGTTAAGTAAGTGAGGATCATGTGGACAAGTTCCAGTTGAGGGAATAAGACCAAGCTCAACAAACTTTTGAGATACCTTAGCTATCTCCTCTTTTATTTGTTTATGATTTCATTTTTCTCAACTTAACAACAACAGATTTTTGATCCCCCCCCATTGTGTCCTTTGTACTTATAATGGATTACAATTTGGCAACTGTTTCACTTAGGCAATGAACCAGGGGTTGTTTACAATGATCTTGCCACAGACATGTGCTTTCCCCGCCCTCTAATGTTTGTGCTTCTGACCTCACGGTCCTCATATTTGCCATAGCTTCTGCAATTTCCCCTCTATTGTGGGGTGTCTTTGCAAACAATCTTGTATCAGATCCATGAAACATTTCATAGAGTTCATTGGACAAACTTATAATGGAGAGGCCTGGATTTTAGATCTCATTTTATGATGAGGAATAGAAGCAGAAAAGTGTTACCTGCATCTGTCTGTGGGATTATGGGAAGATGGGCAGTGAATTAATTTTTACACCATCAATGAGGTGCAAATTGCCAAATTAGGTAACAAATACTCCTAAAGAATGTGAACTCTGCCTTTGATTGAGACTTAGGGCTCCCCCAAATGATCTGTTTATTCAGCATTCATCCTGATTTGCTTGCTTAAAGCTTACATAGTATTTAGACTATATCCTGTTTTATTGAGCGGTCTGATTTGTTTACAGGGCAAATATGTGATGATGAGCCTTCATCTGGATTTGCTTATGGAGGTCTTCTTCTTCTTCTTCTTCTTCTTCTTCTTCTTCTTCTTCTTCTTCTTCTTCTTCTTCTTCTTCTTCTATATTATTAATTTACATTCATCCATCCCCACCCCCCATTTTTCAATTTATTTCCCTCATCACTTTCCAAATTGTTGTGCTAAGGTGACAGAGTGCTTAATGTTTAATGGCACAAATGCAAAGTTGTGCTATGTGCTTGAATTTCTCCTGCAAAAGTGTTACAGAGGAACCTTTTGTGGCCAGTCTACTGATAAGAGATTTTGGAAGTAATGCCTGGATCAGGCTTGTTGCTGTTCTAGCTAATTATATTTTATACTTCTATTGTCTTAATGATTCTATATGTGAACTACTTTGTGTGTGTGTGTGTGTGTGTGCGCGCGTGTGCCCCAAAAGCTGAAGATTGATTATTAATGTCTGAGTCTGAATTATGTTTTATTTTGTGTAGATTAAGGGATATATATGTTTGTATTTTATTATATATGGCTTTAAATTTTCGTGTATCCTATTCTGCCATTGCTTTGCAATAAAGGATGGGTAAGAAATATTTTAAATAAGTAGAAAACTTTGTGGACCATAATTTTCCCCAAGTCGAATATAAGTTTCAAAGGAGGTGTTGAAGGAAGACAACCAACTTTGGATGTTCCTTTTGTTGCTCAGCATAATGCATTTTGAAAAGTTCAGAGATGTGTGAGGGCAGAGTAGAAGCCACTTCTCTGCTACAAGATGCCCCTCTGCACCACAAAATCAAGAATTGAATTGTCAGCTTTGGATTGTGATTTGTCATCCACATGAAGTAGGTATGCTAAAATATCCTGCGCTTATATCAGTGGAGCAGAGGAAACTGAAGACTAGGGGCTGCTTATTATGCATTTAACACAGTGAAGCGAGAAGAAAACTTATTCACATGGCAAGAAATACTTAATCTTTGTTTTAATCTGCAGAAAAAGGAGCTTTGCTTAGGGAGCAGCCAATTGTTTGTGCCGGCTTTTATCTGTTTGGCTCCCACTGCGTTACACACAAAAGCCAGAAGCAGAGTTTGTTGGAAAAAATGAATTGGCATGACCATAATAGGGGAACAATATGTGAATTTTGTGTGTGTATATGCCAGTGACTTCTTGACATACAGTTAGGGAGAGAAAAGAAAAATTCCACTTGCAGAACTAGATATATTTTGCCTATGGATTGAGTAGACTAGTAATGGCTGAGATTGCAGAGTTGCCTCTCTGGCCACCACTTCCTACCCTCCAACTGCAGACAGAATTGTTCTGAAGACCAGAGAACACTAACATTGCTGTGAGGTGCTCTGTCTGGGGCTGCTATGAGAAAGTGTTCAGAAACTTCAGTGGAAACAAGATGCTGCGGCCAAATTGCTGCCTGGAACAAGGTACAGGGAGAACAGAAACCCCTTGTTATAACAGGCTACCGGTCTGTTTCTAGGCACAATTCAAAGTGCTGGTTATGACCAACAAAGCCCTTCATGTCTTGGGTCCAGGCTATCTGAAGGATCATTTATTTCTATATGAGCCTGCCTCAGTTTTGATAACTTAAGGGGAGAACTTTCTCTCAGACCTGCCACCCTCACAGGCATGTTTGGTGAGGGCATTTTACAGGGCCTTCTCGGTGGCTGCTCCCAACTGTGGAGCTCCCTTCCATGGCCTTTCTGCTTTCCTGTTGCCAGCAAGCAAAACCATTTTTGTTTGAACTGGCTGTTCTAGCAGGGTCTTTTAATGGTGGGCATTGCATAGTTTCTTCTCTTGCATTTTTAAATGGTTTAAAGTTGTTTTGATTCAGTGTGGTTTTTAATATGGTAACAAAATTTTTTTCTTGAAAGCTGTATATATTTTTAATGCTTTTTGTGAGCTGCCTTGGAGAATAGTGAGACAAAAGTAAATTAATTTAATAAATAATACAACATAATATTTGGTGATTAACCCTAAGGTAAGAAAGTGAGTATGTAAAAATGCCACTTGCATTTTTCTCACAATCCTGAGGTCTTTGCTCTCATGGTCCACAATGTTCAGTTCCCTGAAGATCTTGGGATCCCTCAGATGATATATTGTCCTGCCAACCTAGCAGTTCAAAAGCACGTCAAAGTGCAAGTAGATAAATAGGTACCGCTCTGGCGGGAAGGTAAACGGCGTTTCCGTGCGCTGCTCTGGTTCGCCAGAAGCGGCTTAGTCCTGCTGGCCACATGACCCGGAAGCTGTACGCCGGCTCCCTCGGCCAATAAAGCAAGATGAGCGTCGCAACCCCAGAGTCTGTCACGACTGGACCTAATGGTCAGGGGCCCCTTTACCTTTACCTTACCTTTCAGATCTAAGCTGAAGGATTGCTGAAATAATCTTCTATTGCTTTTGTGTATTTTAGGTGGGGTTATTGTCCATAGCTAGATAATACAAAAAGTATCCCTTTTTGTGTGTCTGTATGCCTCCTGATACATGGCACCTTCTCATGTATTCATGGGGATTAATTCCATCGTTGATTTCAGTGTTAATGCCAGAACTGTACTCTAGTTGCATCTAACTTTATGAAGGACCAAGAGTCTTTTACCAGAAATCCGTCAGGAGTGGGCAGCACAGAAGGATGGGCAGGCTTCAGTTTTGTGGGAGCTACTTTGGTTTTTATTAAAATCCTGAGTGGTACAAAAGACTCACACATATACTTAAAAATTCTGGGAGGAATTAAGCACTGCACTATTAACAATTGTTCCATCAGTGCAAACATTTCTGCTTGCTAGACTGAACATTTTCACTCCCCCCCACTGTTCTGGAGGTTCCCCTAACACAGGGGTCAGCAACCTTTTTCAGCTGTGGGCCGGTCTACCGTCCCTCAGACCATGTGGTGGGCCAGACTATATTTTGAAAAAAAAATATGAACGAATTCCTATGCTCCACAAATAACCCAGAGATGCATTTTAAATAAAAGGACACATTCTACTCATGTAAAAACATGCTGATTCCTGGACTGTCTGCCGGCCGGATTGAGAAGGTGATTGGGCCTTAGGTTGCCTACCCTGTCCTAACACCTCCAGCTAACTTGGAGGGGTGCAGAGAGGAGGGTAGAGAAGCCCACATTGCTCAAGCAGGACTTGCGTTATGTTGGTTGGGTTGGTTCCCACTAGTGATACTATTCAGTTGAATTTGCCTTCTGGACCCAGAAGTTTGTTCTGAGTACCAGAAGTGAACAGAGCTCAGTCTCTCCACTTAAAAAAGCCACTCTGGATTACTCCAAGCTTTCTGCATAACATCATCATCATCATCATCATCACGACCATCATCATCATAGCCATTTTGTTACTGCTATCGTTAGATGATTGGGGCTCAAAAATCCAGAGCTCTGCAAATCACCCAGAGATCTACCAGGAGATTCTGATTCTGCCCACTCCTGATCTAAATCAATTCAACATCTTCTAGAGTGCCCTTGTTGCACATAAGTGAATCTCAGCCTCAAAACTATGTAGCTTAGCTGTGCCTGTGGCAACAATAATCTGATTGTGGTGTCTTGTCTCTGTAATCACGGAGAGATTCAAAAGAGGACAAATAGTATGGTGGACAGAATATGTTGGTTTTGGAAGACATGGGCTCAAATAATTCTTAGCAATGTTCTCACGTAGTGGCTATGGGCAAATCACAATATCTATATAAAATAAGAAGAACGATGACCAGGCTTGTAGGGATGGTGTGAAACTGCATGCCTCACAGCTGATAAGCATGTTGCATGTAAACAGATTATATTCTAGATATGTTTCTAGTTACGACAGTGGTGTTAGTTTTGTGATTTTTTTCTTTTTAAAAGGCTTGTCTAAAAAGTGTCGGAAAGGCACTTTCAACATTTCAAAGCAGCATACTATTTTGATGTAACAATTGGGTTATTTAAGGTTACTAATATTAGCTTTTGATTTGTGAGCAACACGTTAAACACAGATGCTATCTGCAAATGTTTTGAGGCTTGAGGAAATAGCTGACTTATTAACCACAGTTAACACTTCTCAAGCATTTTTTTCATTGCCTGAAGAGTTACTGTAGAATAGCGGCAAAGTCTCTTACTCCACAGTTCCTTTGTTTTAAATAATTGTTTATTCTTTCTTAACACCACTGCCCAATGTATCATAATGGTATTAATTGTTCAGAATACTGCAGCTCCAGAATGCAGCGGAATGTTTACTCTGCCATGTCCTCTAGTAGTCCTCAGTGGGGCAGAGGACACCAGTGTTGCTTTTCTGATATGTTGTCGCTGGCATACTACTGTCCAATTTTTAAAGACGATGTTTTCAGTGTTGGTTATTGGAGCTGTTGTTGTTCAGTTTTAGCCTATTTACCTGATTCTTTAAAGTTTAATCCCTGACAGGTGCTTACAAGTACAGTAGTACCTCTGGTTACGTACTTAATTCGTTCTGGAGGTCCGTTCTTAACCTGAGGTACCACTTTAGCTAATGGGGCCTTCTGCTGCTGCCACGCCACTGGCGCACAATTCCTGTTCTCATCCTGAGGTAAAGTTCTTAACCTAAGGTACTACTTCTGGGTTAGAAGTATGTGTAACCTGAAGCGTTTGGCACCCGAGGTACCACTGTATGATTGAGCACTGGTGCACAACACACTGCGGTCTGCCATTGCACACCTTGCAACTGGTGAGATTCATTTTGAATTGCTAAGCTGAATACACTATAACAGCCTCGGTGCATTCAGATTTAGAGCAGAACTGGCCATTGCACAGAGTAATAACAAATAAGCCAAATGGAGCCTCCAGCACTGAATAACGTTGGGATGGGGAGACTGCTGAGACAGAGACCCATGAAGAGAGCACATTACAAGAATGTCCCTGTTTCAAATAAGAAAGCAATCACAGGGCTACTGGTGGTGAGGAGATGTCTCTAGGCCCTCTATCTACTTTCTCTGCATCATAAATAATTATATATACTCTATATATGTTCCCTGTTACTCACACTTTTCTAAAACAAAAGCCCCAAATGATGTAGCCTTTCCTCTTAGAGGAATAACTCCAGCCCCTTGGTGATTTTTGGTTGCTCTTTGTTGTTTCTTTTCTAGCTCTACAGTACCCATTTTGACATGAGGCCACCAGAACTGTACCTGGTATTTGAAGTGTGCTCAGATTGTAGATTTGTACAATGGCATTGTGATATGGGAAGCTAATAATCCCTAACATTGAATGACCCTTTTTAAAAAACAGCTGCTGCATGCTGGGTCAACATCTTCACTGAGATATCCACTACTCCCCAAAGTCTTCTTCCTGGTCTCTGTTTCTATCATCTTCTGCCTCATCTTTTAGTTTAATGTTGCACTTGTGTTCGCAGAACCCTAACCCTGTGCAGATAAACCAGCAATTTAAGATGACTGCTTTAGAGTGGAATGGAAGGAGAAGAGATAGTCAAGGGATGTGGAGCTTGTGCAGGCTGCACTATTTTTTGCTCACGGTGCCTCTTGCTAGGGTTACAGCTAGCTATAGATAGGGTTTAACTAAGCCATATTAAATGCCTACCCAAATACCGGAGACTTATGATGTTGTGAAGTTACAGGGCATGGAATGTGACATTGATGCAAGCTGAATTAAGTGATGCTATTCTGGCCCTATTAGTTGTGCAGTTAATATTCCAGTTTCCTGAATATCTGCAGAGCTTGCCTACAACAGCACAAAGGCCTTCTAGTCTGAGCAGGATGTAGATCGGAATAATTTTATCTTCTATATGCTGCAGGATCTTAATCAAAAATGGGGATCATCAGACCAGTCCTAGCTCTGAACTTTTTGCACTTCTAAGGCTCCATTTGACCAAGTGCAATTTAATTCTGAAGTCAATATATAACCATAGGATCAGGTTCTCAGGAGGATTATTTACTGGCCCTGGTGCTGTGCACTTAACAGCAGCCTGACACCGATAAAATGAGCAAGAGCAGCTTTTCCTGTGAAGGAAATACATGGTAAGAAAAGCCGCATTAGATAAATTTGCACATTCAAACTACTGTCAAATGCACACCAGCCAGGGCCTGATTAAAATCTTTAGAGGCCCTAGGCAGATAAAAGATTTTGGTGCTCCCCTATATATCTAAATCAAAATATAAAGAATAATAAATGGTAAAATAAAAAAAACATTTTTCAAAGTGAAACAAAACTTACAGTAAGATGGAAAATGTTTGTTTTTGTATTCTTCCCCTTTATATTTGAAAAAAATTCCTACTTTTTCTAATTGCAAAGTCTCTGATCAGCTCCTCAAAACTAATCTTACATAATTTCTGTGGTGCCCCTTTCCCCTTGATGCACGCAGCACAAGCTTATTTTGCTTAATTGTTAATCTGGCCCTGTCACCAGCAAAAAAAAAGAACAAGAAAAAAGGTTGCTTCTCTCTTCCTAGGACAATGAGTGTGAGATAAGCCTTTTTTTGCTTTGAAAAAGAAAGAAAGAAGATTGATGTGCCTAATATTTACTGCTTTTGGGTCTCATTGCAGTTTATAATGCTGAGCTTTTTTCTGGGACTGCACATCAAATGGTCTCTTATTGCTGTCTCAGACCCACATTGCAATGTTATAGTGGTACTACTTGGAAAAAGCTCACTGCCACTTACTTTGAAAAAATGGAATTTAGAATTCACTTTCCCCAGGCATTTACCTGTCACTCCTCTGGGAGATTCATAGCAGAGTAATAGGAAGGTGGGTGTTTTAATAGCTGTAAGGGAGAGCTAGTTCAGTAAGTATAACCTTTCTCACCCATGCAGGACCAGCTGTGCTGGCCAAAATTCTTTCTTCGTTTTGTATAACTGATAAAAGAACAGGAGCTTGGTTATCTTGCATAACCAAAGGCGTGCTGCCACCTGTTGCTGTTCTTCTCTGCCCCCCTCCTTTCTGAAAGCTTGCAAGGCCCTAGATCAGCTGTGCTGCTTGCTTCAGGAAGAAGGCTGGAAAGTACATGATGGTAGTTGCCTAGCAACCATTCCAGCTTTCCTCCGGAGGCTTTCAGGCCTGGTAACTGTCAATAATCTTGCATGCTGCTTCCCTCCAGCTTTCCCCCTCTTTGCTGAAACAAGGTTGCATCTAGGCATATATGAATCACTCTGCAAGTTATGTCAGTCCTGGCTATTGAAGGATGGCCAGTTGTTTGAAAGCCAGAAAACTGTTTTTCAATTACTATCATTGTACTTTTACTTTGGGGATGGAGAGGTGCTTGTGGAACTTTCTGTCACCTGGTTTAGCCAGTCAGTTGAAGCCATTTATCGGGGTGTGGCCGCTGTTGCATATTATTATTATTATTATTATTATTATTATTATTATTATTTAATTACCACCACCACCACCATCACTGTACTCAGGGTTCTGAATTCCGCACTACATACCCAAATTATTGTACTGTGCAATTAATGGCACATGGAATACTACTAGCCTTCTTGGCAAGATATCTAGAACATGGGTAGGCAAACTAAGGCCCGGGGGCTGGATCCGGCCCAATTGCCTTCTAAATCCAGCCCGCAGACGCTCCGGGAATCAGCATGTTTTTACATGAGCAGAATGTATGCTTTTATTTAAAATGCATCTCTGGGTTATTTGTGGGGCATAGGAATTCATCCCACCCCCCCAAAAATATAGTCTGGCCCCCCACAGGATCTGAGGGACAGTGGAGCAGTTCCCTGCTGAAAAAGTTTGCTGACGCCTGATCTAGAATAATAGTTAATTATGCCTCCATAGACCAGCTTTGAAGAGAAAACTGTATATTGACTGATCACATATCTTATTTTCCCCAAGTAATGTGTTACTTGCATAGCATTTTCCATATTCAAGAGGGTAATATGTGGATCGGCTGCACCCTAGCTACATATTTGGGTTTGGGTAGTTAACCAGAGGTAATTGGCCACATTTGATATTATGCTAATAATTTTCTTTTCCTTCTGAGAATCTGTATTCATGCTTAGATAACTGACTTAAGAATTTGTGCAGTGGAAAGACTTTTTCCATGTCTTTCTCATGCTTTATTTTCTGGCAATAAATACATCTACAGTTCAAAGGGTTAAGAAAAATATATATAACAACAACAAAACATCTCTACAAGCCACTATATAACATCTTTCTGAAAATAAGCAGATATCTTACATCATTCCCATCAATCTGTGTACGCTCATTTGGCTTAAGGCCCCCACTGCTTTTGATTCACAGTTGTTCTTATTGCTCTCTTTCCTGAGTTTCCATCGCTGTAGGCTGTTTAGCTGTTACGGATGCCTTGCTGTCTCAAACTACTGTAACATGATAAGCACACTTATCTTTATCTTTTCTTCAGGTTGTCTTTTCAGTTAATTTCATTTAGGCTTTTCTTTTTTTTTTTAAAGCCCCCTTACTTCCAACATACACTTCCAACATAGGGTTCTAGTACTTTCCTGTCCAAATGGGCCTTTTGCATGGTGTTGTCTTCCAATGGAATTGGGTATTTTACTGAAAAGCCAGCCTGTTCAAGGGGATAGGCAAAGGATGACTTGGTTTAGCAAGATAGGATTAAAATTCTTACTCTTACTTATCCCTACTGGGTGATCTTGGGTCACACTCCTTCTGATCTGCCTACAGGGGTTCAAGAAAATCACATGTATCCTTAAGATGTTGTTTGAATGCTGAAATGGCTTAGTGGATTGTTGGCTGTATGAATGAATGTTGGCTGTATGAATGAAAGAACTGAATTGTCAACTATGGCTAGATAAATACACCTGGTAAGATTCCCCCGCCCCCACCTTTGGACCTTGTTTAATTTAGCTATCTTAACTAATAACTGCTGACAGACATCTTCCATTAATTTGTCCACCTTTTAAAACAAAAAGCCTCTTAATGTAGTGATCAAAACTACATCTTGTGGCAGTGAGTTCCATAGGTTAATTATGTGCAAAGGGAATCTCATGTCACAGTTTAGGGGCCACAGCTGAGAATGCCCTTAGCAAAACTGTGACCTGGTTTGCACATCCATAGCCTCCAATATATCCAGGCCATAAACCAGGACATAAGTCTTCTGGAGTCATGTGACCTGGAGTCATGTGACCTGGGAGAGATCAAGCCCCCCCCCAAATGTGCTTTTTCGGGATAAATCGCAGCATCAAAAATGGCCCCACACAACAAGGATGTCCTGGTTTTCCCGGGACAGTTGAGGGGTATGTGCATAATGCTAAGACAAACCCACCAACAGGTACAAAAAGTGCTTATAAGCGAATGTTACCATTCCTCTCCTACTTTAAACTTTGGCTTAGTTCACACATCATGCCAATTACTTGGGAGCAGCAAAGCTGTCAGTTTCTTCTCTGGGAGCCCATGCACTTGCATATTTACAGTAAATCATGTTTGGTTTACTGTGATGTGTGAACCAGGCTAATACTTGAGGTGGGATTGAAATTATAATGCTGTTGTTGGTAGTGCTGAGCATTGCAACACTTCTGGTCCTCTTTCTCAGCTATTATTAGGATGCTTTTCCTGCACTTTCCCCAAACGTTATCAGTTCTGCTTTCATTTTCTGTTTTTGGTAATACTGTATGTACTTTTGTAACTTGTTAGGCATTTGCAGAAGGAAAACACCAAGAGGTGATGAGTTGGAGGACATTAAAGCAATCCCTCCTAGATTTCGGCCAAATTATTTTCTCATTAGCACTCATGAACAAACTTGCTTCCAGTTCTCAGATGCAGAGAAAGGTCTCTCCCATCACATGTGTGGATGTGCACAGAATTATAAGGGAGAAGGTGGTCTTTTAGGTACCCCTGGACCTGAGCCATTTCCTTGTTGGGTGGTTGCTGTGCTCCAGTGAAGTTTCTTCTATAAAATTGTTCTAGACAATAATATTTGAAGGTATGCTTTGTGAAGCCTAGAGATAACATTTCAGAAACTGTAGTAAGCTGTAGGTAGAAGACTTGTGCCATGGAAAACCACTGCATTCCAAGATGCACAGTGGCCAAGTTAAGGCAGTTGATACATCCAGTTGGTGTGGAGAGATTTCTTCCTCCTCCCCCTGTTTCAGCCCTTTGCTCCAATTGAACCCTTTGCATAGTCCAAACAAGAGCAAACCATGAATGAGGGCCCGGACTCCTGCATGCACTCCTCTAGGACACTGTAGATTGTGGTCCTTCATTTTCTTGCAGGAGAGGATGTGTGCCAGTGTAATATCATCTTTATCATCCTGATGTGGAGGTTCTTGATTAGAATTACTGATTTATTCTATTGCCTGTACCATATGATGCTGCATTGTAGTCACTGCTATTCATTCAGCAAAATAGGTGCTCATATTCCCCTGAAACAAACTATAGTCTGAAGTGGCTATTTTTTTTAGTAATTAAAGATCTGCATTGTAGAGAATGCTCTCTGCTCTAAGGATGCTGAAGTTCTGAATGATGGAAGTGGCAAAAGGATGAGATGAGTCTCAGGCGATGAAGGCATGATTTGCCATGCAAATTGATGCATGTATGAACACCACAACTGAGTGGTGGTGGTGGAGGGTGTTAAGTTAAACCCAAATTATGATGATGGCAAAGACATCTATTAAAAGTAGAAAGCTGGAGAAATCTTGGCTGCTGTTAAAATATTGAGAAAATGGAGAAGAGAGAATGGCAAAACGATTTTTGTTTTGCAAGACTAATGATGGAACGGAATGCAGATTTGCAAATCAAAGATGGGCTGCAAAAGTGCAGTTCTACTTTCCAACAGCCATCTATTTCATCATTCAACCGTTCTCTTTATCCTTCTCTATGAGAAATTGCTAATACCATGTGTTTGGTTCATGGACGGCATAGCCTAAGGTTCAGGACTGTAGGCTCTGTTTGTCTCACGTCAGCACAAATCCGTAGGTTGCTTACATTACACTGGATTGCAAATTTAGACAGGAAGATGGTGTGGTAAGAGATGTTGGGTTGCCTTGGACCACATCATTTCTAACTGCAGAACTGCAGAGTATGCTACCACACATGGTATTGGTAGGGGCAAATATAGGCAAATTGGTATGGGCAAATATTGTATCAGAACAGGCTCTGCATTTTAGCTCTAAGCACCATTTCTTCCCCTGTTGCAAGATGGCACACCTGTACTGTTCAGCTGGAAGTGCACAGTGTTGCTATGTAATGTAGAAATTTTGTCCCTGGCTCTTTTTCCTCATTACTCTTGCCCTTTTTTTGGCGTGTGATGCATTTCTTCTTAGGCAATGTGCAAGTGGGCACCCTATGAAGCACTGCAGTAAGAGAATACATGGAGAGCTGCAGCTTGATGGTGTCTCCAATGTCAGGCTGGTAGCTAATAATAGGGATTTGGTTACTTTGAAGGGCGAACTGCATGCCGCATGCAACTCTGCTCCTCTCTCAGAGTTATTCTTACTTGTTTTTTTTATATATACGGTGACTGTGTGATGACACATTACAGATTGGCTGGCATGTAGGTTTACTATGGGGAAACGGCTGCTTTCCCCACAGCACTTAGTAGGAGGAATATGTGTAGATCTTCTGACCATGGTTACACTCCCTCTGAAGAAGCTTGGGGCTACTTCTGGATCCTTTGCTGCCACTTGATGCTCATGTGGCCTCAGGGGCGCGAGGTGCCTTCAATCAGATTTGGCTGGTGGCCCAGCTGCACCCCTATTTGGACAGGGATAGCCTAACTATTGTTGTCTATGCTCTGGTAATCTGTAGATTATATTACTGCACTGTGAAGTATGTGGGGCTGCCTCTGAAGATGGTTTGGAAACTTAAGCAGGCATGGCCAAACTTGGCCCTCCAGCTGTTTTGGGACTACAACTCCCATCATCCCTAGCTAACAGGACCAGTGGTCAGGAATGATGGGAATTGTAGTCCCCAAACAGCTGGAGGGCCAAGTTTGGCCATGCCTGAACTTAAGCTAGTGCAAAATTCAGTAGCCAGGTTGCTCATGGGGGCAAGATGGAGCAGATCCTGGCCTGACTGCACTGGCTGCCAATTAGTTTCCCAGCCCAATTCATTCAACAAACAAACAAACAAACAAACAAACAAACAAACAAACACAAATAACTGTATGATCATGTCTTGCATGAGGGTGCCTTGCTTACCAGACTCTGGAATGCCCTTGTTATATCTTGTGGGAGCATCCTGCAAAATCTCATGAGAACATCACAGAGCCTGGTAAGCAAGGTGGAGAGCTTAAAAGTTTCTTTTTGTACCAGGGAAACCCAGAGCAAAAGAAACATTTAAATTCTCTGCCTTGTGTGCAATTTGTGGGATTTCAACTGGCTGCCTTTCAACCACACATAGTTGAAATTGTGCAAGTTAATTGTATGCAAGATGCAATTGTACTGTGCTGCTCTTCCTTTGAATGCCAGTTTGTGGGGTGTGCTGAATAGTGCTGTTTCTAGTAATGCAAAATTTCAGAAATACTTGGAAAGGCATAGGAAGTTGCTTTATACAGAGTCAGACCTTTGCTCCACCTAGCTCAGTATTATGGCCTACACTGACTGGCAGTAGGGCACCAGATTTCAGTCTGGGGTCTTTGGGAGCCTTACTCAGAGATGCCCGGAATTGAACCTGGGTCATGATAAATTCAAAGCGTGGGCTTCACCAAACTACTGCCCTTCTCCATACAGCCCTTGGTAAACTGTTACGAATATTTCAGGCAGCTCTATTCTTTCTTGTGAGAGAAAGGGCAGGAGATGGTTAATAAAATATTAGAAATGTGTCCAGTTAATTCCCAGATGCTTGGGGTCTTAGCCAGAATACAACAGCATTAACTGCAAGGGGCTTGGATGTTAAACAAAGTAGTGGTTGGGGGAGTCTAGGGTAAGCAAATCTTTACAACATTGCTATGAGTGAATATTTCCTCCTGTAGTAACTGCAGTGAAACAGAATGTGGTGAGTACGGGAAGAGATTCCAAATTTCGAGGTGCCAAAATCAACACACACACACACAAAAAAAATCCTAAGCGAGCAGATAGTCTAGCTTCAGCTGCTTGTAGGAAACCAGCCTCTCTCTCTCTCTCTCTCTCTCTCTCTCTCTCTCTCTCTCTCTCTCAGAAAAAAGTAGCCTTTTGCTCTGGGTAACAGCAGTTTCTTATAGAGATGTGCTTTCTTCTGCTTTCCAGATGCAGGGTCTCATGCTCCCTTCACTCCCTCCCCCTCTTGTTGTTAACAGAAAGACATCTGCGTGCATGTGTGTGTGTGGGTTATATGACATATGTGGTGACGTGTGCATGTGTATTGCTCATCAGTTCTTTGTGTTACTAGTACGCAGGCAGGCAGTGGAAGGACATTTGCTGGTCACCTGCCATAACTCACTTTCATAAAACCCTACCGGGCCAAAAATTAGTATTTATGGGAGCTGCCTTGGGAGGCTAATGTAATGCTGTTGGAAAAGGCAGCTGTGAGCTTTGAGCATGTGTGGTTTGTGCCAGCATTATAGGGGAGAAGTAGGAAGAGGAAGGAATAGCTGCAGTTGCTTAATGCAGCACAAATCTGCATACTTACATGGCTGGCTTGGGCTATCTGGGGAGAGGATGGACCTGAATTGGCAAATGCTTTTGGAGCTGATTCCAGTTAATTTTGAACAGCATGTTAAGCAGCACACAAGGGTTTGTTCAACACGCCATTGCAACTCTATTTTGTTAATTCAAGCATCCATTTTCTGCTGCTTTGATTACTCCCTGGTGGCTTTAACCTTGAGTCATTCTCCCTTGATTCTTGAAGCATTTCCTTACTATTCTGTACATTGCAGAAAATAAAGGGAGTTGTGTGCATGTTGCAACACTGATCACAGACTGAGATGGATATGCAAAGGGAAGACTCAAAAGAAGACTGAACCAGGAAAGCCAGAGGGGTTTGTTTATGTGCCAGTTCTCTGCTTGCATTGAAAAAATGTTTAATAATCCAAACCTCCATGGCCACAGAAATAATGATGATGATGATGATGATGATAATAATAATAATAATAATAATAATTTTTACCCTGTCCATCTGGGCTGTGTCCAACAAAAGATTAAAAATACATTAAACCATCAGTCATTAAAAACTTCCCTAAACAGGGCTGCCTTCAGATGTCTTCTAAATGCCAGTTGTTTATTTTTTTGACATCTGATGGGAGGGCGTTTCACAGGGCGGGTGCCACTACCAAGAAGGCCCTCTGCATGGTTCCCTGTAACTTTGTTTCTCACAATGATGGAACCGCCAGAAGACCCTCGGTGCTGGACCTCAGTGTCCGGTTTGAATGATGGGGGTGAAGACACTCCTTCAGGTATACTGGATATAGCTTGGCCTATATATTTTGCTCCCAAGTAGATGTACTTTTTTGCCCATACAAACAGTACCTACATGTGATCAGAGCCCTATGTGATTTTGCTCTGACAGCATAGAGTTCTTTTCTATCAAGCATGATATTGTGGCTTGCCTCTTCCTTTTTTGTTCTCTCTTAAGCTCAGCATGTGCCTGTATGCTTCTGAGGTGCTTGTACGGGATACCTGCTCTATGTCAACTGGTCTTGTTCTGACTCAATTGCCAACCCTAGTTTTGCCCACAAAAACCCTTAGTGTGTCTCATTTTCACTTTCTTTTCTAGGATAGCAAATGGTCTTGTGATAAATGTATCTGGGGTTTAGTTTTAATGCTCTGAGAGAAAGACTGTTTTGCATTCTTTGGACTTGCCACCTCTCTGCAAAGCTTGTCTGCACTTGTCTATTGTTGTGGGTTATGCTGTTCTTTCTACTTAAATCCTTGTGCTATGGGCAAGTAGTTTCTTTCCGACATCTTGAGCATTTACATTGGCAGTGGGGTGGTGAAAAGCACCAAGATGATTGATGCTACAACTTGGCTTCAACATTTTGGAGTCTTTTTGTTTTGTTTTTGTACTCTGTACACTAATGCATTAAGGCTGGCATTCTACAATATAGCTAAGCCAAAGCGTCTAGAGTTTGAGTCTGTGCTGCTATCATTAAAGTCAGTGGTGACTAAATATACTTCTTGTATACTTTTTGGGTAAGTGAACTGTAGCTTGGTTGGATACAAATGGTTAAAGTTGCTATACTGTACATATTTCTTCCAAATAAGGTTGCCATGTAAGTAGTTCATTAACAGAGTGATCTTAGACAAGCTGCTTTCTCCACGTGCAATATGGAGGTTTAAATTCTCACCTATCTTGCAAGGTTGTAATTGTAAGAATTCCTGATAATTTATGTAGCGTATGGAGGACATTCAAAATATTATAAAAGGGCTAAATATTCTGCACGTGCTCTTCATTTCATTGACGGGCTGAAGCTGAGTGGTCCCTGGTACAGTCTCTCGCATCAGGTAGCTGATTACTGTATTTATTTATTTGACGAAATTTATAATGATGGGAAACTGTAGTTTAAAGCAGGACACACACACACACACACACACGCATACACAAACCAACCTACCAACCAACCCACAGACAACATGTGTGGAGGTCTTTAGGCTTCTTGCAGCCAATATACCTTTTCATAGATCAGGTCTTGCCACTCCACTGAAATGGTAAATGACCATGCAGTTTATATCCTCCAGTTACCTGCTTAACAACAGCATCTTAGCCATTTAAAGCTATGCTTAAAGGCACATGTTATTTTTGGCTTTCTTTGAGCTTCTTCTGCTGGGGAACTAACTTGCAGAATGATAAGCAAAGCAAATTGTTGAACTCCTCAAAGGGGCACTTGTGATTTATCTTCCTCCTCCTAAATTCCCACTGATTTGAAACAAATGCTGGAATAGAAATGACTAAGCTGCTGAATGTGCTGAGGACGCAACATTAATAAGAGGCCTCTCAATTCCTTATCATGGGCTAGTTTTCAGGGAGATGCACACTCTCTCTCACACACATTTTTGTGGTGATCTTTTTCACAGATCCTGTGTGAGTTGCATTGGCTTTTTGGCAAGGTAGTGGGTGTTGCAAATGCTAGAACAGTTTTGTGCCGAGATTGTGGCTTTGCCAAACTGTTGCCTGAGCCAAGAGGTTGGTGGCTTGTGATTTTGATAGGTTGGGGGCATTCAGTTTTATTCATTCATTCCCTCTTTTGAACAAAACTCAAACAGAAATTCATCCTCTAGAGATCACATGCTAAAGCCAATTTGTAATGGCTTCACCACTATTTAAAAAGTGGTGAATGAGCTGTAATTGCAATATACAGGCAAATCAAAGCTGAGAACATGAAGAGTATAGAATTTACACTGAAATGTTAAATCATTGTCAGTGTGCATATGTGGGATGGCTACTGTATAGCATCCATAAATTTAGTCACTTGTTCAGGCTGAATGGTAATGTTTGTAACAAATTTCTTTACTAGTTACTTCCTAACATGAATCAAGTCCAGGATGTACACCATATACAATCCTTAAACAAGGTATATAACCTATGTTCATATGTTGTAACTATTGCATCTGCGTAACAAGATATTGTATTTGTTTTGGATTCCAACTCTCTGCACCTTCATCCAGCATGGCCTTGTATTACAGTGTAGCCATTTAATTATGAACTGGTATATTTTTGCTTGTGTGTTTTAAATGTATCATTTAATAATGATGAGAAATGGAATTCACCAGTATTGCCTACTTCTCAGCCCTCATTGGAAATTCCATGCTGAATATACCACAAACAAAGCAAACAGCAAAAATCACACAACTACAAAAATCCTGCACTTGCATTCTTTGCAGTCATGTAACATCATCGTTGTCATGGCAATTGGCCATGATCCTCAGACCTTTCCTCCACTTAGATCTCAGCTGTCAAATCCCCAGCCAATCACAAACTATGGCATCCCCCAAGCACATGACCTTATGGCTCATACTACTAAATTCTTTCCATTTTCTATTATTCCTATTCATGAAGTCATCACCCAGCAGAACTTTCTCTGAACTTTCCCAGGATCCCTTTAAATTTCTAGCCCTTTGGCAAACATAGCTTAAATGTTTTCAATATTTTTTAATCCACAAACACCAAGAACATTTATTTATTTTTAAACCAACAACCGCAACCTGAGAAGCTCAGCAGGCGTATTCTGTGCAAGAGTCCAAATTCAGTAGCCCTGTATAAGCACCCTTACTTCCTGATTTTATTCCTGTTTACTCTGAAAGTCCCACAGATTTCAATAGATGCATTCTTTAGAAAGTGTGCTTAGGGTTAGAGTGCTAGTGTGTTGGGTTATGCCTTCTCAGTCCTCCACACAATTGCTTTCTGTTGTGAGCCAGTTCAGTCTTCCACTCTTAAATGTATTTAACCACCCCCAGATGTGTAATATGAGTTGTCTTGTGTGTGCAGACACGGCATCTGGGAGTGGGTATGGTAATGTATGGTGACTGTCCTGTGCTTATGAATGATGATGGCAGGAACCAGGATGGCTGAGAATAGACACTTGGCTCTAAAGATGACAGCTGACAATGGTGCCCGATACAGCAACACCCTCTCGACTGGTCATTTGACTGACAGCAACACATCTCCACTGTCTTCCTAGCAGTAGCTTAGTCCCCATGACATTTACAATCACAGCTATTTTTTACAGTTCAATTTTAGATGCTGGTAGTATGTGTGTAAAAAAAGAGAGAAGAAAAGAATAGGTCTATAATAAAGAGAAATTCCTGGCAGGAAAGGCAAAGATCTTGCAGTTGGAGAGCTGAAACAATTTTTAATATTCAGGATCTATTTTGGAATAGAACTCTGACATCAGCTTGGTCTTCCCATCTCCCTGCTGACATCCAAGTACTATTGGCTAAACTACATATGCCCATAAAAGTGAGATTCTTCTGTTCCTATGACATGGATGTTCTAGCGTGAATCATTTCTTTCAGAGTTGTGGTCTTCACATATATTAGGCTAATGAGTGAACATCCTGTGACAGTAACTTTTTGGTCACATGGCTTGGGTTTTTAGTGGTGACATAAAGATGGGAGGCTTCCTGTACCATTACTGGTCTCCAAGGAATCACTCAAGAGCATCCCTTAAACCTTCATTCCATAGTGTCTGCCTGTGGACACACAAAGCCATTGTTTGCTTTCTCTTACAATGACTGCATCTAGAATTCAATAAGATACTGCCAAGTAGTAAGATAAAGTGAAGGCGAACACCACAAAGCCAATGAGGAAGGGAGAAAGTGCTCAGTGCTGGACTGACACATTTTGCTAACCAGAACACAAGGAGTCACTGAGTGTGTGCTGTGACTGCAGCACACTTTTTCTTTTGCACATAGAGGATGCTGTTTGTTGCCTTCCTAACTTGCCTCCTAGGGCATATGCCCCCCCCCCCCCACAAGGCCTGAAAGCAAGCCATTGTGGGGTGTTCTATTTAATGGAAGAAATTTGAGAGTTGTATGGGGGGTGGCATTTAAATAGTAACATGTTCTTTGTCAGGCTTTTCCATGTGTGTCAACAAACTCTTTAGGAATGTCTATTGCACATCCTCATCTGGAGGCATAAAGGATTTACACCTGGTGCTGGATGGGACCGTATACCCGACTGCCTGCCAAATAGCGTCTAGTGTATCCACAGCATTTTACTTGGTTGTATGACTTTTGATCCGAGCCTTTGAAAGGACAGGGTGATGGAGCAGTGCCTGGAGAGGCCATTACATGTCACCTGTTCCAAATTGATAGTGGGGCTTATAGGAAATGGCTTCTCTGCTAACTGATATTAAAGAAAACTCCCCTCTCCTCCCCCCAGTCCTTCATGGAATCTGTCTTCCAGCTGGCTTTCTGCATGTGGTGGAGGAGGAGCTTAAAATGACGTGACAAACGATACAGGCTGTACAGTCTTATATTGGCATGACCTTTCTTCATTTTTCAAGAGGCAAAGATTGTGTGCAGATGTGTTATGTGTTAAGTGCTAGAATCATAGAATTGTAGAGTTTGAAGGGACCACGAGGGTCATTTAGTCCAAACCCCTGCAAAGCAGGAATATTTTGCCCAATATGGGGTTCAAACTCATGACCCTGAGATTAACAGTCTCATGCTCTACCGACTGAGCGCGGTAGAAATGTATGCGGTTTGCTGTATATAGTTCTCTTAAGGGTATTGACCAGACCTTAATTTTTGAAGTCAGAAGGGTAGATCCTTGATGGAAGGATGAGAGGCCTTAGTTCAGTGCCCAAGGACATGCATTGCATGCAGGAGATCCTAGGTTCAATCTTCAGCATCTTGGGTGATAAGGATCTCTGGCACCAAGAATGGGAATGACTTTTGTTGAAGACCTCGTAGAGCAAATGCCTTTCAGAGAAGATAGTATTGAACTAGAGGGACTAATGGTCGAACTGGATATAAGACAGCAGTTTTTCTTTAAGGGCTTTTTGAATTAATCTAAAGCAGGAGTTAGCAGACTTTGGCTTTGCATGATCTACTTTGTAGAATCTTGAGGCTGGTGCAAAAGACATATATTGAAAGAGTTCAGATTCCAGGAGATTGTTCCAAATGCCCCACCTGAACTGAGTTCTCAGTCCTTCCACACATAAATCCTCTCCTGGATACGCCACTGCCCAGCTCTCTTCATTTCAGCAGTATAGCTCATGTGGTTTTATAGCTGCCATTGTTAAAAAAGATTGGGCAAGGATTTCTAACTCCCAATTCACCCAAAGATTTCCCAGTAGATCCTGTGCTGCCATCTGCCTTCCCCGGCCTACATAGTTTTGTCACTGAGTTGATGTTAGAATTGAGAAAGAATTTTTTTTTTGCATGTAAGCTACATACAAGTAAATAAAGAAGTGAAATTTAACAGCATGGTGTTCTGCAGTCATTTCTAAGATCTGTGCTGTTTCCTCTGCTGTAAATGAAATACAGTAATGGTGGTGAATAGTATGTGGAATATATATTGTAGCCAACTTAGTTCCTTGCATTTTTCTTCATTCGCTCGTTGCTATGCCAAGAAGAGTAATTGCTTCCTTTCCTTCCTTACAAACTCACCTCTGTTTTAATCTGAGCCAACTCTTTAGATTACATCAGGACACTTTCATGTGATGACTGCATCCTTCTCTGCACATAATCACAGGGCAGATGGCAATTACTTTGGTGTAAATGCCCCAATACGTGTACCTTGAGGACAGAGATAGTCTAATGGACGCTTGTAATCTCACAGTCTAACAAAAACAGTTTTATATTATGAACATTCAAAATGCTATGTTGAGCTCTTCCTGCCCCTTATGTAAGAAACTGAAGCACAGCTAAGGACATTTTGTGCTGTCAGATGATGTCCATTAAGATAATGCAGCATCTCCAGCTTATAACATTACGTTAGACTTTTGGGGGAAGAGTCTAAACTCATTTGAGGGCAATGTAATTCAGCATCTCTGTTTCTTTAGTCTTCCTGGCAAATTTGTGAGCCGGAATTCTTCATCCAGCATGCTTTTGGTTATGCTGTTTAGTTCTGATGTCAATTTATATAGTGCCCCAAAATACAAATGTATAAGTTTGTAATGGTCTCATGTAGATGAAAACTTGAAGAACTGATTGATTGTCCTAGCTTGCTGTTACTGTAGTTCTGGGCATTTCCTAGAACCACATCAGGAAGTGCTGTCATCCCTCTTAATCCAAAACAAGACCTGGATGTATTTGTGATACCTCTCTAAATCCAGAATAGAGGTCATAACATATTTTGGCATGTTACCAATGAGTTGCCAAAAAGAAAGAAAAAAAAAAGGGCTTCCTTGTTCAAGGAGGCTGAATTCAGACATGACAAAATAGGTGTTGCCATGATGACGACCAGGCATGATCTTTGGCCTAACACACTTCTTTCTTAGTTTCCTATGAATGGAGGAGAGAAGGTTAGAAGCATTTACTTTGAATTAGTATCAAATCATAGTTTTTAATTGCTTCCAAATACAGCAAACTGTGGTTTGCCCAAACCATGGTTTGTCCCCAAACCAGGCTCAAACTGTAGCTTCAGATCCTGATTTGTGGGCAAACCATGCTTCAAGCAAATTGTGATTTGCTGCATTCAGACACAGTGGCCAGCTATGGTTTGTTCTAACCATGGTTTGCCTATAGTCTAGGATCACCAGCTGCAGTTTAAGGAAAAAACTGGATATCAAAACTAGTTTCAAACTATAACTGTAGTTTGTTGTTTTCTGACGTAAAGACAACCTATGACTTGCGGCTAACTCAAAGTGAGGGCTTTATAGCTCCCCTCCTATGTAGAGGAAGGTAAGGAAGGAGTGTGCAAGACTGAGGCTTATGCCTGCTTATCTTCATAATTGTTTTAATCCTGCCATTTACTCATGTTTGCTGTATTCCTCCTGAACATTCACACTGAGGTTTTTCGTGATAACATTGTACTGTTCCTTTGTGGGTGAGGATAGATCACAGCTAATCTCTAATATTTCAAAGAAGTTATTTTCTTGTCTCCCTCTCAAGTAAGTTAGACAGATCAGGACAACCTCTTCCCCTCCACTTTCACACATGCTTTTGAATCCATGCCTTTGAGGTTCATGTTTCTTTAGAAGATCCATATTATGAGTTGTTCATGAAGCTCTTCAGCTTTTTCGTCTACCTCTTCTGTTGTATGAATTAAATTAATTGTTTCTCTGTTGTTTCTCTGACATGCCTTTTTTAAACAACAACAACAGCAGCAAACCCAAATGACTTATGTCCAATGCGGTGGCAGAGATAAAGAGAAACTATACTGGGGATTTCTCAACAGAGCTCCTATTGAGTTGCAGCGGCAAAAGCTTTCCATTGTGTCTTGCTCCAGTCCATCCGGCAATGACAGCTCTTGTCCACTTGCATGTAATATATTCAGCATCTGTCGCCACCCTTCGAACCCAGAACTGAGCAAACAAGGCTTCATGTCCAAGCTTGGTAATCGAGCCCTTTCCCAGTGTTGTCAAAAATAAAACCTGCTGATCTTTAAATCAGATCTCTGTTATCCGAGAGCACAAAATATTTATGGAGAGTAGAAGTGAGTGAATCTGTAACTGGGCCTGCAGGAAGAAGGCAGGAAATGGAGAGATGCTGGATTTGCAACATGCTTCTTTAGGGTTCGTAGCAAGAATTGTAAATGTTGAAAACACTGATTTGGAAGGGTGTGCATGTGTGTGTCCACCCTTTCACAAAATCCATTCAACTTATTGCAGGAAGGAGCTCTGGTGATCATCAAAGGGATGTGTGGGGTGAAGATGGTTTGCCTGGTCGGGTCCCTGGCAATCCTCATAAGGATGTGGCAGGGCCAAGCATCTTTGTACTGGTGCATTCTTTTGAGAATCACTGGGGAAATGGGAGGGGAATGGCCCCCTTCTTGAAAGTATTGGAGGGGGCCCTGGCCCCCATGACCCTCCATAGTTGGTGCCCCTATATGTTACTATGTTATGTACTTTTGTGTTTTTATATTGTAAACTGCCCTCACATAGCAGATCACATTAGGATGCAGCTATAGCTAAATGTTTAATGGGTACCTGTAAGGATGAAGAATGCAGTGACGCTTTGCTTTAATTGCTGGCAAACACAATGCGTGTCAATAAAAATCCACTTGTTTCATGAAAGAAATGAAGTTGTAGTTTACAGGCATGTGTTTGAGATGCTTGTTTGTGTAGTGCTTAAGGTGGGAGATGTGTACCAAAGTGAAAAATTGTAACAATGGGAATAAATTAACAACAACAACAATGATAATAATATTTATACCCTGCCCATGTGGCTGGGTTGCCCCAGACACTCTGGGTGGCTACCAACACATATAAAAACATATTTTTCAAGTGACACTAGGTAAACTCGAATCCTTCTCTCTGTCTCTTTATGAATTAGGCCCTGAAAACAATGTTGCTACACCTCTGGGTAGAGGGTGGTATATAAATTCAACTAATAATAATAATAATAATGCTGATTGGGGAACTGTGCTTTTTGGATACCCCCCCCAACCAGGAGTATACTTGGCAGCTGGTAATCAAGATTATTCTCCAGAAGAGGACCTGCATGTTGAGCATGCGAGAAAACTGAATAGGAAGCACCAGAAACCGCTCTGTAATCCTCTTCTGTCAATTCCCTCCGAAGTTAAAAACTATAATTAGATGCAACGTGAACAGCCCTAGTAACTGAGGCTTCCCTGAGAGACTGACATTGGTTCAGGGAAATGTCAATGCCTAATTTAGAAAACCAATTTGACACAAGATCACAGGCTTAAAACAGCCTTTTTCTTTTTTGCTTACTGCCTTTACCATTCTTATGGCCGGTGTTGGAAAAATAAGGCATTTTCTCCAGTAATCAGGAACAAGCCTATTTTAGTGGTCACTGGCAAAAAGGAGAAACTTACTAGGGTTCCTAATAAGACAGAGAACTGATAAGGATTCTGGAACTGAAATTCTTCATACCAAGAAACTTCACTTAAGTCGAAACTTCCATTAACATTCTAAATCTGGTATTCAGTATTCATTAAGAAACAGAAGAGACCTCTGGTTATTTCATGTGGGTATTACTGCATGTCTTCCAGCCTCAATCCCCCCACTTCCCAATGAAAGTGCTTGCAAGATTGCTCTGTTTAAAGAAAGTTTTCCATATAAAGAAGTGAAGAACTTCACACAGGTGCCAAAAGAGAGAAAAAGGGGTGGGTGCCTCTCACTGGCTTAGCTCCTCCATCCACTGCCAGTATGCTCCTTGTAACACATTGCCCAGTGAGAATGTGGCCCTCGATAGAAAACGTTTTCCTACTTTTGTAAACCTGTGGCTGTAGGTAATCACATTGTTCTGTCTTCTTGGCACTTAAATATTGAAACATGGTTTTCTCTCCTTTCCCTGTTTACAGCTTGTTGTTTCTATCTCCTTCAAAAAGTTTTATACTTTTACATGGTTCTTGCTTCTGAATTTTGAACAGCACTTAGTTGGGAAATTCAGGTTATAGAACACTTGACCGTTGATAGCGAGTAGCTCCTGCTTCCACAGTGTAGAAACAACGATGCATTTTAATTAGAACAATTGTCTGAGTCGTATCAATCTGTGAATGCCTGATCAGATTTCATTTTTACCTGACTAGGAAATCACTTGTGTACTATTGATCAGTCCCAATTTGAAACTGGATTTACGGTATATTGAGTAGGTTTAGAAGAATAGTCACCATGTGGCTTAACTTCAACTCTAGTACGTGAGATGTTAGCTGTACTTGGATGACTGAGAAAGCACACAATCTGTTTTAATAAAAAGGCCCTTAAGCCTAATAGTTTCTCTTTGTGCAGCTGCATATTTGCTCATTCAACATTAGCCATCCTTTAATGTGATGTGTGAGCCCAGGCCATTATATGCTTGAGCAACAGGGACTTCCAGAGAGACATGATCATTATACGGTTGGGCATCTGAATTGGGGGGGAAATTGCACCTTTTCAAAATAAATAGCTGGACTGTATCATTTACTAAGTGGAGGCAGGCTGCAATGCAAGAAGATGCGTTATCCTTTTGCTCTGGTGTGGCTTTGAGTGGGATTCATCTGTCAAGTTCAGTCAGCACAAGGCCTGCATGAGAGCTCCCACTTGCACAGCAGGCCTTTCCCCCTCCTCTTCATGCCCCCTGAAATTGGGTTGGGGGGGTCAGAAAAACCCCACCCCCCAAATAGTGGGATGGGTGAGGGGGGGTGTTATTTCAACTGGCAAGCTGCAATGTTTTTGCACCAATGGGGCATTCACCATAGCACAATGTTGAATCTCACCGTCTGTCTCCTGGGATGGGGGCAGCTGCAGCCCTAGACATTATGGTGGTCACCCTCCGAAGGAATCCCTGTATTTTGTAGGTAAAGGAAGGGCAAGGTAGGCGGGTGAAACGAAGGGACTAATTGCCTGTCTGACCTAATGTTCTTTCCGTGCCACTTTCCGAGCTAGCTTGATGCTGTGGCATGACCTAAAGGCCATTTGAAGCTTTTCTCCAGCTGTCAGATAAAATTTGCTTTACCAGAAAACTACACAAGATGGATTGAGGCCTTTATGAAGGTGAAAGGTGCACTGTTGGACAGGGTTGGCTTCATATCTTATGACAGAGCCCTCTGCTTGTGCTGAAGCAGCGCAGAAAAAGACGGCAGCTATTCCTATCTAAAACACACACCTGCTGGTTCAAAAGCTGTGAAAGATACTGTCTGAAAATGTAGTTCAGAAGAGATTTGTCATGCTCAGATTGATTTTTTTCTCTTCGAAAAACTAGGGCAGGGTTACAAATCACAATGAGGCTGTGTTCAGATGGCACTTTATTCCATCTTCCCAATGTTGCCTTTTTACTGATATTTTTCATGCTTTATGTCATCTTTCACGCAACGTAAAAGCCACTTCCAGAAATCTAGTGGATGAGTACTGCTCATTTCCGTGATACTTGCTTTCAGAAAGAATTCACTTGCAGTCCTGTTAACCAGGAAAATTTGTGGGAGTTTTACACTGTAATTTCCCCACTGGTTTTCTTGGACCATGCATGTGACCAAGTTGGGTAGTATTCTTGCATACAGTTCTTTTCCATCATGCGCATGGGGGATGAGTTGGGAAACAGAAACACACATGCCATAAAAGGTGGCAACATGTCTCATTATGTCCATTGTGTCACATGGCAGGTGTGAAAGAAATTTGGTGCTACATGGCTATGCACTGATGAAAAAGCCATAGTCCCACAGCACAACAGGCAATGTAATGTACAAGGAACATTAGAAACTGGAACAGAAGTGCTAACATCATAACCAGGAAGACGCATGCAATAATCTCCATGTCTGAGTGCACCCTGAGTCTTGTGGCATCTTTCAAAAGGCCAATTGATCCTCTCCTTTCTGCGGGTTTAGTCTTTGTGACAAAGGAAGCTGTTCTGAAAGTCCCACCACTGGGTAGGTAGATAGTTGCTGCCAAAGCTTATGCCACAACAAATCCATTAGTCTTTAGTGTTACTGTCCACAAGATGCTCCTTGCAACATCCTAAGATAATCATCTCTCTGAGGCCATACCAGGAAAAAAGGCGGGGTATAACCGACGACAACAACAACAACAACAACATATTTTGAGTTTGGGGCCTTGATGTTACTGCGGTAATCTCAATTCCAGAAAATTATTGTTTGCTCAAAATACAGCTAACAAGCACTCCTTTGTAAGATAAGACAAGCAAAATATTTATACCATCAATATGGTTAGAAATGGATGCCATCCCCGCATTGTATCTTTGTAACAGAAGATATTCTCAGACGATACAATGGTTTATTATTTTGAGTCAGGAAAATAAATTAAAATAAAACTTCAGTCTAGCTTCTTAGCTTTTTAAGGGTGAAATTATTCAAGGTGTGTGCTCATATTAAGTATTTCCTCACTTGAAGAATTCTGTGCCACATTTTCTTAAAATATATTTTTTATCCCAGAAGTAGATGCAGAAGGCCAGAAGATCCTGTTACTCCATTGCACAAACCCTCTAACTCAATATCGATAGCCTGAACAGATGTTCAATCTGGATGAAATAAATGTGTGTGTGTGTGTAACAGCATAACAACAACAACAACAACAACAACAACAACAACAACAACTATATTATATCCAAAGTTCACAGGGTGGTTTACGGTATAAAAATAAAAAATACATAACATAATAACAACCCCCCTAACATCCCAAACACATTTAAAAAGCCATAGGTCTGGGCCAATAATGTTTTCACCTGCTGTCTAAATATATATAATGAAGGCGACAGGCGAGCCTCCTGGGGAGGGGGAGAGTATTCCACAAGTGGGGAGCCATGGCAGAAAAGGTCCATTCTTGTGCTGCCACTCTCCAGACTTCTCATGGAGGAGGCACACAAAGATGAGCAACATGTGACGATTTCAGGGTCCGGGTCTGTTCATATGGGGAGAGGTGGTCCTTGAGGTATGGCAGCACTGGCAAAGGAAGAGGAGTGCGGGGGGAGCACCATCCCCGGCAGCGCCATCCCGGCTGCCACCCTGCCTGCTCTCCTCCCCCCGGTGCCGGAGCATGAAGCTCCGCCACTGTATGGCAGTCCTGAGCCATTTAAGGCTTCATAGGTCAAAACCATCACTTTGAATTGGGCTCGGAAACAAATTAGAGCAGTGAAGTTGTGACAGGATTGGTGTGATATGTTAAAACCATCTTACCCTGGTGAGCAACCGGGGCACTAAATTCTGTGCTAGCTGAAGTTTCTGAACATTCTGATCCCTGTGCATTCACCTAAATGTGGATAAAGCTTACCGGTATGTGGGAATCCTGCTTGTATATATAGGACCCTAGATATATTTCAGTGGACCCAGGTAGGCTCTCTTCTGATGCTCTAGGTCAGGGGGTGGAGCAAGCCACCATATTGTGATTCCCTTCTCCCATATGAATTTCCTTTGTCTCTCTTGAATGTCTGTGAAGATGCTGGTGTCTTGCATGTCTTAAGCATATTGATTAATTTGCTGTCTTGGTCTCTCTTAATTATTTGCATCGGTGGAATTTCTGTTCAGCTTCTTACGCTATGGATGTTGGTTTTAGACCATGAGCATCCCGGGTAAAACAAAACAAAACAAAAAACTGGCCTATGGAAGTCTCTGCCAAAACCCATATTGAAAATTCCAGGATGTTCCAGGATATTGGAGGTGAAAAGTCATATCCTGCTAATAGACTTCCATATCTGCAAAATGGGTATAACATTATTTTTCATACTGCATCTGTGATATGGGGGCAATTGCTGGCTCTGTGTTGTATTGCTGATCTCTGGGTGTTAAAACTGCCAGCAGTTCTCTGGGTAAATGGAAGTTACCAGGAGGAATGTGGCAGAAGCAAGGAGCTGTTGGTTATTCAACAGTTTAAATGCAACCAGATCATTGATTCAGCCTCCCATGTGTTTTCTCCTCCCTTTTCTCCTCCTCCTCCAACCATACAACTAATTCTTGCCATTGTGAGCTGATCCTGGGTGCTACATTGACTTCTGCTAGGTTCTTTCCATCAACTGTCTTTGCTTGGGCAAATCTGCTCCATTTATAGCTGCAAAGAGCCTGAAGTTTCAATCCTAACTAACTTTATCTGGCTTTGCAATGATCCGACAGATTAAGCACGATGGCGTTACGCAGGGGGAGGATGGGGGAGAGCGGAGCGCCAATAGCTGCTTGGGAACGGTCTAATCTGACACCACTTGCACTTACTTCTCCAGGGGATGGATGTCATCCTATGATCTCACAGTTCATTAGTGGCCAAAACGGACACACATAACTGATGTTGCTTGCGTTATTTGCCATCTGCTGCTTCAGCAAAAGGTTTTGTACCAAAGTATTTCTCTCGAGGATCTGTCTGGATCTGATTTGGACACACTTGGGTGGGAAGGTCAGTTGAAGTCTTCCACTTCATCTTGGGTTTGGTCCTGTTCCAATTCCCAGGGGTTGGGTGCTGCCTCTTGTCAACAGCCAACACCACCTCCCTGTTTGCTGTGGTGTGAGCACAGCAAACACCCCTTCCCTCCCTCTGAATGGCGATTTCTCCTGATGCTGGAGCCAAATATCTGCTGCATCATCTGCCTCTCCAAGAGGAGCCCCTTGCAGAGATTTTGAATTCTGTCTGAATTTTTTAAGGAGCTGATCCTGCATAGAAAGCCCTTCCACATGCAAAATGTGGCAATGGCCTGAAGTGGGATGGTTTGTAATATAAGGCAGCCCTCCACAATCTGATGCCCTCTAGATGTTATGTGATTCCAACTCTGACTACCCCTGACCATTGTCCATGCTAGCTGTGGTTAGTGAGAAATGACTGTAAGGCACCAGATTGGGGGAGGCTGATATAAGGCGTTGACCATCATCACAGAGGCACAGGGTTTGGAATAGTACCTTCCAGTTGCTGGAAATCCCTGAGATTAAGAGCCATTTAACTGTGCCCCCCTCCCAATAATTCAAGGCTTTTCAGGGCTTTTGCACATCATGCATAAGCAGCACTTTATACATTCTGATCTGCACACTCTTACAGTGGACTCTCCTTTTAAGAACCTGGTAACATATAAAGCCTGAATTCTGTCTCTTAGAAAGTCAACAGTTGTAAGAAGTGGTATAGCCTGTGCGGTTTTCAGACAGCATTCAAAATTCACCAGGTGCATTTTGCACCTGGCTATCAGCCACTTTGTAACCAAGTGAAGATGCCCAGGTGCCAGGATGATGCCTGACCTCTCCATCATCTGGAGGTGCATGCCTAAGGATCCTTGGATCTTGACTGTTTTCCCACACTAGCAACACATCCTGAAGAATTCTATCCATTATATTGTATCTGCACAAAGAGAATGAATTCAAGGAACCAAAATGTTGTATTGAAAAATAAGTATTTCAAGCCACCTGGCCCAAAAATGGCAACTAGGCATTCTTTCTGGGTAACCTTAACTCTGGTATAAGGAGCCATTTGGTGCCTAGCTTATATATTGGAGTTTCTAACACTGTTTTTGAATATGACTAAAATACGTATTTATTTCAGATTTATCCCACCCTTCCTCCAATAAGTTCAGGGCACCTTACTTACCTTATTTACTCAAATCTAATGCCCACTATTTTTTTGGGACAAAATTACATTGTGAAAATGAAGGTGCACATTAGATTTGATGGCACATTTACATTCTCCAGCAAATACCTTTTTTGGTTTCAAGGTTCTGAAAATTGAGGTGCGCATTAGATTCAATGGTGCATTAAAGGTAAAGGTAAAGGTACCCCTGCCCGTACGGGCCAGTCGTGTCCGACTCTGGGGTTGCGCGCCCATCTCGCTTAAGAGGCCGGGGGCCAGCGCTGTCCGAAGACACTTCCGGGTCACGTGGCCAGCGTGACAAGCTGCATCTGGCGAGCCAGCGCAGCACACGGAAACGCTGTTTACCTTCCCGCTAGTAAGCGGTCCCTATTTATCTACTTGCACCCGGGGGTGCTTTCGAACTGCTAGGTTGGCAGGCGCTGGGACCGAGCAACGGGAGCGCACCCCGCCGCGGGGATTCGAACTGCCGACCTGACGATCGGCAAGTCCTAGGCACTGAGGTTTTACCCACAGCGCCACCCTGTGCATTAGACTCAAGTAAATATGGTAGTTCTCTCAACCCTCTTTTTCTCCTCGGTCTCATCCTCCACTGCTTGTTTCAACAACCCTGTGAGGTAGGTTAGAGAGCAAGGTCATCTGTTTAGCTTCATGGCTGAGTAGGAACTTGAATCCAAATCACCATGGTCCTAGTTGTTTTGGAGTGTAGAGAAGTTACACTCAGTATTTGGTTAAAGCTGGCTGAACCCAGTCCTGAAGTTTTGTAAATAATAGTTTCTTGGGACAGGAGGTTGGTAACTATTGTGAATTTGCAGCAGGCAGAGAAATTTAACCCTTTCTGCTTTTTCTGCACTTGCTCCCCAGGAACTGCTATTTTGCATTAGGAGGAAGTTTTTCATGGGAATGCCAAAGAGCACGATTTGCAGAAATGATTTTAGTTAGGACCATGGCAGGGGAGGAAAATGTTAATTTCCTTCTTCCCCACTTGCTGGGAGTCCAATTTTCATATTTTTTTTTAAACCCGTCCATTATTTAAAACAGAAAGATCAATTTCATATTTTATCTCATTTGGCCCTCTGAGTTGAACTATTGCAAACTCAAAGCTGAACTATTAAAAATACATAGTAATTAATTAATCAGGCTTCTTGGGAACTATAGCTTCACATAAATTTTGAGCTCGTACACATGTGCCCTAGACAGACCTTCAGCAGACAGTTCCATGCCTGTTTTTATGACCGCATTTTCTACATTAGTTGCTTGTTCTGTGTCACCTTTGAGCTTTTGTAACATTCTGAGTTCTTATCTTTGTTAAATGACCCTTTCCCCAGTTTAGAATTGATCATTTTACCTGTGAGTAAGCCTATGCTTTTTCAAATGGCTGTTTGTATTAGCTATTCCCTTGTTCTAATTGAGGATGGTAGCTGGGAGCCAAAGAAGTGTGCAACTCCTTCTGTGTTCTCAAAGAAGACTCTGCATCAGGGTTTTCCAAACTGCTGCGTAGAAGGACTATGGCGCAAAGCTTAAAAATCTTTTAAAAACACATTCTATTTCCTTTCCGATTTGCCATTTACTCTTACACTTTCTGTATTTAGTGTGAAACTATAAATATGACCACCTCAATATTTTGAAAGAGCTACCAGAATTTGCTCTTGGAGTTTGATTTTACTGTCTCTCACTGCGATAGCTATTGGAACATGGGGCTCTCTAGACCCCTTATCCAGAGTTGTGCATTTCCTAGAAAGGATTGAAATTTTGTGATTTGGCTTTTCAAATGCATTCTGGAATAAGAGGTGAAGACACACACACTTAACTATCCCAATTCTTCCCTGCTCCCTCCTTTGCAAACTGTAAATTTTGTCAAGTAATGCTGTATTGCTATGAGAAAATTGATTTGAGAGCTCTTTAAATATGTGCGGATAAACCTTAATCTTCTCAGCCTAATCAGGGGATGTGTGGAGCAAATGAAAAATGACTTGGCAGATTGATCCTGCATAGTGCTGAGTTCACCTGCCTGGCTGTTTGCAACCTTGGTGAAGGTTGCAAGCAATTGTGATGGATAGAAGTGATGTGTGTGTGTGTGTGTGTGTGTGTGAGAGAGAGAGAGAGAGAGAGAGAGAGAGAGAGAGAGAGAGAGAGCATAGCATGAATTGTTACCTTCCAATGGGTAGCAGGATATTAAAAAAGGAGTAGCAGACAATTGTGGACCTTTGATTTCTTATGCATGGTATGCATGCAAAATGCAACTTTAAAAATGCTGTCTCAGGAATAGTCTTCAAAATGTGCAGTTTGCATTCTGTTTATTATTTATTAGATTGCTTTTTAAGGCCAATTTGCTTCTCAAAGTGGTTTACAAACATGTCCAAATACAAACCCATAAAATCTAACAGCAAAACCAGCTAAAACAATTGAAACAACAAATTCCAACAAGCTAGCATACCAACGAAATAACCCATTTAGCTTGGAATAATGGCATCTGATAGCTTAGATTAGCCCCCAAAGGGCACTATGAAGAAAGAAAAAAAAAGGGTTCTGTAAGGCCTTGAGCAGGAGAACTTCCTCCCCCAACCCCAAAAGGCTAGGTGGATTTATAACAGGCGTGGTGGAAACACAAGTTGGTGGCCAAGTGCGTATCACATTCCCTGCTAACATAGCCTTCTGTGTTTCCAGACTGGTTGAGTTCGGAGAGCTCCACTTTCTGCAGAGGATGTTGCTTAGCTAGCCACCCACTCAGTGATTAAATACTGGTCTTCAGTGATGTTTTTGCACACTTGGACAGAATGATACTCTGAAACCTGAGTGATTTGTGATGCATGTTGCAATGCTACAGAGAATCAGCTGTCTATATGTGTGTACATGTATGACTAAATTCAAAATGACAGTGTGAAATGAATGGGAATCTTGGATCTCTTTCTAAATTCAGTGCTCGTGTACTAGGGATTCTTAGAGTTTGAAGTAGGTATCTCTAAGCAGGGCCTAAATATCGTATTTTTCTCTCTGTAATACGCACCAGACCACAAGATGCACCTAGTTTTTGGAGGAGGAAAATAAAAAAAATATTCTGAATCTCAGAAGCCAGAACAGCAAGAGGAATCGCTGCGCAGTGAAAGCAGCAATCCCTCTTGCTGTTCTGGCTTCTGGGATAGCTGCGCAGCCTGCATTTGCTCCATAAGACGCACACACATTTCCCCTTACTTTTTAGGAGGGAAAAAGTGAGTCTTATAGAGCAAAAAATACGGTAGTTGATATGTGGGTTGTGTCTTGAGCTCTGTCATGCCAACAAACAAGGAGGTAGCCACATCTTCTGTATTTGTTATCAGTGTTGGGTGAATGAGGAGGTTCTTTATATACTGATTCCCCACTTTCCCCTCCAGGAATGCTACACACACACACACACACACACACACACACACACGGATAGTTTCTAAACAGCAGGAATACTAATGCACCCTAAGGAGAATGGCTGCACTTAGATGATACTCTGAAGTCTGAGCCATAGTGCGGAGGACTGACAATGACTCCCCCCTTCCTCTGCATGTAATTGGAAGAGATTAGAAACTTCTATGTTTGATTAACAGGAAGCCATAGTTTGTTGGTTACAAACTATAGTTTCCCCTGCAAACCAGGAAGCTTTGATGGATCAGTTGAACGTATCCATGTAGCTTTAAATGACTACTAGTCATGATGGCTATAAACTACCTCCAGGATCACAAGCAGCCTGCCTCTGAATAGCTAGTTGCTGTAGAACAGCAAGAGAGGACTGTTGTCAGTATGTCCTGCTTATCGGCCTTCCACAGGCATCTAGTTGGCAAGCTGTTGGAAACAGAATACCAGACTAGAGGGGCCTTGTGTGTGATCTTGCCGGATTCTTCAAACTTTCTTCTCTCCATAGGTCGGTTCCAAATATTATGTGTCATACATTATGTGTCACTGGATAAGTGTCATTGGGTTTGCCACTTGATAAGTAGCCATTGCTCATACCAGTTCCCTCATAAGTGGAACTTCATGATTTCATGCATGAGCTGCATCAGCTGGTAACATTTTTAGGTGGTCATGTAAAATATTTTACATGCACATCTGAAACAGCCCTAAGCGTGATTTGTGGCAGCTGAAGCTATCTACATACATTACTGTTCGTGTCCTTTGCTGCTCCCCCCTTCAGTCACTCAAGCTGAACAGCCTTGGGTTAGCTGTGTGGGCAACTCCACTTTCAGCGACCCACTTGAATCAAGAGTGTTAAAAGGGAAGGCTGATAAATAAAGTGTCTTGATTAAGATTTACTCCGCCTGGAATGGTGGGTGAACTTGATTGTTAAAAAGGACTCTTGGTACTAAGAGAGGCCTGGCTGGTTGCCATGGTTATTCCAAGCCTTCCTGGTGGCAGAATCATAACAACAGGACTCTCTCCCAAGCTAGTTCCAGTTCTGGCTGAAACTCTTAATATTTTTTTTTATAAATCTGAAGATAACATTTATGCCTCCAGCATATGAATTTTCCTCTTTCACAAAATAGGTTATTTGTGAGAGGAGATTAACTGAAGTTTTTCTTGGGGGAACTGCACAGTGGTTTATATTGTCTGTTCAGCAGATTTTTCAGTACCACTCTTCTCCAGCCAAGGGCTGGACAAATAAGTTTTGCATGAGAAATATAGTCTGTGAGTCATCGGAACCCCCTTCAATTTCTATGTTGCATTTCCAAAGAGTTGGTAAACTGGTCTGCAGTGCAAAGTTAAGTAAATGAAGTGCAACTCTATAGTTTTGTATTTAGTACCACTTTATTAGCTGAATTTTTCTAACTATTAAACATTGGCTTTGTGATGCAGGAGATTTATGCATCACCAAAAAAGGAGGGTGCTTGTTTGCATATAATTTGCATATGCTTATATGCAAATTTAGAAACGTTCCTATAATTGATATAGAAATGCAATACATTTCATCATAATGAGAGGGACTGATCTGTGTGACAGCTCAGCTTGCTGTTCAGTGCTGTTGAGGGGCAAAGGCAAGGTTTCTGCTGTCCAAGGTCCAATCTCCCTTCTAATGGTTCATTTTCCTTTAAAGCCCTTAAAACTGGAGGACTATTCACAATAAAGTAAGACATGCAGTCACTCTATTCATCCAGTACTGTCTTCTGCAACGGGCAGTGGCCATCCAAATTCTCCAAGCAGAGGGATTTTTCCTGAAGTGTTTCCTGAGATCTTTAAAAGCAGCATTCCCAGTGTTTGAACCTGCCCCCTGTTCTCTGCCACTCAGTAAAGCTGAAACAGCGACCCCTCTCCTCTCGAATTGTCTTTTATTGGTTGCAAATGTTCAAATTTTGTGACTTCAATACCCTTCTCTGTTCTCTTTTTCTGTGCATGTGCAGGTCCTTCAGAAACTTGGCAAAGCTGATGAAACAAAAGATGAGCAATTTGAACAATGTGTACATAACTTCAACAAGCAACTGGTAAGCAACTTTCAATATACGAACAGTCAGTCTTGACCATTCCTTAACCTTTGATGAGTGTATCCTTGAAAGGGTTTCACATACTATGGGCAGACTCCTAGTTGGAACTGAGGCTGGGTGAGAATGATACCAGTAGGAGGAAGACATATTAACATAACTTCAAATTTCACCATCTTCTTACATTATACTTTTAAGCCAGTACTACTAATCTTTTTAATGAAATGGGACCCCATCTTACAGCCTCCATATTTAACCATGAAGGGAAATATGTGGAATTTCATCCAGGCTGGCAAAGGAGAGATGGTGTGATCTGTTTTTTCTTCACCAACTAACTTGGCTTCCGTGCTAACAATTGGTGGAAGAAAGGGGCCTTCCTCCATGAACAGCATGGAAATGCAACAGACTGGCTATTGGCCAAGATGCAACAGACTCTTCTGTCCCTCCTTCACCATGAAGCGGTTAGCAATCTCCTTCAGTGGGGTTGCACAAGCACTTCTGAGCTGGCTTTGCACAATGGCAGAGAGCACAAATAGCAAAGAAACAACAGTAAACAGATCCTTGTGGCTTTGTCTGAGGTGGTTTGGCCACTGTGAGGAAAAAGCTGCTGTACTAGATGGACCTTTGGTCAAATCCACTGGGGTTTTTTTTTGGTTTTTTTTTGTTATGCGTGTGCAGCATGCAAATGTAAAATGTAAAAATGCCCTGAAAATGATTAAAAAACCCCCAAAGCTAAAGCTAAAACCAGCCTCTTTCAGAACCTATAAGTTCATGTAGAAAGGCAGCTTGGAAATTTTGAGCGAAACAATTTGTGTGTGTGTGCTGAGGAAGGCTTCAGCAACGGCCTCCCTTGACTCAAAATAGCAGCCTCCCAAGGCTATCCTGTATTGTCTAACTCATTGAGGATATGATATGATGATGATTTAAACGTTGGGGCTTTATTCAGTGCATTTGCCTGGAATGTTTAATTTGCCTCACAATGTCCTGAAATGGCAGGCAACCGTGGGAGGGGGGTTGACCTTGTTGTTTGCAAGGCTTTTTCAAGTAGATGAAGACTTCAGTACTAAAGTGCCACATGCTGTGTGAATATGCAGCTACTGTGGTTATTATAAACCTTATGAACAAATGTTGACAAAGCAGCAGGGACGTTGCAGTGCAGACAAGTAATGTGAATCTGGCAGGTGCCTGCTGTTATATATCCCAGACTTGTTTCATGCAGTACTTGCAATAGTATTTATTTTTAAAAAAATCCTGCTTTTCAGTATTTAGGTCTCAAAACAGCATACAATGACAAAAATATACAAAATTTTAAAATCAACATTAAACCCCAAAAATGTAAATCCTCAGAAATTAAAAAAAAAAAACCAGAAGTGTAAATGCATATAATCACAATCAAAAGGGGTGAGGGATTGTTGGCTTTGCAGGCAAGGGGTGGCATAACTGGACTCTTGAGCCCCACAGGGGTGCCACAGAAAGAATGAAGTTGGTCAAGGGAGCCACAGACCCAAAAAGATTGAAAACCTCTGGACAAAGTTATTCAGGGCTTTGTACACTAGTACTAGAATTTGGCTTGGTGGCAAATAGGAAGCCACTGCAGGTATTTTAACACACATATAGTATGTTGGCAGTAGCTTCTTCTCATCATCAGTCTAGCTGCAGCTTCCAGACTAGACCCAAGGGCCCACTTCCATAAAGAGCATGTTTTAGTAATTCAGTCTTGAGGGTAATAATTTTCATGAGCCCTATGGAGACCTTTTGGCAGGGCTGGTTAGATGGGAAGGAAGAATAGTATGTGAGTTGGGAAACCAATTCTGGGGAGGGGCCCAGCAGCTTGCCAGGAGGAAGTTCAGTGACAGTGGATGTCCTGAGTGCCAAGAGAAAGGTTTTTGAACCAGGCTGTGCTCCAGTCTCTTGCTAGCAAAATGCTTCCCCCCTAGGTCAGACAGTGAACTCGCACTATTGACTTTGTCTTACAAGGATGTGATGCTGATTGTGGTGGCATGAGCAGACCCACAAGCATGCCTCCTTGCCCATTCTCACGGCTCAGGATGGGATTTCTGTGAACGATTGTGCCTGCCCTCCTCTTCAGAAGGGTAGCTCAGGGGGCACGTCAAGTCTTGAGACAATGTCTTTGCTTACACCTAACCATGTATCCTAGAGCTTTGCAATAATCTGCTAAGTGTGTACCTTCCAACTTGATATATGTTTAGGTCATGTAGCAAATTCTGGAATAAAACATTTTGTAATAACCAAGCAGAGAGTCGTGAGTATTACGTCCACAAGTGGGAGCCAGGACAGTCATGGAGGTGTTAGCTGGGAGAGGAACTGTATTTATTGCATGATGGGTAGGAAGATGCAAGAATTCTGAAACATGAGCACTTCCATTTTGATGTGCAGCAAATTAGTAAGAACACCACTAAATATATTGTTCTAAACTGATGGTGTGGACAAGGTTTTGAATGAATAGGGAAAAAAAATGTCAGCTTCCCTCTGGTGCCAAATAGCAGCTTTTCTGTGATTATTTGTATGTTTTAAACATATTTTATGTATGTATATATAGTTTTAGTTCTGTTAGCGTTTGCTTGTTTTTTAATTATTATTTATGTTTTAGTGATTCTTGTTTTTATTTGTAAGCTGCACTGAGTACCATCAGGGGGGAAAAAGCTGGGGTATAAAAAACAAACAACCAAACAACATGGGCTTTTGTTGATGCTGGTACTGCCCTACATTCCCAACTGTGGTCAGAATACAAGTGGCTACCCAGTCCTTCTTCTCCCTCTCCCTCTCCTCTACATGTAAAAAGGGGCACAATTCCCACTCCACAAATGGATCTTTGTGGATAATCTTTTGCTTGATTGCCCAGGTCTCTGTATTTACTTCTGCTAGTATAAGTATAAAATAGCCCAGTATATGTTCATTGTTCATCAAGCCAGTTGCTTACACTTAGGCTGCTATAAGCAGCAGCCTATTTCCACAACCGTGGAATTATAGTTGGGGCAACTAGAGCACCAAAGAAAGCTGATCCGGTGCAGCTAAAGAGCCTTCTGTATTCAAGCTGGTATCCCAGGAAGGATGGAAATGGCTTCTGGGCATCCACTGCAAAATGGACCGATTGTTTGCTGTGTTCCTGTGAAGACAGGCAGCTGTCTTTGATTTGCCCTGGGCTGAGAGTCCCTTTTTGTTACAGTCCATGCAGGCACATGGTCTGCTGCGAAAGTGGAAGAGATATAAACTTAGCTGTCTCTCTCATTGCACAGCGCTGTCATCTTTTTCTTTTTCCTGAATGGGGAGGGAAGGGGGGATCTTGTTCTAAATACCTTGTATGTCCATTCAGAGAACGACAAGCGTGCTTCCTTTTTACTCTGCGAATGGCACGAGATCTCCCTCCCTCTTTGCTTAGAGGCTGACTTTGCTACGTGACACACAAGCCGAACATGACTTGTTTTTTGGCAGCGGTGCTAACATTCCGGTGGTCTCAGACCCCTCTGGAGTTTGACGAGCAGCACAACTGGGGATGGTCAGGAGGAGGAGGATTCTTCCTCCTAGGATGATCTGCATTCAGTTACTGTCCTTTGCGCTATTTCCATCAGAATAAGCTGCTGTACAAAATCCTGCAGAGAGCTGCATGCTTCCCCTTGCCATTAGAACCCCCCACCCCCAAAGCAAAAGGTGTATAAATACATTTTATTAAGACCCAGCTGAAATGTCACAGAGTAGTGAACAAGCTTCTGAGCCTCCCAGAACTTGTCTTCAGAGAAATTATTTTCAGTAAAATGGTAAAAATGGGGGCACGGGAGGAGAAAAGATGTTTCACAGCAGGATTTTTAAAAAAGACCCACGGTCAGCAGTGTAAACAGAGTAGACAGAATATAGACTTCAGAAGACTAGATCAAGACTAGGTGCAGAGAAGATTTTGGGTTGTGCCAAGGGCTACAGGGAAAAATAAGCAAGAACTGTTTTTCAGAAAACATAATAAAGGTAAAGGTAAAGGGACCCCTGACCATTAGTGGGGGTGACCATTAGTGACCGACTCTGGGGTTGCAGCACTTATCTCGCTTTATTGGCTGAGGGAGCCGGCATACAGCTTCCGGGTCATGTGGCCAGCATGACTAAGCCGCTTCTGGTGAACCAGAGCAGCACATGGAAATGCCGTTTACCTTCCTGCCAGAGTGGTACCTATTTATCTACTTGCACTTTGAGGTGCTTTTGAACTGCTAGGTTGGCAGCAGCAGGGACCGAGCAACGGGAGCTCACCCCGTCGCGGGGATTCGAACCACCAACCTTCTGATCAGCAAGTCCTAGGCTCTGGTTTAACCCACAGCGCCACCCGCGTCCCTTAGAAAACATAATAGCCAGTAGCTATTTGCATCTACCTGTTGCTCTTTTATAAAATTCTTGATTAATGTTCACCTCTTGTATCAGAATTGATGCAATGAAACATGAATAGTTAAGCCAAAAGAGCAGAAAACAAGCTGTTCCAAGTACAATATATTCCCAAACTGAAGTTGACAATCCATGGGCAATATTGGCTTCTCCTTATGCATTGTGGGGCGATCTAGTTTTCTATGCAACTGTGGCACTGACCCACTTGCAATTGCTTGCTCAGATGTGATTGGCTCTTGATAGCTTACATAGCATTATAGTGGCAAAACATATCTGCTGTGACGGCCAATTAATACTGTTTGTGTACATGTCTAGAGTTCCTCACATCTATTACTGGTTCACAGTGATATCCCTGTATTGAAGGGAGATGGGGACACTGCATCTTGAGGCTGAGAGAGTGGCTTATAAATTCATTGCTCAAAGGCAAGCTTTGAACCAAGGACCTTCTGCTTCACAGTTCATTTTATTCAGCTATGGCACCAAATTAGCTTTCAGTTCAAAGCTCGCCTTGGGCACAAGCTTAGTAGTCACATGAAAGCTGCTACTACCCCAGTCCAATTAGCATTATGGTAAAAGCATGTACCTTAAGGAAAGCTTGCTCTTCAGCCTCCCCAGATGTTGACCTACTGCATTCCTTCAGCTTTGCATGCAAAAGATCCCAGGTTTCATTCTGGGATCCAAGAAAGCTATTTTAAGATATATTCAATGTAAGATACCAGCATATGATATGAATGGAGCTGAAAGAGATGTGGATTGCCATAACTCAAGTGGTAGAGCATCTGCTTTGAATACAGAAGGTCCCAGGTTTAATCACCAGCATCTCCAGGCAGGGCTGGGAGATGAACCCTTGTCTGAATCTTTGAGAGCCACTTCCAGTCAGTGTAGACCAGGGTTTCCCAAACATGGGTCTCCATCTGTTTCTGGACTACAGTCCCCATCATCCCTGGCTAGCAAGTTTGGGAAACCCTAGTGTAAACAATGCTGAGCTAGAGGGACCAATGGTCTGACTTTGAATAAAGTACGGTATTTTTCGCTCTATAAGACGCACCAGACCGTAAGATACACCTAGTTTTTGGAGGAGGAAAACAAGAAAAAAAAATTCTGAATCCCAGAAGCCAGAACAGCAAGAGGGATTGCTGCGCAGCGAAAGCAGCGGTCCCTTTTGGTGTTCTGGCTTCTGGGATAGCTGCGCAGCCTGCATTCGCCCCATAAGACGCACATACATTTCCCCTTACTTTTTAGGAGGGAAAAAGTGAGTCTTATAGAGCAAAAAATACGGTAGCTTCCTATGTAGCTCATAGGGTGGGTGGTGACCAGGGGCAATAATTTTCATCTGTGACACACTGATTGTAGAATTCCCTTCAACAAACTGGCTTGGTGTCTGCTTTGCTATCTCTTAGGGACCAGACTTGAAACTATTATCTTCTTCAGAAATACCGGTAGTTTTATTGCATAGCCTACTCTTTCCTTTCAAGAGAGCGTGTGTTTTGCATTTGTTAAGTTTGCATTGACTTTTTAAATTCTCACTGCAGACTTCTCGGGGGTGTATATTATTAAGAGTGGCACATAATGTTTATGTATTATAGTGCTTGCAAATGGATGCTTATCAAGAACTGATCCTGGTTTCGTGCATGGCAGCTGCTGACGTGACAAGCAGTTTTCTCATGCCTCTTTCTGTTACATCTGGAGCTGCTCGAAGGCTCTGCTTGTGCAGGGAGGCAGCATCGATCTGCTGGCAGGGAACAGGTGGGCTGCATATGCAGACATTCCCTGCTTGTGGGAGTGGTTGGCAGGGAAAGCATCAATGCTAAAAATAATTCCCAGCATGTTCTTTTGACTTACAGAGAGAGTTGTGGTTGAGTTCAGAACACCAGTTAGGGTCTTCTGTGGGAGGGAGGAATGCTAGAAATGATGTTGGGCATGGACTTGTTCTGTTGGTTAGAGAAGTGAGAATATGGTTACAGCCTACTTTGGTCAAAGCAATAGCTCATCTGCTCTCCATAGGTCAACCTTTCCCAACTTGGTATCTCCAGAGTTTTGGACGACAACTCCCATCTTTCCTAACCAGTGGCCATGCCGGATGGGGCTGATGTGAGCCATAGTCCAGAATGTTTGGAAGGTACCAGGTTGGGGAAGGCAGTTTCTTTCTCCACCCCCCCTTCTAACTTTCTAATTTTGTGGTACTCATTTAGCCACAGAGACATTTGGGTGTGCAGGAATAATGAGCCTCTCTTGTGATTGAAGGGTGAAAAAGGGTTCCTTAAAGCAGCAAAGTTGCTAGCTGAAAATGTTCGTATCAACTGTCTAAATAGCAAATCTGTTCTTGGGAATCAATTGGGATTGATTAAACAACCTTATCCATCCTGCTCCTTTCCTTTTACTGTAAACACTGGGTTGGAGCACTATGTCAGTCTGTGATGGGTGAATAATGAATGATGCTGCCGTTATTCATTCCCTGTGAGGACTTTGAAGATGTGTTGGGATTTGCTATGAAATGACAGCTAGCAATCTGAACAGGTGAACGATGTAACTGTGCAAGAGACAGGCAGTTGTGCCATTAAATGGGGCAGGATATGGGGGCAGCCATCCAGGGCCCCATTCCACAGAATGAGCAGGAGGGACCCTCAGTACATGACTTTCTCACTTATTTCAAAATAAGTGAAATAACATACAATGCCACCCAAACAACCGGTAAGTCTGGAGTCTAAATTTAGTTTAAGATTACTTAACTGCACTACTTGAAAGAGGAGAATAATAGTAGGAAACGCCTCCTCAAAGCTTAGTAGCACCTGAGGCAGATGTTCTGTGAGTTTGCTCTCTTTAAAGCCCCCTTTACTGAGATGAAAGAAAAATTGAAATGCAATATTATGTATGACTGTCAGACCATGGCACCCCCCACCCTTTCCCTGCATCCTCCTTTTGGAAGATCTTCAGCTGCTTTTGTGGTAGCAGAAAATCCTGCTCAACCATTTGTTAAATATAGCTGTGAAAGGGCAACCAGCACATGCCGATCCTCTATCCTTTGTGTTCTTTGGAAATAAGTTGTGAAGACAGAACCATTGGGAGAGGAGAGGTTCTGCCATATCTGAAAGGTGTTGGAAATGCTGGTCAAGTCTGAGAATAAAAGCTGGAAAAGGATCCCTCCCAAGAAGGAGTTGCAATTCAGCATCAAACTGGGGGCCCTACTTTGGCTGCCAAGTACTTGGTGGTGCTTGTAGTTGATGAAATTAAGGTTGTCGTTCTTGTTTGCCTTTCTCTGAAGTAGACTGTTGAAATAAGGGAACACTCTCTGATTAATCAAATGACATCATAAAAAGGCCTTAACCTGGCACGTAAGTGAAGGCTTTGTTTGGGGATAGTGTTCCATAAATGGAGCACCGCCACTAAGAAGGCCCTCTCTCTGTTTGCCACTCCCATGGTGAAAGCATAGTGAAAGGTTGATCCTAGAGATTAGGCAGGTTCACAGGGGAGAAGGCTGTTCTTCTAAGCATCCTGATCTTTGCAGCAGGGTTGGTGAATCTGTGGGCCTTCACTTGTTGTACTAGAAATCTCACAACCCCTGACCGTTGACCATGCTGCTTGGGGCTGACGGGAGTTGGAGTCCAATAACATCTGGAGGACCACAGGTTCCCCACCCTTTTTTGAGAGCTTGAAAGATCAACACCAGCACTTTTGATTACTTGTGCCTGGAAACAAACTGTTGCCTTTTATTTTATTTTGCTGCTGTGTAGCCTACTTACTGATTCCATTTACTGTCTTTTCAGACAGAGGGAAGCAAGCTGCAGAAGGATCTCCGGACATACCTGGCTTCAGTAAAAGGTAACACCTGGAAAAATTGCTGTGATGTCATTCTCCCCACAGAAGACAATTCTAAAAATGCTCTCAGGGCTTGTGTGTGTTTTATTCTTGGTGTCAAGAGTGGCCAGCATGGTGGGGCGATGCTACAGAGCTGCCCTCCCACAACAGTGGAGTCGCTGCTACTTACCTGGACAGTTCTGGGATGGGGGAAGGTGGAAGTGAGGTCAGGGCTGTATGGGTGCACCAGAGGGAGCACTGGATTAGGCTATGCCACTGTGCCACATAGTCCCAACCACACCATGGCATTTTTTTTTAATTAAATTTTTATTAGTTTTCCAACATAGATTAAAAACAATACAACCAACAACACACAAACAGACAAACATATAAACACGTATAATTTCATGACCCCTTTTTCTTAAACCTTCTTTCAACGACTTCCCCATACCTCCCTTTTCTGCATCCCTATTTTAAATTTTTCCAGCAACCCATAATTCCAATTACTTATAATTCACTTTCTTTAGTCCTTTTTCTCTTACCCAATTGTTTGTCACTGCAATTTTGTTTCACATTACCCATGACATTTTAGCACTCATTAATTTTACAACAGTTCTTAAGATAAACTTTAAATTTCTTCCAATCTTCTTCCACCGTCTCTTTCCCTTGGTCGCGGATTCTGCCAGTCATCTCAGCCAGTCCCATATAGTCTATCACCTTCGTCTGCCACTCTTCCAGCGTGGGTAGTTCTTGAGTCTTCCAATACTTTGCTAGAAGAACTCTTGCTGCTGTTGTAGCATACATAAAGAACGTCCTATCTTTCTTTGACACCAATTGGCCCACCATGCCCAGGAGAAAGGCTTCTGGTTTCTTCACAAATGTGCATTTAAGCACCTTTTTCATTTCATTATAAATCATTTCCCAGAAGGCCTTGATCCTTGGGCACGTCCACCAAAGGTGGTAAAAAGTACCTTCAGTTTCTTTACATTTCCAACATTTATTATTAGGCAAGTGATAAATTTTTGCAAGCTTGACTGGGGTCATGTACCACCTATAAATCATTTTCATAATATTCTCTCTTAAGGCATTACATGCCGTGAATTTTATACCGGTGGTCCATAACTGTTCCCAGTCAGCAAACATAATGTCATGACCAATATCTTGTGCCCATTTAATCATAGCTGATTTGACCGTCTCATCCTGTGTATTCCACTTCAACAGCAAGTTATACATTCTTGACAAATTCTTAGTATTGGGTTCTAGCAATTCTGTTTCTAATTTTGATCTCTCCACCTGGAAGCCAATTTTCCTGTCCTGTTTGAATACTTCATTTATCTGGTAATAATGAAGCCAATCTCTTACTTTAGACTTCAATTTCTCATAACTCTGTAGTTTCACTTTTCCCTCCTCTTGTTCTATAATTTCCCAGTATTTTGGCCATTTAGATTCCATATTAAGTTTTTTCACTTCCTTAGCTTCCATTGGTGACAGCCACCTAGGGGTTTTGTTTTCCAACAAATCTTTATCCAACCACACCGTGGCATTGACCCCTCCCTACCCTGCTCAGGTAAGCAGCAGTGCTCTGCCCCACCACACTGGCCATTCCAGTATACCAGCAAAGAGGCACTGTCTGCATTAACTAGAGAAAACTACACATACAGAACTAAGCAGTTTCAGGAACTTTCAGTGGAGGACAGCAAATGTCTGTCAGGGGCAGCTGCTACTTTGTTCTAATGTAGCATGGGAAGTTCTCATCCCCTGGGTGCATGCCACAAAAACACAATGTTCAGACAAGACTCCAGTGGTGTTTATAAATGCTGGGATCACTTGCTATCAAGGGATTTGCCCTCTGTGGCATTTCATGTGATCAGTAACCGGTAAGTGGCATCTTCTATAAGATGCACTTATTCCTTTGATACAGGATGGAGTTTAGACAAACAATCAAAATGGGAAGCTTATCTTCTCAGTTGGTCCCTCTCTCCCCTTTCTCTTTCTAATATTTTTGTTTATATATAGGATCTCTCAATATGCTTTCTATGAGTATAGAGAGGGGAGAAGGGAGAGAAAGAGAAATCCAGTCCATTGTAAAAATTGACCAAGTAAATACTTAAATGTAAATGCAAACCCTATCCCCCCTATCTATTTATGTTCAGATCTAAAAATTGGCCACTTCCAAAAGTATTGGTTTACAGATTTTTGAAACAAAAATTTATACTTCTCTCTTGGATGCCTGCACTAGAGGAATATATGTTATATATTTAATAGCTCTTGGTTTGTGTGTGTGTTGCCTCTGTGTTATACGCCCTGCTTTGCTTGCCTTGGAAACAATTCTCTTAAAGAATTGCCATGGGTTTGGGATAAGGCCTTGGTCAATAAGGAAGATTCATTTCCCCTGTTCGCTTTTTGGGTTGGGTACTTGATGGGACGCTACTGTGTCATTCAAAATTTGGAGTCTCTTTTTTTCTATCTCCAAGCAATGCACGAAGCCTCCAAGAAACTGACAGAGTGTTTGCAAGAAGTGTATGAGCCAGATTGGCCGGGAAGAGATGATACTAACAAAATATCAGAGGTGAGGTTCTGTTCCATTAGCACCACTTATGTATTATGATCTGCATTCCCTCATTCATTCATAGGGACTATAGCTGTTGAACTGATTTTGGGGTTATAGCACAGTGACCTGGTTTGGACAACACCACTGCATCTATCAATGCATGTATCCCAGCCAATGCAGCAAAATGTGATACCTGTGGATAGCTCAGTCGGTAGACTAAGTGACAATCTCAGGGTTGTGGGTTTGAGCCCCACATTGGGCAAACGATTCCTGCATTGTAAGGGGTTGGATTGGATGACCCTCGTGGTCCCTTCCAACTCTACAATTCTATGATTCTATGAATAAATCTGCTGAAGCCTCTGGCATGCACACTGCCCCTCCAGTGTGGTCCCAAGGAACTTGTTGGAGGCATCCTGTGTGCAGGAGCGGTCAGTGAGGAGGCACTCCTGCCATTGTGCCTACACAGTATCAACCTCTTCACCACATCTCCCTCCCGATAAGCAGCAGGAACTCTGCTGCTGGGAGGCTAGGTGTGCAGTAGCAGCCCTCGCCACTGACTGCTCCCGATCTTGCTTGTCCATGATTTATCATTAAGACTGAAAATGTTTTAGTAAACTACAGTGGAACCTTAGTTCTTGAATGTAATCTGTTCCGGACATCCGTTCGACTCCCAAAACCGTTCAAAAACCAAGGCACGGCTTCTGATTGGCTGCAGGATCTTCCTGCACTCAAGCGGAAGCTGCATTGGACACTTGGCTTCTGAAAACCATTTGAAAACTGGAATACTTACTTCTGGGTTTTCGGCATCCAGGAGCCGATTTGTTTGCCAACTAAGCCATTTGAGAACCAAGGTTCCACTGTATAGTGAAATTGACCACAACTTTTCCCTTTCAGCTATAACCAAAAACTGTTGTTAGGTTTAAGTAGGAAGTGGGTGCTTCCTCCTTGTGGCCTCACCAGAGGAAGTAGGGGGAGAGTGGAGTGGGAGGAACACATGAGCCCATGGCTTAAGCAGGCTTCTTCATATAATGTCATGTCATTGGAACCAGGCCAATGTATTCTATGCCACACTACACCAGCCATGTGATCTTAAATATTCTGCATTGTAACAACAAAAGCATAATGTTTCACCTTAAGCTATAGTGATGCCGCTGTTGGTGTGCATTGCCTCCCTTCTCCACTGACTGCTTCTGGCCCCCACCTGCAGCATGGCAGACAGAAATTCTGCAGACCCAGCTTTCCTTTGCTGCATGGGAGATGTAGTGACAATGAATTCTTTGCCTGTTGAATTTCAGGAGGTCTGTGTAGCATTTGAAGTTACAGGAGCTTTGTAAAAGCGAAGAAAAAGAAGAGGTTAGGCATAGTTTCCAGTGGGGTTTTTTTTAGCATGCACATCTCTTTAGAAAGTAGATATCAACATGACAAACATATCTGAGACATGTATGAGACATGTATCTTACAGGTACTCCTATCAGTGTTTTGAGAAACAATGGCAGCTCGTTTCTAAGTCTGGGTTTGCCCTCCAGACAAATGTGTGAAATGATCCACAAAAAAGCATAGTGTTGCCATGTTTTGCACTGTTGATGCTGATAGATTACATGTTTCCTTATATTCTTCTAGAACAGTGACCTGCTGTGGACAGACTTTCATCAGAAGCTGGTGGATCAGGCACTGCTAACTATGGACACCTACCTCGGCCAGTTCCCAGACATAAAAGTATGCAGTTTCCTTTACTTTCTGTTGTGTTCCTTTTTTAAAAAATGGAATTTGTGTGAACTATGCATCAAGGAAGAGTTTTGTAAGGAACTCTGTGGGATCTTATCTTGTCTACTTTGGGCAATGGTGGAAATAACGACTAGCAGATTTTATCTATTTTTTGAGTCGTTCAGAGTGATGCAGAGGTTTCACCCTCAAACCTTAGTGATAAAGTAGACCACTGCGCAAGACTTGAAGATGAATCTTTACTTGCCAGGATGGCAACAATTGAAATCGAGTTCAATACAATTTGTTTCTCTCCCTTGAGCCCTAGAGAGGACTTGGGCTTCTTGCTCTAAAAACACAGTCTTTCGTAGCAATGAATAAATCATTAGTTCAGAGCTTGCCTGTCTTCATAAACACATGAAAACAAATACAATACGATTTTAAAACATACAACCAATAATTAACATACTGCTAGCCTTGGTGTGACTAAAAACATAAAAATCACACGAATCTAGGAGCAGTGTTTCTGCTAGATGTTTGAAAGTAAAAGCCCCTCCAGAACAATTGTAGTTTTTCATGAAACTAGTGCTGTGCTGAGATGTGTCCTCCAAATTCTGAAAATATTTCCTTCCCTGAGAAGCAGATTTCCTTTTTTTCCTGCTTCATTCTCAGGGCAGAATTCCCTTAGACTTTTCAGTGTGGGTGGGGTTTTGATCTTACCTTATTGTTGTTCGGGGGCTGAGGGTGCCTGTGCAGTTTCTTTACAGTAAACATTTCTCTAGCACTCTGCAGCCTCCCCTGGCTGCCTGTCCTACTTGATCTGATAAAGCCCCCCATGTTGGGAGGAGCGTCCTTGTGATGTCTTCCTCTGGACATGGGCACCTGGGAAGGCTGCAGCGTGCAACCACTGGTGAGATGATTTGTAGAATGAAAGAAAGAGCACTGACAAACACTGATTGACCACCTCAAAAGGGAAGATAGGCACCACAAAAGCCTTGCCCCCCCACCCATGAGCATTTCACTAAAGTTTTCTCTGTCCTTTTTTTATAAATTTCAAATTCATTTTCTTTCCTCATTATTTGACAGAGGATGATTAAAAAAGACACACTGGAGAAATCATCGGCAGAGCACCAGAGATAGAATTAGGGAGGAGGGGGCTAAATGAATCTCATTTGCAATAAGAGGTTTGCCAACATTATAGAATGTGTGTTGCATCAGGAAGCTCTATTCAGTATGATGAAAAAGATCCCTTGCTCAATTTCCTGGCAGATGTTAACTTCTGTGTTACACTGCCCCTCCCCATGTAACATGCACAAATACTTTCTTTTATAGTTTCCTCTTTCAGATACATAATTTTCTCCCCCTGCGTCCAACTCTGATCCATTTATCTGATGGCCTTAAGCATATATAAGATTAGCATGGGAACAAGATCTGTTCAGGGTTTTTTTGGTCTCATTTAATTTCTACACTCTAATAATAATAATAATAATAATAATAATAATAATAATAATTGTATAATGAAGTGGTACCTTTTCTTTACTTTGCCTAAAGCTCTTTAAAAAATCAAAAGACCTAAAAGCCAACATCAGACCGTGCATATTTTGTGCAAAAATGCACATTCTGCACATCACTTGCTCTGCATCAGAAGAGCTGAAGCTGTGCATGTAGAATATATTATGTAAACAAAGACTATGTAAATCTTAATTTAATTTATGCAGTTCTGCAATATATATAGATGTGAATTAAAGAAAGTTCATTTGAAAAATTTAAAATAAATAAATAATGCATCTGTGGATGAATTATTCTCTTTTGTAAATATATGAAGATATATCTATTTTCAGCAGAAGGGTCCGGCTTCTTATTCTTTCTCTCCTTCCTTTAATACCCCCTCTCCCCCGAAGGAAACATCATAACAAGGAATCCATTATTGCTGGCTATGTACTTTTCAGGGATGGCTTGCATCTGGCAAAGTTATTGGGGGGGGGGGAAGTTTTTTTAAAAAAGGCATAGATTTGCTAGGGATAATTCCAGTCCTCTCCTGAGAACTTTCCCAAATGCTGGATTCTATCCTGTGACTGCTCCTCTCCCAATTCCTGAATGGCTTTGAGAAGGTTGAAAAAAAGGAGATGTATTTGCCATATGGCAGTACTTGTAACTACGTTCCCACATGGAAAAGGTCAGCTTGGCTTTCTCCCAGTGAAATCAGATACCCCGTTTAACCCCCTTAGCTGAATCCCAAAAGGGAGACAAAAGCAAGCTGCCCTCCCTTCCTCCTTCAATTAATCCATTCTTCAAAAGATACTGTGTTTATGTGTTTTTTCCTCCATTTAGTATCAGGCAGCTACACGGATAACCTGTGGGTGTAGTTTTTCTTTAGTTAGTGCTATACGTAAGTTTCTGCCAACCTGGTTGGCCACTTGCTGGAAACTCTTCAGCAGGAACAGCTTAGAGCTCAGGAGAGCCTCCTTTTCATAACTCTGTCAACAGTCAGTGGCTGTCAAACTATATATATAGAAATTGAGGGCTCCTCCCTCCTCAGTTTAGAGTTCACACTCTAGTTAATTTGCACCCAGAAGACCCCTTCTGCCTGGGGTATGGGAAAGTGTTTTTATGAATGTATCACCCTTGGGTGGTTGCAGGGTATTAAAACATCTGTATTTCAATTAAGGAAATGCAGAAGCTACATTAATTCCTTGGTGTTCTAAAGGATCTTGAGATTTCATTGAGCTCCTCTAAATAGTGGGAAGGACTTCCACTGTTATTGTTGTTTGCTTAGAAGTAATAAGTTCCACTGAATTTTGCATGGTGTTCCAAATTTCAGTGCGCATAGGATTGTAGCTTTGCAGCAGCACAGCGTAATTCTGTACACACTCCCTGAGACTAAGCCCAATTGAACACATTGGAACTTAGTTTTGAGAAAACATCATATTGCACTGTTAGGGGCCTCCTCATTTCATGGCATTTCATCTCTCTCCCCCTCCCTCCCTCCCTCCCTCCCTCCCTCTCCACCCTCATCTTATTTATCACATTTGCTCAGGAGGGTGTAAATGGGGTTATCCCATTTTTAATCCTCATAGCAACCCTCTGAGATAGGTCAGGTTGAGACTTTGCCCAAGTTCATCTAATATGGGTCCTGAACCCAGGTCTCTATTGTCCATGTACAATAGTTTCTCCACTCCATCCCACTCACTTTTTTTACTATTAGTTGAGAATGTTTCAGACAGTAGAGGTGAAATAACCAGCTGTTTTACATGCATCTTTTCCATAACCACTGAAATATTAGTAGGCGAATCTTTCTGGTGGCTTTAAAGGCCTTCTTAATTTAAAGTGGCTTCCTTGTTAGGAGCATCTGGAATCTGTTCTGGTGTTTTTAATTCCGCTGAGTTCTTGAAAGATGCCCAGTGGCTGCACTCAGTGCTGTACTGGGAATTTAATTAAACCAGAGATGGATGAAGCATGAATGAACTGCAGCTGGTCTGGCAAGCCCAGGAAAGGGGTGAGAGAGTGCACAATGGACAGACTGAGAAATAGATGCAACAAAAGCCACATGTTCTTAAAAGAGGACACTGCGTAATTCCTTGAAGTGTTTACATGGTTTGTTGTTAGACTTGGCAAACGTAACACTTCATGCCAGTTGTTCCTGAATTGTCACCTACTATTTGAAGAAGTGTAGCAGTTATTTAAGAGGGCGGCCTCTGACTGTGGAATCTGATGTCCAATCTACCTTCATTGGGTTTTGCCACATTTATTTTATTTATTTCATTTGTGTATTGCTTCCCATGAAACACCTTGAATTGATGAATAATAGAAATAGATATATATATATAAAAGTTCAAGTCCAGTGCAGATAGAGTCTGGGATAAGAATCTCCACTTCAAAAGGCTTGTAGAAAACAGAGGGTCTTCAATAGATGCTGAAAAGGCAGTAGAGACAGTGGCTGTCTGATACAATCCCTTGATTTGATGTTTTCAGCACCCGTTAAAGAATTACCTCTTCATCATGTCCTTTTGGAGGAAGTTAATCTGGATGAGATTAACTATGAATTGACATCTGCTTGCTCTATTGTACTATGGACATTATTTTAATGTTGGTATTAAATTGTTTATTAGAGTTTGGAACCACCTTGTGATCATAAGTGGTGTACAGTTGCACCTTGGATCCTGAACGCCCTGGAACTTGGACGTTTTGGCTCCTGAATGCCGCAAACCTGGAAGTGATTGTTCTGGTTTGTGGACGTTCTTTTGAAACCCGAGCATCTGACGGGGCTTCTGCGGCTTCTGATTGGCTGCAGTAGCTTCCTGCAGGCAATCAAAAGCCACGATTTGGCTTTTGAACATTTTGGAAGTAGAACGGACTTCTGGAATAGATTCCATTCGATTTCCAAGGTATGACTGTAATAGGAAACTGAATGTATGAACATGGATCACTTTTGCTGTGGGAAGATGGTTATAGTTTATATAATGTGATGAACTGCTAATGGGGGTTTAATGTTGTTTTATTGAGTTTAGTGTTTGATGTTTTTGTAATTGATATTTTAAATAGTTAATATTTTCACCAGCCTTTTAGAAGGAAAGGCCAAGGTATGAATGCTTCAAAAAAATAAAACCAATCTGTATGGGCTAGGTTAGGCTGAGTAACCACTCCATGGTGGTTACTGGACCCTGGAATCAACAGTTCCTTCCGGTGCAAACAGCTGATTCCCCCTCTCTATGTGTCAATGTCCTCCCTCAGTGTCTGTTGGGTGACAAGCAGCTGCATTTGGTGTGAATTTGTGTTCTGAAGATTGTTCCTTGACTTCCAGACACTTTCAGTGTGGGAAAAACTACTGACCCCTGTTAGTGCTCTTTCAATTGCTAACATGAATTTAGAATCACAACTCAGTATTACTTGCTCAGTATTACTGAATGGTCAGATTTATTTAATTTCATCCTGAAAAATAAACAAAAGCCTTTTTTTGACATTTGACCATATAAGGGTGGATTTAAAAGAGTTTCTCCTTGGCAGAATGACAAGGAACATTTTTTATGTGGGAAATTGCCATTGGAGATCATCCTCGATTCTGTAATAAAATGGATACTTAAAAGCAATGTTAGCAAGATATTGGCTAATGCTTGCAATTGATCTCAATATTTACAATCAATCTTGTTGAACAACTTACCTCTGTGTGAATGGTATATACACATGCAATGAAAGGTGGGGTCAGGGAGAGGGGAATAGGGGGTTCTTTATCTGTATTTACTATTGTATAATCCGACTGGGTCCGGTACGTTTCCACAGCCACCGAATTCCCGTAACGCAGCATCCGCTTGACATTTACTACTGAAAATGCATGAAAAAAGACTAAGAAAATTACACAACATTCTTGCTAAATAGTGGAATTTCCTTGCTTATTGCCTGTTAAGGATGCTGCTATACTAATGCTAATTGGAGTCTTTCCATGCTCAAGATTTATGCAGTTGGTGGCCAAAATCACTCCACTGATACACAAAAGAGAAGTACTATCAGACTCTGTGTAACCCTGAAGTATTCATTCACACACACACACACACACACACACACACACACACAATTTTTTTTCCAGGGAAACCCTCCTGAAATTCCTTCTCTAAAAACTCTCCAGTTCTGTAATAACTTCTGTGTAGGGAAAGGTTGAATGGATGTCTTTTGATTTCTACTGACCACCTTGCCACTTTAGAATGTTTCAGTGTAAACAACTGCAACAACTGCAGAGTGTTGGCATGCTGAGCAGTATGTATGTGAGCTATAGACGACTGTAAAGATCATTAGTCCACTAATTATCATGGCTCTGGTGTTCAAATGATATTTTTTCTCCCTTTCTTTCCCCTCTCCACCTTCTTCCAGTCTCGCATTGCTAAGCGGGGAAGGAAACTTGTAGATTACGACAGTGCCAGGCACCATTATGAATCTCTACAGACTGCAAAGAAAAAAGATGAAGCTAAAATTGCCAAGGTAAAGTGCCCTTGATCAGATATGACATCCTAAATCATCCCTCTCTCTCTCTCTCTCTCTCTCTCTCTCTCTCTCTCTCTCTCTCTCTCTCTCTCTCTCCTTAACTAAGTAATTTAGGATATTGTTGGGGGTTTTGTTTTTTCAAATATGAAACTACTACTATTTATTTTCCCTTAGAAGAAAGTATAGTATTAATATGTTAATGTCTCTAGCTATGTCCTTTTTCAGAACATTTCATAATAAATAAACTAACTTTCTTTCGTCAGAGAACGTATCCTGTTACAAGTCAAAAAAGCAAATGGTAGAACATACACAATTCCTGAAAAATGTGATTGAAAAGCAGTGCAGAAGCTGATACTTTACTGCACAGATGGTATGTCAACAGGTGCCCGTGGCTGTACTGAGATGAAGGAATTATGCAAAGGAAGAAAGGGAAGTCTTCGAAGGATGGAGGCTATTGCAGCCTCAGTAGGGAGAATGACTCCAGGAGCTACCCTTCCTTGGTGGTCTCCTTTTCTTCTCAATTGTCAAAGCATCTAGGGCTTCTGGATGAGCCCATGCTCTTCTGACTGGATAAATCATGTCCACGCTGAAGCACCAGCTAGCAGCAGATTGTTCCCAGGCCCTAGATATGCTCTTGGGTGAGAGACTAGGGTACATTGTCCTCCTTGAAATAAGGAGCAGCTCTGTTTTCCCATCAAAGGCCACTTCAAGTATTATTGATGAAGCAAATCGTGGGTGTTATGTGGGGTGATTTATGAGTATGGCATCAATACCTGCTTAGAAACTGGGTTTCAGTATCTTCTTGATTCACCTTCTCTTCATAAATGTTCTTTTTGCTCTGAAAGGGATAGACATATAATTACTGGTGGATAATTCTTCTATTCTCATACTCATGGCCTTCTTGTATACTTGCTATCAGCTTTTTTTTTTAAATTTAACAATGCAGAACACAATCTTATGCATATTCACATGTAAGTGCAACTGTATTCAGTGAAATGTAAACTTTTGCATAACTGTATTGCAGTGACTGTAGAGAAGAGTATATTGATCGATGCCATTTTTCCTTCAGGGGAGAAAAGGTGAAACAGATTTGTAGTGTCAAGGGTTAGCACTGTTATGCACCTGCCAAGGTCACCCACCTCAGAGGGGGTCCATTAACAAGAGCTCAGGGACTTATACCTCTGTTCCACCATTTCTGCGCTCACGTCTTGTGAGCACGTCTCGTGGCATGCATGAGTGATGTGAGCACGTCATGTGGTGTGCATTCATGGCAAGTGTATGTCACTGTGGGATATTGAGGGGCTCCAGCCCCCTCCTTGAAAATTTTGATGGCGGGAAGGCCCCTTGGCCCTCCTGCCTGGTGCCCATGGTGGCAGTGAGGATCTACTCACAGAGAGAGGAGAGGCATCTCTGTACCAACCTGGTGTTTAAAGGCACAAGAATCACTCTAAAGAGCAGACTTCACCAGCTGTGTTTTATAATGTATCATTAAAAATGCTGCAAATTCTGAATAATCCGCATGGCTGTAATAATGGTGTCTCCTAATCCTGTCTTTTCTTAAAAGTTGCTGGTGTCTCACAGAGGGGGGATCCATCTTCCTCCAAGCTGGGTTTTGTTGCTGTCTAAATGACTAACAGTTTCTTCTCTGTTGCTCTCTGCAGCTGGAGTGCTCGTAAACTCTGCTGGCCTTGGTGTTTTCTGACCCACACCATGGAGCATTAATTACTGCTAGACTTGGCATGCCACGTGGGATTCACCCTTTGACTTATCTCTTAATGCTTCCTTTCTCTCCTGTTTGCCAGGGTTTGTTGTCTCAGCCTGGCCTGATAACCCTCTTACCGTTTGAGATTTATATATATATATTTAAAAAACAAAGTTCTCAAAATCTGTCCCGTTTGTTTTCTTGTCTTTGTTTTGAAAAACGCTCTCACACAGCCTGTCTCGTTGCTTGAGAAAGCTGCGCCTCAGTGGTGCCAAGGGAAGCTGCAAGCACATCTCGTAGCTCAGACTAATCTGCTGCGGAACCAGGTGACAGCCGAGCCCACCTTGCTCTCTAACCCTGCATGCCCTCTCCCTGGCTGAACCCCTCTGCTGTGCTCTTCACCCTCAGGCAGCATTCACTCTGCTAAGCATCCTTGTAAGGCACTCCTTTTCTCCAAAGAAGTGACTTAGCTTTCTGTACATTGGAATAAAAATGTAATACAATGAGACAACACCAAACCAACTTGTATTTTGTTCTTAGAGCAATGTTTTTTTGGTTGTTTTTTTTTAAAGACTCTGTAATTTCCCAAACTTGTTTTCTTTGTCGGCTATTCCTGCTGTTAAACAAATTTGCCACCAATAGTATAGTGCAATGCCTTGCACATCAGCCAGATTATTTATGGGACAATCAGTTAGAGAATAGGTTGAGAGGTGTTGGGTTAGCTCCACCCTTGTCTTAGCCTCAAGACCCAATGCCCTAAGGACCATTTCCTCCACACATGGATGCCAGCTGGTGGTAGTTAATCAGGAATGATGAGTTGCTTATGGAGCTTCCAGTTGATTATATTTGGTATGGTGCTTCTTGTTTCTGAGACATTACATGGATGGATGGGAGATATGGTTGATGTTTAAGTGACATGCAGATTTTGCTGCTTATATAGTTTTCCCTTCTCCTGTCACTCAGGTGCTTTTCCTGTCATAAAAATCTTCACAGCAATACCTCCTCTCCCCATTTGCTCTCCCATGCTCAAAAACGTCCCGGTCTCACTGAAACATCAACCTTCTTGTTGCTTTGTCCATGGTTCCCATTCCACAGCCATTCTTCTCCTTCCCCATAAACTGGCCATTAATTCATGAGAATTTCTCTGCTTGAGCACCCAAGGGATGATAGCATTGATGCTTCTGCTACCTCTCTTCTTGCCTCCCTTCCAGCTCATTTGGTTTAAGCATGTGACAAGTTGGGGTGAAGAGAGTCCCTTTTCCTGAGTCTCCCTTTCTTAGATTGCCTGCAATATCCTTTGTCAGGTCCTGCTTCCCTTTTATAGATTTTAGAGTTGCAAAGGCACCTCCAAGATTTTCTAGTTCACCCCCTGTCATTCTAGGAATTCTACTCCTGCAGCATCTGGGATGGGTGGCAATCCACCCTCTGTTTAAAAATCTCTAATAAAGGAGAATTCACCACTTTCCAAGGGAATCTGTTTTATTGTCAAATAGGTCATTAATTTTTTACTTTGTCTTGTGGTTTGGCTCCTACCATCTGGATCAACAAATTTACTTCATCTATATGACAAGCTTCCAGATATTTGAAGATGGCTATCATACATCTTATGTTATAATTCAGCTTTCTCTGAAGTCCAGAGGTTTTGTAACTGGATCTGGAGCAAGCTTGTACAAATTTCCACTCCTTCAGCAGTGGATTAGAAACAGACTGAACTCTGAAGCTTTTTCTAGCTTCTAGTTTTCCAAAATCATCAGAAGGGGGGGGGCAGTTGCCAGTTAAAATGAAATCCTGGCAATAATCCTTAAGATTCATGGACAGGTTTGGGAAGGAGTTCTGTAATAAACCAATGAAAGTCACTGGACACCAACTTGTCAAAGGAGAGGGAAACTTCAGCTTCTTTATTGGAAACCTTTCTGGCACAAGGCATTCCTGGGAGTGGGGAGGGGAAGATAGATGATGCAACTGGCAGATGAGGAACTGAGCAACAGAGGAAAGAAAACAAATACTCTCTTAAAGGACTGGAGGACAATAGCTCAGTAGCTTGGTTGGAAGGAACCACATTTCTTGTATGTTCACAAGGAGCTGGTCACTGAGTTAATGCTACTTACAAATTTGTAGTTTTATCCATGTACATTTGTGTATACAGTAAAGTAGTGGTGGCTAACCTGTAGCCTGTGGGCCATAGTTTTTTTCTTTGCCCCTCCCCAATCTCTCTTACACACCCACACAGCTCCCATAGGTTCCCTACTGTGATACCAAGAAGCTTGCAAATCCATGGAGTTATGCGGCCCTCCAAGCCCCCGCTTTGTCCATTTTTCCTCTGACTGGTCCCTTGCTGTGATTCTGTTGTGACAAAAGGTTGTTGTGCCCCCACAACTTGTCCTTAAAAATAGAAGGGGCACACCCACTCTTCAGTAATGCCTGTTTTGATATTCCGTCCACCTTCAGAGGGCTGACCATGGGTCAGTGCAACCCTCTGTCTTTAAATGGTTAGCTACCCCTACCACAAAAGCTAGCATTTGGCTACTCAGAACTTTATAGGAGGCTGCTGAAATGTTTGGGGGCAGCTTCTAGAAATAGCTCTCCATGCATTTGTTGGTTTGGGGATTGGGGATTTTATGTTTTACTAGGTGTGTGAAAAGCTGCAAAATATATCTTTAGGCTTGGCCTAGTCAGAAGAGTCTGGCTTCAGTGAACTGTAAAGACCTCAAAAGAGAGACTTCCAAATCTTTAATTGAGTTACCAGCTTCTTGGTTTACTAGAGATCTTCCTCTGATGTAAAGTTTAAAACCACGGTCAAAAGGATTCCCTTTGCTTCTTTCTGGGCTGGTGTGTGTGTGTGTGTGTGTGTTTGTGTGTGTGTGTAAAACTGCCCACTTTGCTGCATCAGGTGATACTTAGCAGGCTGTTGACAGGATTCAAGATCTGATTTAGTCCTACTTCTTCATGTACAAATTGCCTCAGTTTGTGCAACATCTTAAGCCTGTCAGCTACTGACCCATGGGTTGGACTACATTCCACAGATCTTTCCTGCTTTCTGCTATCATTTCAGTCTTTTAAATCAGAGTCTTAAAGCGAATTCTTTGGTGTAGACCGAGGCCCCTTTGCTCCTCAAGCAGTTAAACTTGGAATGTGGACCCTTTAAAGATAAATGTGGGAGATGAGCTTTTTGAGAGCTACACCAGAACCAAAGTTACTTCTCAAGCAGCATGTTCTCTTCTGGAATGTGTTCAGATTTGAGGGTGATGGGTGGGGTGGCAATGGATAGAGACTGATGCTGACTGCTTAGGACAGCAAATTCCTGCCTTCCTACAACTCACTTGAAATGCTGCTGACTAAGAAGCAACACAGAAGCTTGCTTCATGAAACAGGCCCAGAAACAGCACATCTCAAAGTGGATACGGCAAGCAAACTCCTGAAGCTTGCTGGATAGGATATGCTGCCATTTCATCTTGCTGAGTTGGGGGCTCTCTTAATAGGGGCGAAATCTAATCAAATCACACTGGAGTCTAAAATTTGACTGAATTCTGAAGCCCAGTGTTAAGAATCTGCAAGCAGGTTATTGGGTTGGAAGGGTGAAAGGACCTCAGATAGTTAGCAGCAGGCCTTAAAGGATGCTGTTTCTTGACCACAAAGCGCTGTGCCTGTATTTTAAAAAAGGCAACACAACAATAAAAAGCAACTAGAAGAATTAATCTCCTAAAGATTAGTTGGACACAGGAGAACCAAGAAAAGCAGATGACTGACACAACTGCTTTTATGTGCTGTCGTATACATTATAATTTGGGCATTTAAGTGTTTCAGGCAAGGGTCTCTTTCAGCCTTACTTGGAAATGCCAGGGATTGAACGTGGGACCTTCTTGTATGCAGAGCAGGTGATCTCCCACTGAGCCAAAGTCCTTCCCTGTGGATAGGTGTGCCTCAAATTCCATTATGTATCAGTTTGCTTTGAGCTTTCCAAAGTGGCAAATTATTGCAAATATAAATGTTTGGTTGGGCAATGTCATCTGGCTGCTTCTGTGATGCCCACATGATCCTCCTCATGGGAAAACCCTAGAATCTTGGCTGGACCCCCAACTCTCTTCTTGCTTCGTTCTAGAGTGAATGTTGCCTAGGGTGCTTCTTTGTTAGTGCATATTGGGATGTCATAATAAGTACACACTTGTATCAATTGCTTTTTTTGATTCTCTGAGCTGTCGAGCACAAATGGTTCTACCTGACAAGAGTATAGAAGCAGTTTAGTACAGTACTAAGAGACAAAACTATTTAGCAGACTGCTAAAGTTAGCAGACTTTTACACCATAATCCTACTTCTGAATTTTGGCCTATGATCAATTTAGTAACCCCTAAACAGAATTTAATTTAGTTTTCTCAACATAAAGATAGATCTGTTTTTTGCTTCTGTCTGTCTGCCCAGAGCAAGAGTAAATTAATTAAATCATTGATTCAGGCTAGCTTTATAGTAAACACCTTGTGTAAGAAATACTACTACTACTATTACTAATATAATCTATGTTTTAGCAACTAAAAGTTTATTTTTTATATTAGCATCCTAGACCACTGCAATCTCCCTTGTATTTGTTGGCAAGGACAGGAAGTCCAGAATACAAGCCTCCTTTGACAATACAAATATCCAGAGGTTCAGTCCATGACAATGATGCTTTCTATAAGTGATCTATAGAGGCTTGTGGCATTGTGACATTTTTGCTCTTGTGGTGGAGTATGAGTAAGTTGCTTGCATTTTTTTCCTGTTAACACAAGCTGCTGAATAGATAAGACTCGAGATTCATTGTTTATCCCAGCTGTGCTAGGCTTTTTGCTGCACCAAATTACATTTATGAAACAGATGTATTATAACTGTGCCAGTGATAGCTCTGATGGTGCCAATTGCCTAATAATTTCAGATTCACACTCGGACAATTATTGCAGTATCCACCACTTTCCTAGAGTACCACTTTCCTAGAATCTGCAGCTACACATTGGCATTCTCATCACTACTGGGGAGGAGTGAACGGCCATGCAGAAAACTAATAAGTATTGTGATCAAAATAATAAAGAGAAACAACGGACTGTGAGATTGGAGTTAATTTAGATTCAGGATCCTAACTGGAAAATGATTGGAGAAGGTGACCAAGACTCTACAATGGAAGTCATCAAGAGTCAGGGAAATTAATCACAATTTCCTGCAAAGATAAACTGAACTTGCAGGGGGTGGGGAGTGGAAGTGTCATAGGGCTCGTGGAAAACACTGGGAAATTTCTAATAATACCCTTCAGTCTGAATTAGCACCCTGCTAATATCTTTGATGTTACTTCATAACACAATTGTTCTCTGTGGGGAGCAGGTCTTGAGCTTAGAATATTTAGCCTGGGAGCTATTTTTGTGTGTGTGAAGTTCTACAATGTAGGGAAGCAGGATTTTGGAATGCTACCATTTAATTGCTTGTGAAAACTCACAAACTGCTACGATCACACTGCTTAGATTATATGGATGGGTACCATAAATCTAAGGCATAGAGTGGCTTTGGAAGTAACACAAAGTAACACGATGCAGACATTGAGGAACAGGAAGTGCATGGGACTTCCTCAGCATCCACATCACGGGACTTCCTCAGCATCCACATCACATCTAAAGCCAGTCTCAGAGGTCACTGGCAGTTTCTTCCACTCTGATCATTAGGGCTTCCCTATGCCAGCTCCAGGTTGCAGATGAGACTCCTACACACACTCTTTACAGAGGTGGATTGTAGGGTGGATGGGAAGAGGCTCCTGGGCAGAAGATCTATAGAAACCCAGTTCTTGGAATGCCCTAGTCTTGACCCACTTACGGAGCATGCAGCAGCAAGCTCATGTAAGCCTTCCCCTGAATTGTACCCCAGAGGCTGTGCATATCATTGTCCCATCCTTCCTCTCTAGGCTGAAGAAGAATTAGTAAAAGCCCAGAAAGTGTTTGAGGAGATGAACATTGATCTTCAGGAGGAACTGCCTTCACTATGGAATAGGTAAGCACATGCAGTAGTTAACAAATTGTGTTCATGGGGGATGTGGTTGGAGGGGAGGGGTAAAGATATCTTGACTGATTCCGGCCATGATGTCTTGGTCCACTCAGTTCCTTTTGCTAAGTGGAAACTCGTAAGGTTCAGTTCCACTGAGCATTATGGCTCTGCGAGTGAATAACTGGAAGAAAAGCAGCTGCCCATGTCTTCAGTAACTTATATTATGTTTTATTTTCCAGTCGTGTTGGTTTCTACGTCAACACATTCCAGAGTATCGCAGGTTTAGAAGAGAACTTCCATAAGGAAATGAGCAAGGTAACAATGGGTAACATTCTTCCTCTTCCCTCTTTGGGGACCATTGATGCTAATCTGGCTTCTCCCCCATGCCTTTCCTGATCCACTGTAAGAGAGGTGTAGCTATGTTAGCTGTTGGTGCTCAGGGATAATGGTACCACCTCCCATTGTTATTAGGGCATTTTTCCTCACTGGCATATCCCTTCATGATGTCATAGAACAGAAGTGACATGCTGGGTGGGGCCACAACATCAGCTCCATGGCTCACTATTTCTTACCAGAAGGGGAGGCTGTGGGGCAATGAGGAGGCTGGCATGGTGGAAATGTCCCTCTGGAGCCAATCAGGTGCTCTTAGTAGTGTGCCAACCTCCCCACTGCTTTGTCCATCCCTCCTCTTTCCAGTAAACACCAACAACCCACTTGCCGGCAAGCTAGCATGGCAGCTCTGCCCTTACCTGACCAGCTGCTTCAGTTCCAGAGCATGACCAGAAGCTCACAGTTCAGCAGCCTTGTTGAAACGTAGCAGCTCTGCATGGGAGCACCATGTCTATTTCATTGAGTTTCCCTGGGGAAGAATAGTGGGAAATAAAATGCAATTAAATAAATCATCATTTCATTTGGCCCTGGTCCCTCATCCTGTCCCCACTGCATCTGTCTTTAGCTATGCCTAGTGAGTTCTTTCAGCCAGCTCGTATTTTTTCTGCTTTGGAAGAATGAAGCTATTTCCATTTTACTTGTGTGAGCCCACCTGTGAGCAAGAATCCTTGATTTATACTATTATGGCATAGTTTGTTCTGTCAAGCTGTTGAATTGGTACCAATCCATAAAAGGTTTTCGTTTAATGTCCGATGCATATAGTTACATAGGCCGTGCAGTTGCTTCAGAAAATTTAAATGCCTGCATGTGGAATGACGACTTTATATCTTCTCTTCCCCTGAATTCTGCACAAATCCCAAAATAGGGAACCAACAAGTTTAAGGTTCAAAGCAGCGAATGCAGAATAAGACAGGGCCAGACAAACTAGTAAAATGTTGCTTAGCAGTGATGCATTCATCCAACACATTTGGACAGCCTGTTACTACTCGGTAACAAGATTTTGTATCCCAATTTTCCCTCTTTTGGCAAAAGATTATGTGTGTGAAAGGTCTTTTTCCTTTGCAGTTATCTACGTTTTAGTAGAGCCTGGGGGAGGTCGGTTGAATTGCTGCTGTGGCAAACACATGGCTGCCGTCACCCCCTTCCCGCCCCACGACATGAACGCTAAGTTTGGCCTAGCATCTTGTTTAGTGACAAACTGTGGTTGCATAGCAACCAAGGCTGCTGCAGTTCCAAGCAAGGCTCTTAGCTGCAGATGGGAAGAGAGAGCAGAAGGAAGGCATTAAGTCGCAATGAGGAACAAAGACCCTGTGTTGACACAAGGGCCCATAGTAGTGGAAGTATGTGATAGAAGGGGCAAAGGGGGAGAAAAGGCAGGAAACAGTAGAAACACGAGCTGAATTTGTTTCCCTAATGAGACACAGGCTTCGCTTATGCGGCACCTGTTTCTGGAAGTCAAATGATGCTCACAGGACTTGGTGCTTTCAGTTTCTGTGACCATGAATCAGTGGGAATGAATGGAAGACCATTTCCCGTAGCCTAGTTTCTGGGTTGTAATGTTATGGGTGGGGAACCTTCAACCTGTGGGCTTAATTAGGTCTATTGGAAACTTCTGTAGCACAGCTGGTCCCATCCTATAGCACCAAACAGCTGATTGGTGCTTATAGGAAACCCACTGACACCTGTACTTATAGCAAGCACCAAAGTGGGACTTGTCAGAAGAGAAAGTTGCATTGCCAGCTTGAACTGAAGCCAGCGATGCAAAATACCTCTCTCTGCTGGTTTAAGCTGTGTCTGCAAATAGGTTCTGTTTGTTTTGGGTCACCTGACATCATTATGACACCAGCCGATTGACAGGTGGGAGGCCGCACCACCTGTCAAAATGGCCTTTAGGGTACGTTTGTTGGGGGAGGGTAGAATTTGACCCACTGGCCAGATCCTGTTCCCAACCCATCCTCTAGGTTTTCATGCATTTTTTATAAGCTCTTGTACAGTGGTACCTCGGGTTACAAACACTTCGGGTTACAGACTCCACTAACCCGGAAGAAGTAACTCAGGTTAAGAACTTTACCTCAGGACGAGAATAGAAATCGTGTGCCGGTGGCGCAGCAGCAGCAGGAGGCCCCATTAGCTAAAGTGGTACCTCAGGTTAAGAACGGTTTCAGGTTAAGAACGGTCCTCCGGAACAAATTAAGTACGTAACCAGAGGTGCCACTGTATAAAAATTGTGAGCTTAATTCTTTCCTTTGTTGATCTTCTATTTATTCATTTTAAATTTTTTGTTTCAGCTGAACCAAAACTTGAATGATGTCCTTGTGAATCTAGACAAAGCACAGGCAACAAGCACCTATCCTGTTAAAGCTCAGCCAAGGTTAGTCATTACTATATCTAGCATTGTGGGAAGGTCGGGGCAGGTCGGTGTTTGTGTTTGTCTTATTCTCTTGACTACGGTCTCCAGTGATACACTGGTTGTTAATCTTCTACCCTGCCAGCCCAAGAATTGGCCCACTGAATGCTTTTCTTTCTGTGTGCTGTTGCAGATATGGCAGCCACTGTGAGGGCACCATCTCCCATTGCACACCAAACATCACATGGTTCTTAACATTTGTTGACTATGGTGATTTTGTGCACTTTTAAAAAAATAGTGTGTTCTGTTCAGAAGCAACATTTTGAAAAACAGTAGTGATTGAAGGGCAGGGAGGGGTGGGGAGCATAGGAGTGGTGAGAAGCAACAAACATCTCTCATGCTTTTTATGAATGGAGTTCTCAGTTATGGTTGAAACCTCCTTTTTCTCTGCCCCTGCTCCTGTGTTTTTAACAGCTGACTGACACACAGAAATTAACCATTGAAGCTTTTCCTGGTATGTCATACAGTGGTAGGAACAGGAAATTTCTCTGTGTCAGACTGCTGTTTTAAAGGCACCAGAGCAAGTCCACTTTAAAAGGCGCCAACCTTTGGCACAATACCCTTGTCCTTGTGTCCTGTTCATACTCAGCCTGTAGCTAAACCTAAGTATGTGTACCTGAACTAATCACATATTCTTTCCCTGTTTCACCCCTGCCTTCCCCCCTTTCCTCCCCTTCCTATGTTTTTCCTCCCTGTGTCAAATTTTAGATTGTAAGCTCCTTGGGGGCAGACACTTGTTCTCTTGTACTCTGTAAAATGCCTTGCACATTGATGGTGCTATATAAATAATAATAATAATAATAATAAAAATTAATAATAATAAACCTTATTCTCAGCTCTGGGGCTAAAGGCTGGCCCTTTGGGCTCCTTGACTCTGTTCCTTGCAGTCCATATTATTAAAAGCTGAGGGTCCCTGTGAAACACATGTTAACACACTTGTATGTTCAGTAAAAATGGATGGGGTTCAGGAAAAAAAATTGAGTTCTACAGCCTTGAGGGATTAATATAGTTAAACTAATTGTCAGTCATTAAGATGAGAGCTGCGTAGCTAAACATACAAATCACAGGTTTTTTGCTCTTTTTCCATTCTGCATGCAGCTGTGGCATCTAACCACACAGTGATTGCATTTAGACAATCACTATCTCATCTTAATAAGCCCACAATATTTATGAGCCTTTTTGCACATCCATCCCCTTCACACCTCCCTTTGAAGTCAATTTTCAGCACGTTGTCTGAAATGGGAAACTGTGATTACCAGCTTTGGAACAAGGCAGGATATTAAACCAACTTTCAGCTTTGCCCCTTCTTCTCAATCTTGTCGCTGCTCTCATTGACATGGTATCTTGTTGACCCAGCCCAGCATGTTGGGTATCAGTGGCATTGTTTTGCAGTGGTTCCAATCCTATGTGCACATTCAGAGGGAGTAGCATTTGGGGTGGGCAGAAACTATACTTACCATCATTTGGAGTGCTGCAGGGCACAATTTTGTCTGTTCAACATCTATATAAAGCCAGTGGAAACGGAGATTTTGAGCATGGTGTCCTCATTTCTCCATAACATCTGTATCAGGTGTGACTGTGCGAACCCTGGGGTAGTGTCTGGATGCAGCAGTAGGCTGTATGTAGGTCAGCAAACTGAGCTTGAATCCTAGCAAGATGCAGACTCTGTGGCTGAGTGGCCTCCCAGCTCCAAGAGATAGGTCAGTTGCCTGTTCTGGATGGGGTTGCGCTCTCTTTGAAGGATCAGGTTGCAGTCTAGGGATGCTCTTTGGTCCATCTTTGTTGCTTGAGGCTCAGATGGCCTCAGTGACTTGCAGAGTCTTTTATCAACTTTGACTGATGTGCCAGCAGAGGCTGCTCATGGACTGAGATAGCTTATCCACTGCGGTCCAGGAACTGATAAACTCATGACTGGATTGCTGTAGAAGTAGGAAAACCTTTGGGTTCCTGGAGGAAAAACAATCAAGGCCACCTAGCAGTTTCTGTTTTTGCCCTAACACTTTAAGGACTCGTTCAATGACTCACTTCCCCTTTTCATTTGTAAAAGAAATCCATTGTATCTTAAGAGTTTTGTTTTGAATAAACCCAGCACAGCTTATGGGCACAAATAGGAATAAGGAGGAACTGGCTAGGGTTGTGTAAATACACACACTTCTCTTTCCTCACCCTCTGCTCTTAAGGAGAAGGTAGGCCTCACTCCTTGGATGAGATGGCCTCTGGCTCTCACCCAAATGCATGAGTGATGAAGCAATTTGGGAACTTGGACTCCCAGCTGCTTTTAGTCCCACATGCTGTGTTAGCAGTAATGAGTTGAATGTGCCAAGACTGCATTAGGCAGAAGGAGAACTGTGGCTTGACTCCACCCTGCTTTGGCAAAATCAAATGGAGGTCAGTATGATATTTTAAACCCAACTGCTTTACGCTCACTCTTTTGTAGGTGCATTGAATTAAATTAAATGTAGAAGCTAAGGAAATTTTTTTAGCAGACACCAGGGAGCTCGCGTCTCTCATACTCTCAGCAATGAGCTGAGCACTTTGTGTAACCCCCAAGATGTAGAGTGCTTTCGTATCGACCATGCATGAACACAACTCTGCACAATGCTAAGTAAGAGCAATGCATAAGACAAATGAGAGGGAGAGGCTGAACACGGATACAGTTTTATCAGTATGCTTTGTTTATGCAAACAAGTATGGTACCACTCTAGATGTATTGTGCCATGAGGAAAAAGAGAGAAGATGCCAGGGCTAGCTTTTGGTCTCCAGATGTTGTTGAACTCCATCTCCCATCATGCCTGACTGCTGGCCATGCTGGGTGAGGCTGATGGAGGTTGGAGTAGTGGTGGACCTCGGGGTTTCAAATTTCAGTGGCACCCTGTGCAATGCCAAAATTTGGTGCCTCTCCTTGTTCCATTCTAAATCATAGCTGCAGCATCCACAGTGGCATCCCCAAGGCTCAGCGTCCAGTGCAGTCAAACTGGTCATGCTGCCCTAAATCTGCCTCTGGTTGGAGTCCTTTAAAATATGGAGGGACACAGGTTAGCCAGCCCTGATTTAAATGTATAGGAACCCTGGAGAGAGCAATTTAGATGGACGCCTTCCATTTTAAGGTTCATTTCTTCCTCATCCTTAGGTTCATAGTGACTTCAACTCAGATGTCATTTCAACACGACAGTTTTCTCTCTGGGGACACTTTGGAAGGAGTGCTCTCATAATTGAAACAATCTTTTTATTTTGTCCTGTTGCTCTTTGCATGAGGTCTGCCAGAATGACACCAGTTTATACTTGATAATAAGTTTGAAGCTTGGGAGAAAATGGCGAGATGGTAAAAAGAGCAGGCGGTCCCTATACAATATTGTACCAACACTATGCACAATGATATGCGCAAGAATTTATTTTTAAAGTTAAAACACCCTGATATATAGTGTAACCCCCCCCCCCCAGATATGCAGATAACAGGAGATGAAAAAAGAGCAGCCAGTAGACTAGGGGCAGCTAGCCTATGGGGCGTATATGCACACCCCACACTGCAAGAGGTTTGTTTTTTGTGCCTCTAAAATTAATTTTTTCAATAATGATAGAAGTTTTCTTTTACTGCTTCTGTGGCTCCCCTTTGCCCCCTAAATCTGCCTTAGGGGTTGGGGAACCCCCGGAACAGGTTTAGCGGGCACATGCATGAGTCATTTTGTGCACATATATCCTTCTTAGCATTCCTCTGAATTCCACCCATACATTTTACTTTACTTTACTTTATTTTTTTTTTGAAAAAACAAACCCACTCCTGAGGGTTCCTGGCTGTGATTTTATGACATCAAAAGGTTTTTGTGATGCTTTCTGGACCACTCAAATATCCTTTTTATTTAATTTTAAAATGCCACATTCACTTATACACTTTGACACGTGGCCCTTGGAACGCTGGCCATTGGCCAATGGGGCCCTCAGCCTGAAGAAGGTCAGCCATCCCTGCAGTGGACTGTGCAAAAGGCAGGAAAGTCCACCCTAAGAAACTTGTGATGGGATATGAAGGACATGAAAGTAAATACTTCTCAGGAGCTTCTGATTTCACCCAAAAACTCCCCCCCCCCAGTGGTTGTTCAGCCCCCTATTGGTTTGTGGGGGTAAGTTCTCCACCATCTTACGGTACAACATCATTGGTGGAATGATCACTTCGGACCTTAAGAAAATATTGCTGCATTGTTAAGGCCATGGGTGAAGATACTTTGGAAAGGACTTGCACATTTGGCGGGATGGTGGGTGGGTGCACATGGTAGGATCAATATGCCATAGGGTGATACCCTCAGGAGGTAACTCCCATGAAGTTAGAGCAAGGTTTAAAGAAGACACAAGCTTATCTTTTGTAGGCTCACACTATTGATATGTTTATTGATAGCCAGTGGTCCTTGGCTCACTCAGCCACCTGCTGGATTGCTTAGCTTTCTAGTTTTCAACCTCTACCTTTGCCCTCCATATAACTTTGAGGTAACTTGGTAGATCAATGGTGGCAAGTAGCTTCCAAATGGAAAGCAATGAGCCATTGATCCCTCCTCTTCCTATCTCCTGAACATTCACACAGCACTTAAAAGGATATTTTTCTACTGAAAATGTCCGGCGGACTCCCTCTCTGCCAAGCTAATCAGATGCACACTGAGGGATGGCCCCATAGGTCCTCTTTGAATAAGTCTCTTCATGGTAACTATGTACATTAGCTCATGCACGGAATCTTCACCTTTCTTTCACATTGGTTGAGCCGTGTTGTAATGGACATCACTTTCGTGTGCCGTCCTCAACAGAAAGAAAACTAAACTGTTCTCCAGGCTGAGGAAAAAGATGAGCAGGTACCAGCAAGCTCCATTCCCTGCCCGCTCTGATTTGGATGTAAAAGCCAAAAGCCAGGCTGTATTCTAACAGCATTTAGTGCATTGTTAGCTTGGTGACTGAAATGGAGTTTCTGCATGATCCAAATTGCTTTGTTTTGGAATTACGGATTGCATTGGTGTTTCTGAATAATCCTAATAGCGTTTTATAAATGTTTATAACCACTTCCACCCTCCTGTGAAAGTTGGCAACAGAAGATATATGGACCTTTGTATTTCCCAAAGAATAAATGAGTATCTTGTGGTCTACTCATGTACTGCAGACCTAACTACTGGAAGTTGCTTAAGAGAGAAAATTGCAGCTGTGTGCCAAGGCCAGATTTCCTTTTAAGTGCAGGGAACTTCAGGAAAACTTGTAGTGGATCAGGACAGACATAGGTTGGGTGGGAGGAGAGATGGAAAAAATGGGAGCAGTCTTCTTCTCTCCCTCAAACCTTGTTGAAGATGAGTTTTTAGGTCTCCTGTTCTTCCTTCTTGAAAGTCTAAAGAAAAATAATCTCATATCCTTTTTTTCTTCTATATTCTGTGGCAGCTTAGAATTGTGTTTTTATTCCTCTTTCAACTGAAATTTGTCCTTTTCAGGACAGGAGCCAGTCAGTCTTTTAACCTTTTCCCTTATACTTCCTAAAAATAGTGTAGATGTTGGATGATAACGTAAGTTGGGTGGATGCTTAGGGGACATGGTGCTTGGTTGTATTGTGTTTATATACTAACTAGCTTGCTGAATTGCATGGTGGCTGGTATTACTGTGTAACTCTGAGTTTACAGAGAGAACTCTCAATTGCTTCCTTCCCGCTGTGTATGTCCTTGGATAAGATCTGAGAGCTAAAAGACCTTCAACCTCCTTGCTGAAACAAGAGTCCCTGTGAGGATACATACAAGGCAGGAGAATGGTTGAGGTGTGAGTTGGTGACCCACCTTTCATTACTTGCTTTCTGCAATTCCCATATGTGGCTCCCATAAACAAACAGGTTAGGGTCCCCTCTTAAAACCATGTTTCAAATATGTTTATCTAGAAGTAAGTCCTACTGGATTCAGTGGGATTTACTTCCTAGTATGAATGCTCAGCCATAGACAGGGCCTGAGCATGTGTTTCCTGTTCTGTTGCTAGAGACAGTTTTCAAACATTCTCAACGATTTCTAAATACTGAGATGACACAATGTGGTGTGGAAATCCAGCTCTTGTGATTGCTTTCCAAGAACAATGTATTTCAAAACAGCTTGTCTGCTCCAAACTTGAGCTTTATACTCATATGTTGTTTCAATATGGTCTGTTGCCCCCTATCTTGTTATGTGCCTGTAGCTATCACAGCTAACCAGTGGCTTTGGTGATTGAAATAATTATTGCGTAATATAGAGCATGGTGTGGGAGGGTGAAAGACATTGGTGGGGTTAAAGGTTGTATGCTTGATCTATTAAGGGCCCTGTTTAATTTAGTAAATATCATATTTACTAAAAGTCAGATTCTTTCTTGTTGAATTCTTAGGGGATAACAGCTTACTGTATGCAAGGGCCAAACTACACGTGTTTAATACATACAGTTTGGTATTACATTATCAGGATCAAGACCACAGAATGCAAGGAGAATGAACTCTTCTTCCCCTCCCACATCACAGACCTGATGAAATCTATTCCCCATGCAGCTGTTGTTTGACATAGGAAGAAAGTTCCCATGGACGTTTTCCTGTGAGAGGCAGCAGCTTATGGAGCGAGTGAATTTTTCTTGACAATTGTGGTGTGGGAGGCAAAAGTTAAATGAATACACCCCGTGTGTACTATGCCCACCCAAAAAAGCAGCTGCTGTTTGTTTTTGAAGATAACGTCTGCACCAAACTACATGATTATTGTCACACATTTTCTTTCATTAAAAGTTTGTGCTATTACAGTAATGGGGCCAGGCATCTGTTGCAAAATAATAATTTAAAAGGGTACTTTCCCTCATCCCTTAAGCCACCTCTAATAAAAAGCTCATTCAAATGTTGATATTCTCTCTCTCTCTCTCTCTCTCTCTCTCTCTCTCTGCAGTGACAGTACCCCAGCAAAAGCAAACAAAACCCCCTCATCTCCGCCTGATGGGACTCCCATCACCAGCCCTGAGACCAAGGCTATCAACCATGAGCCAGAGCCATCCACTTTGGAAACACCTGGGGGAGGCATCCCTAAGTCTCCATCTCAGGTAGTGAGGATTGCTGGTGCTGCTGCTGCTATTTTTTCCTTGAGGACATACATGACAATGTCATTCATGGTTGGGTTTCCTTGGCTGCTACTCTATGGAGAGTAATGGACTTTTCTCCATTTATGTTCACCAACAGTTCTAGGCAACGTGTATCAACTAGTCTCTCCATTTCTCTCTAATGTTGTTCTTGCCTAATCCAGTTTCTTTATCTACAAACGACAGTACTTCCTCTTCAGTAGGGATTCTATGTAGGGCAAGCTGGTCTTGCTGTGTAACAGGTATGGTACATAATTGTTCTTAAGGACAAGCAGAGGCTATATATAAACTAAGAAAACCTGTATTGGCATGGACAACTTCTGGATCAACTGGTGGCACAGGATATCAGTTGAATCAGGAAGTAGAATATGGAAGTTAATTAGAAGTTTTTTGAAAGGCAAATGGTTTTGCAAGTTAAGAAAGTTCCATTATGAACTCTTCCATCCTCAATGGACAAGAAACAGGTAAGTGAATTGGACCAGATATAAGATAATGATACTAAGAATGACATTTTGGATATTTTTTTCTTCTTCTTCAGCATGAGATGCACTATTGCACAAAACCTGATCTGGACTTTTAAAGTGTACTGAGAGCATTTTTGGGTTGTCAGCTTTGCAGCCATAATGGCCAGTTGAAACCCACAACAATCATGCGAAGAGAACAACCTATACATTGGCAGTTAGACAGTTGTAGACTTTATGCGAAACAGACTACCTGAAAAGTCTTTGGTATGTCCCATGGTTGCCCACGCAACTGCTGAGGATTATATGAATTGCTGAACAGCAAAGATGGCAGTTCTCTCCTAGCAAAAAAGTTACAGCAGGAAAATGTCAAATGTCAAAATATTTATATTACGTTCCAAACTTTAACTTTTTACTATTGCTGGAGTTATTTTGATTTTTATCAGATGTATATACAGTGTGAGTGGCTTTTATTTGGCCTTTTCTGTGCCTATTTATCCCCAAGAGAACGGTAGGTTTGTCCTAGCAGTTAAAGCACCAAACACTATTTTGAGAATATTGTGCTTGTTAGAATGTTAACCCATGGGTGCTGAATTCTGGCTGTGGTATATCAAATGTAGGGCATGTTTCATAATATTTACTGTAACTGTAGATTTATATAAGGGCTGCCTGTGAGAAGGAATTACAGTATAACCCTCTACATACTTTCACTGTATTCAGTGGGGCTTGGTCCCAGGTAAGTGTGTCTTGGATGGTAGCCTTAGTGTCCTAACAGAACCTAGCAGAACCATTGAAAGTGTTCTTTGTATATAGCAGTATTTTTAAATACCCACATCCTGTATTTTGAATAGGGCCCTAAACAATATGCCCCAAAGAAGAGGTGGAAATTCTGATTGGAAATATCGTAGGTTCTGAGAGTAACCTCTATCTCATCTCAGATATGTTAGGTCCAAGAAGGAGGTGGTTTGCAAAACAGTTAAAACTTGGATATATGGAAACTTGAGGTTTCAGTATAGGTGTTCTGCTATGAAAAGGAATTTACAGATGGCCTCTTGAAGTGCTCCCTTATGTACATCCTGCTCCAAACAGCTGATAGGTGGGATTTTAGGTTTTTTTTTAAAAGGGTTAAGTAAGTAAAGCCCCAACTTTTACATCAGGGAGATGAATTGTACTTGCAGCACCTTCTTTCTGTGAGTGATTTCCATATCCAGTTAGGTATATGGAGTGATTTCCATATCCAGTTAGGTATACACTCTGCTGGTGTATGTATGTGATCCCAGGCATTTTGGGGGCAAGGAATTTAAGCACTGCTGACCCACAATCTATATGTTTGGGATACCAGTTGTTTCTAATTCAGACAAGAAATTCTAAGCCCCCATCCCTGCCCCCTCACAGGGTGTGCCTCTCCTTTCAGATACCTCTTCCTGGGCTTTTCACTAACCCAGTCCTAACTCCTGACTCACTATGACACACCAGCAACCACTGCTACTTGCTCTCTTTCTCTAGCTGATATGGGGTTGGGACTCTCAGGAAAGACAGCCCTTCTTCCTCATTGCTGCTAGTTGTTTCTTCCTTGGAGCAAACCACAGCCTCACCATCTCAGTGCCACCTGTGTGGCTGAAAACGACTTACAACAACAAACAAAGCATGCATTAAAACCAGCCAAGACATAGTAAAATTTAAAACTCATTCATATATTAAAAAGGAGGGTTAAAAACATTCCATCCCACAAAGGATTAAAATATTGCTTTCAGGTTTCTGGGGGAAAAAAAACTCCACTTCTCTCTATCCCCGCTACCCCCCCCCCAAAGAAATACAAAAGAAACATGGTTTACTATAGTATCTAGAGCTGACTTTCTCAGCCTTGGGTCCCCAGATGTTCTTGAACTACAGTGTGCATCATCTCTGACCACTGGCCTTGCTGGCTAGGGATGATGGGAGTTGTAGTCCCTGGGGAGCCAAAGTTGAGAAAGACTGATCTAGGGAACTTGCCAAGGTAGTGCATTAACAGAAAATACACATGGTGAATGCTGCCATCAGCTGGTGGTTCTTTTTCAGTGCATAGTTCAGCTAATCATTGCAGGTTGGTTGTTTCATTTATTATGCTCATACATCAGAGACAGATCCTAATGGGCATAAAACAGTATTTTTAAACCAGCAGATGGGCACATTAATTTTCCCAGAATATTTTTTAAATGAAATATAAGCATGCAGTAGTAAAGGCATTTCAGCAGGAAATCTATAATTCACTAAGAAGCATTCCTGACAAACCCTCTTCCACAGTTCAGTGGTTTATACTTGCAGATAAATGACTAAGTCGGGTGTGTTGAGGAAGAAGTGACATCTGGAACTTTAATGTGAGTTTTTGAAAGAAGATTTGACAATGTTGACACACTGGAGTTTAGCTAAGCACTAATCAGCTCAGCAATGAGTTGCTCTTAACCCCACCTCCTCATGCAAACAGCACCAAATATTTTTAAAATGCAGTCAGCTTCCTGCTCTATACCTAAGAGTTCTTTTGTGCATTATTGTGTAATGAGAGATACAATATTTTTCTCCTAAAATCAGCATTCTTGTCTGTTGCTAGCTCTCTCACCTGCCCATGAAATCTTGAGTTGTGCAGGTGGAAATAAGTTTATATAGAAAGTTATAGGAAGGATCCACCATTAAAACATAAAGCAACATTAGATTATTTTTTTAGAGGCACATAAAAGTAGACGGTGCATGCAAATAAGTGAAAAATACAACCTATTGCCTAACAAAATCAAATTTTAAAAGTTAAAGTGCAAGCCAAAGTACAGACCTCAGGGGGAAAGAAATAAGCTATGTCCAGATGGTGTGGCAGAATGTAGGGGAAGGTGGAAAATCCACTTCCGTAAAGGGAAACTTCTTGAACTCTAAAGGAACGAGTTGACAGCACTGTCTCAAAGTTAGATAATCTGCCTGTCACTGCAATAGTGTATGAATAAGAATTGATCACTTGCATGCTGAAGGTGTGTTCTTGTTGGAAATCTAGAATGACTTCACTGGACACATTATTATTATTAAGTTCTCCAAATGAATGTAGCAGCATTTGAAGAGGGCATGTGAGGAAACTTAAGCCTATTGGTCTTCTTCTAGATGACATGCCCCCTTCTCCAGAACTGCGGAAGACACATTCCTCAGCTGCAGCCAAAAGACTGCCCTATTGAGAAGACATGGTTTCCATTTGATTTTTAGATCCCAGTAGGTGCTGAAAAAGTGCTTGTTAGGTAGTGCGGAGGAGGGCATAACACTACTTTCCAGAGTTTTAAAAAGCATGAGTAGGGTGTGTGAGAGGGAAGATTGCAGTGCAGATAAACACCCATGTTGCCTCATGAAATCAGGCAGTGGTCTTTCCCAAGAGTGCTGGGCCCTGGGCATGCCAGTTCTTTCTATACTGAAAGCCAAAATGTAGGTTGTGTCTGTTGTTGTTAATAATGGATGTGTCCATTTCTAAAAACCCACTAAAAACTTTCTCCCACGTCCCCAACCCCCAATTTCAGAAGCCTAATTTAGATTCCCTTCCACCAGTTATATTTAGTGTGTTGCTATTGTTAAAGCAATTAGGAGCATTACATTAGTCTCGACATTCTGCTGCCATTTGCTTGGAGATCTTCTAGTTGATCTGAAATTACCTTCTGCATGTGCTGGAATTTCTGCAGCTTTTGATTATCAGCCAGCTGATAAACATATGTATGAAATGGCAGCACCATCTTGTGCATTAAATGTAGGTCTGCAGTTAAAAGAGTTACACCCAGAGATAAGCCACTGTGTTACAAGAAGCACTAAAAAGCAAAGTGTGTGAATCACGTGACTCTGTTATTTTTGGCACTTTTGTGACCTGTGAAACTAGCCAGATTGGATGTTGAAGACCCCAGTATGTATTTTAGCTTGCTCATGCTTAATTGTCCTCAACACTTCGGAAAACTAGATCTTTTCTGCCAGGCAGGGGCAGCATGACAAGTGTTTTGTACAATATTTTGACTGGGAAGCATTTTTTGAATGGTCAAGTAGCACAACACAATTGAAAACCAACCTACTGCTCTGATATTGCACCTAGAAATGAGACGCATTCCAGCTAATTTAGGTTTCTTAGTATGTTTGGTTGAAAGCATGACACCAAGTGAGCATCTGAGAAAGGAGATGGAAGAGAAGAAAATCTTGACGTAACCAATCCAGATGGTACGGCCCCCAAGTGTGGCCTATGATGTTAAAGAAAAATAAGAGCCGCAATGTAACTTGTCGTAGGAGAATATGGATTCCCAGACCAGCATAATTTTTACTCTTGTGACATTTATTTCACAGGAATGCTGTGACTCCAAAAAGAATTGGACCCTGATTTCTTTTGGTTTGTATCTCAGCCATATTTAGGATGCCTTTGTGACGCTGAACCAAGGTCACTTATAAAGAATGGGTTTAATATATTGGGAAGCCTGTTTTTAGGAATCAGTAAAGCTGGCTTGGGTATCTTCTTTCTCTGTAGGCAGACAGGTACTGCTGCCACGAGTAATGCTGCTGTCTCTCCTGGCTCCTCAGCACTTTTTTTTTTTGTAGTATGTAAACTCCCTCCTTGTCCTCCAGAAGGTTGCACAGACTCTAATTATGTATGCATGACCTATCTTATGCATATTAATTGTGTTACGCTTCTCCTCTGCAGAAGGGAGACCTGCCCACGACTGAAGTGTAACTAATGATGCGAAGCCTTCTTTTGGAAGTGTGTGATTGTTTCTCCTTCCTCCCATGTGTGGACAACCCCCCTAGACCTCCTTCCCCTCTAGTTGTGTGTGTGTTTTGTATTTAGTTTTTGCTAACCTGGTTCCTGTCTCTGGTTTTTTGGGTGTTGCTGTCTGTGCCGTCGCCATGTGTTCGCTTGCATGCAGTTGCGGAAAGGTCCTCCCGTGCCGCCACCTCCAAAACTCACTCCATCCAAGGAGATGAAGCAGGAGAACATCATCAACCTGTTTGATGACAATTTTGTCCCAGAGATCAGTGTGACAACCCCCTCACAGGTTAGCTTCTCCTTCTTCCCTGCCCTCCCTTGTCCCTTCCTCTATCCGCTTCACCTTCACCTAATTTTTTTTTTTTTTGGTCCTTTCCTTATTAGAGGTGTCAGGCCATGAAAACTGCTCAGTGCATGAATGTATGGGGGGCCCAATGTGATTTGAACCGGGCAAAAGGGCCAGTGAGTTTTCCCACCACATATTATTGGCTCAGAAACTGTGTCTGAGGTAGATGGAGGCAGAATACGTGGAGAGGTTCCATTATTTTCCAATGTCTTTCATCAAGGCCATGGAGATCAAACCTATTTCTCCCCAGCTAAATAGGAGAGTGAGGCAGGAAGGCATTATTGTTTCAGGACATTGTGTACCCATACACCCACACCCACACCCACACACCCTCATGTGAAGTGGTCCCAGTTCTGCAGCCAAGTGGAGGAAATGAGATTTGGATCAAGGGCATCCATCCCCACCCTTTAGAACAAGCTTTTCTCCTGAGGCCCACATTCCTTTCTGGGGAGCTTTTTGGGGGGCCTGGGCAAAAGTGGATGGAGCACAGAATCTAGGGTAAAGTTTAGAAGCTCTGCCCACATAATTTTTCTTAGAGTGAGGAGGAATTGTCTGGATGGGGCCCCCTTCATAACTGGGTGCTAGCATGGTCACCCTGGCTCATACCTTACTTCCCCTCACATGGTTGGGGGATTAAGAATTGTGAGATTCTTAAATATATGAATGTGGGCTATGCCTCACAGTGGTAACTTGAAACGCCTGTGTGGTTTTAGCTGCCTCCAAGAAAGAAGTGCTTTATTTTCTTATTGATAAGAGTCTGAGAGACAGATGGGTTTTGTGTTAGTGACTTTGGATGCTTTCATGCATCAACCCTAGACAGGTCATTCTTGGCCCTGGGCCTGCACTTAATATTTTTTAAAGTCACTAGCACCTGCCACCTCTTCAGAGTCTCATGGCCTCTCAAGCTACTATTGTAAAGCTTGAGAAACTGATTGAAAACAAAGTATTCTATTGTAGCTAATTGCCTGAGGTAGTGACTAGGCAAATGGATGATATCCACCACATTGTCCCTTCCCGGGGATGATTTAATTCTAGCCCTTGTGATGGAAGAAGGAAGAAACAACAGCCTGACCAGTTTTCTGGCTACATTCTCACAACTTGCATCATCATCATCAACAACAACATTGTGATGTATAATTTTTTTCCATTATTCATAAAAAAATGACACCTCTAGCAGTTCTGTTTCCTGATTCCGCTCTTCCTTCCCTACCTCAGCGCGGTGGCCTGCGGCTTTTACCTCTTCCTCCTGTTCGACGGCCGAAACATTGCGTGAGGGGCCTGGAGTTGGGAGAAAAGGCAAGTGTAGGCCACAAGTTACAAGGGTTGTGGGATTACCTCACAGTTGTGGGGATACAGGTCATAGTTCTACAACAGATTAGGATTCCTTATTGAGGGTGGGGAGCAAAGGAAGATATTAAGATGCCACTTAGCTAGCTTTAAACCTGATTTTTTTTAAAAAAATAAATAAATAAAAAGTAGGTCTTTGTCATTGCCAGAAACATTTATTGGAATGTTCTGAAACAAATTAACACAGAAATGAGCACCAAGTGTGGATTTCTGTCTGGCCATTTAGTAGCAACCATACATATATGGGCCAGTTCTAGTAGAACAGGGTGTGGAGCTCTTTGGAAATGATGGGAGTTGGAGTCCAAAACATCTGGAGGGCTTCTGGTTCCTCACCCCTGCAAGGGTGGAAACAAAAATCAACAGATCACAATATATCTCTCCATCAGGACTTGATTTTAATAGGTAAGGGGGAGGTTTATGTGTGGAAACCTCTTGAGAGATGACCAAAGGGAAGGTTCAGAAGTAAAGGAACTACAAGGGAAAAAAGAGGACCCTGTAGGGGGAATAAAAGGCTTGTAGTACAAAATAAAAGAGGTTGTTGGGAGTAGTGTGTGGGAGCAGTGATTTGTTTACATTTGAGAGAGAGAAGTAAATGAGCCTGTCTAGGATATCTTAGACTAAGGGACTTTTGGAAGAATGCCTGTGGGAAAACACCTGTAGAAAAATGTTATATGAAAATGCAAAATCAACGATGAGCACAAGGTAGAATTAGTCTCACCATGAGGTACTGCGAGATTATTGTTTCATGTGGCAGGTTCTGAACAGCATTAGAGGCTATCCAAATTGTTCTTAATTTAGTATAATTTTAATGAGGTGGGAGAATGGAATTTGAAGCAGAAAATTCTTAAATGCGCTGCTAGCCATGCAAAAAGGATCTCACCACCTGTTAGTGGCACTTTTCTTTCTTTCTCAAAATCCTGATATGTAGGCGGTGTGGTTTTAAAGAGGTTAATCGTTGGTAACATGTAATAGGCCGAATTTATAGCTTCAGTGAAACGTACCAACAAGCATTGCCTTTTCTTTTTGATTTTTCTTCCTAAAGACAAGAGCTCAGAGATAGCAGTGGATACCATGGGGAGCTAGGAAGGAGAGCAGAGGCTTTGCATTAATGGGGAAGCAGAGACTAAAAGTGAGAAGAGTTGCACTTTGTAGAGTCTTTTGGTCAAGGGAACCAAGGGGCTGCCTTCAGTGTAGGAATTCTGCCTATATATCCCCCGTTCATTTTGTTATCTGAGAAAGCCGTGGGCCACTGAGCAACCTCCCATCCTTGTCCACACCTATCTTTTCCTTGTAGCATGCCTCAACAACTCTTACGCCATGTTTTATATCATACGTTTCTGTGTAAAAACACTTGCCTAAACAGAGCATTCAGCTTGGGACGCATCCAGCGTGGAGGACACCTGGCATGTACAGGTTTCAAATGGATGGGTTTGAGTCCTAGATCAGAAACCATAGGGAAAAACCTATGATCAATGTATTTCATGTACTATATGTGATTTTTTTCTCTCTGTGTGTGTGTTGGGCTAATTATTTGGGAGGAGAGGGAGGGCAAGCTAACAAGAAAGAGGAACCCTTGGCACATGGTGCAGGTAATTCTGGGGTGTCAGGTAAGCTTCTAGCATGGCTGTACCCTTTTGACCTGAATTGTTCTTTAGTCAAGCACAGAAAATGAATACCTAGAAGGTCTTGCTTCAGTGGTAACCTACATAAGAAATACTTAGGTGATCTGCTGTGAGTATTGTGTAACCTTTTAAAATCTAAATCTATTGGAGTTGAGATTATGAGGCAGAAAACCGCCTTCATTGAAAGCTTGTTCTGATATTGGTAGGAACCAGTGAATGACACAAAAAAGTTAAAGTTGAAATATAAACTGCTGCTGCTTGGAAACTGTGTGGAAAAGAATGTGCTAGAAGTTTCTCTCTTGAAAGTATGTGGATATATCAAACTGATAAAGGGTTTTGCTTGGAAACAGCAGCAATTTAGTTTTCCTCAGTTGGTGCATTTACATTAGTTTTCACCAGATATCCTAATAATTCAGAAATGTTTGCTGCTGTGCCTTGGTTTGGTTCAGAAAGGTTATATTGCATTACTTTGCCTTAGGACCAGAAGAACTATCAAAGAAGTTGCTGAAATATTTGGACAGAGCTCGTTTCAGAAACAGCAAGCTGGGAAAAAAGGGGTGCCTTGTAAATCATCTTTTTAGGAATATGGACATTAGTCAAAATTTGAATGCTGCCACTGATGTTCTAATTTGCAACCCCAATAGAATTGCTTCTAGTTAATAAGATACCCTCCTGACTAAAACGGGACCTTTTGGCTAGATATATAAATTGAAATGTATATAATAGAGAACTGGAATAATTTATTAATATTGGAAATAACGTCCGAATATGGAAAGCATTAGAATATGGGCAGGGGAAACAGATTGCAAAAGCTAAGATCTTAAACAAGGAATCTACTGTGTTTCTGACTATGATGATACAGATTTGCTGCTGTGAGGCTCATAGAGAGGCTTCCACTGAAAATGCTTTGCACATCATACATAGTTTCCTTCTTTTAAGAAGTGCCTAAAGTAGTGGCCTAGCTGTGCTGAAAGTTGCATGTGCAAGTATCTTGGGTAGGATTTAGGGACCCTGTCTGGAAAGATCACAGGTGATGGTGACCTCAAGAAGATCCCTGATAAATAAGATGGATGGTAACACGAAAACTGCTCAGGCTCTGTGGAATACTGATGCTTTGTTTTCACGGCTGCATTTCTGCAAAAGTGTTGAGCGTATTGTGGCCACTGGACACATGTGAGCATTCATTGCTTGTACCATAGAGTTGTATGCATCTTTTTTTGCACCTTCAGCTCCTGGGTAACACCTTCTGCATACCAGCCTGCATCCTATACCTGACTAATATGCAATACTGCTTTTCTTCCTTAATGCTGCAAGTTTGATGCCCCTGGGCCCTTCCAGGAGGGAGCCAGCCTGTTGGATTTTGATTTTGATCCCATTAAACCTGATAACAGCCCTGTAGGGAAGTCGCCTACGCCTGCTGCCCAGGTTGGTTTACTGCTGCCATTCCTTCATGAAATGTTAGACAATATAGACCTCATCAGTCATGATGGGGATGGGTGTGTATGTATGTATTCATAGCAACAGAAGTACATGTGGAGATTTACAAAATGTATCTACAGAGTCTCACATGACTCTTCCTGATGGTTTGCATTAATAACCGTAGCTTATGCTTTTTAGGTGTTTCATGTACACTAACTTGGTAATTCTTAGAATAATCTTGTAGAGCAGCCCAGTGTTGTTTATACCACACTGCTGATCAGGGAGCTGAGACTTGAAGAGATTGACTTGCCTAAGACCATCTAGGAGTCCATGACTGAGTTGAGATTTGAACCACAGATTTCCTGCAATCAGTTATGAGTCAACCTTGGTAGGCTTCTCGTTGCCTTGTTGCCATTATTATTATTATTTCGACTGGGAAAGTAAATTGTGGATTCTGTACACATAATACATAATATCCAGTAGGTAACTGCATTCTGCAGCTGAGTTTCTCCTTCAGGTACCTAGCATATCAGAAGTCTGCTCCACAGAGCTTTCAGTGTGGCTGCTCCTCTTCTACTTTCTAAAAAAACAACTGAATACATTTTTTGTTTTGACGAATTTTTCCAGCTGGATGTAAAAAGGTCTCCTTTCGTATTGTTTTTAAACCAATCTGCACCTGAAGTTTTGTAGTGTTCTAAAACTAATTTTTAGCTGTTTTATGGTATATTTGTAAATTGCCTTGAGTTGCATGCAAAAGGTAATTAATTAATTTAATCAATGGCTCTCCTACAGCACATTATCTGCTGAGCCTGTTTAGCTTCACAGGAATCCACCCTCATCTGGCAGATGCAGAAATTGTGACGTAGTGAGATGAAAATTGACCATCTCGTGCAGTGTAAATTAGTAGCAGCTAGATTAAAGAACATGAGGGATGAAATGGTTGATTCAAAATATCACACAATAAGCTTGCATTAATGTCAATGAATGGTATATTATTAAATGTGGTATCCAGTGCTGGACCTGAGCGGGAGGCAGTTTATGGTGTGTTACTCTCCTCTTCGAATCCCTTCTAGAGTAGGGATTTTTGTGTGTTTCAGCATGTGTGTATGTTACTGATAGTGTAGGAGGCTCCTACAGGGAGAGCAAGGGTAATTGAAAATTGCCTCCCTCTCTCTTCCACTGATGGATATCTTTGTTGGAGGAATCCTTTGGGTGGTACAAGGAGACTTTGTATGTTTGCACTTTCTGTGTTGGCTGAATTAATGATGTCTCAATGTGTTTTTATTCCTGTTGCTCTTTGCTATGCTTAGTCTTTGCCTTGGGATTTATGGGAGGTAAGATTTCTATTAATATAGCTTTCAGTGCAATAAATTCTACCATGTGGTGCTTGGCATGTGTGAGTACTTCCTTCTGTCATTATCATGCAAAGATGATTATTCTTGTCTTGACCTTCTGTTCTCATCCTCTTCAGTGCTATGAACTAAAGTGGTGTGGTACAGTTGCAACCTCCTCTGCCCTTTGTCTGTCACGCTGAGAAGAAGTCTCCATCCCCTGTGCTTTGATATTGCCTATTATTGATGGCATTGACTGAAGCACAAACCTTCTTGCTGCAATAATTGTAGACCTTGCTGCTACTTTTTACCTTGTCAAAAAACAAACAAACCCCTGCATGCCATTTCCTACCTCTCGATTGTGTAGTATGCATACTTCTCAACTACCACCAAACAATTCCTTATTCTATACATATATTTAGCATAATGCTGTGCTTGCTGATTTGCTGCCGTGGTTCACTAATAACAGAGATTGGAGATCTCTCCAGTACTGCTGGAGAAACGAACCTTTCCTCCTTTCTTATTATGCTGCCAGATATTACACTGTAATAAATCAGTTTAAAAAGCCAATGGCTTGTAGTTTCCAGACTTTCTTCATAACATTTTGGGCATGTTGAGATATATAGCTTTGCTTGAGTCCACCTGCTAGCAAGTAACCTTTATTCTTTGCTTTTGTGCATTTCCTGATGTCTTTATTAATTCTATATCTTCACAGGAGGATACTTCTTACGTTCTAAGTTAAAATTTAAGTTTACTCATTTGGCTTACTTTATCTGCCATCAGATGTCTTTTGAGGTGTGATTGGCCTTTAAAAAGAATTGGCCTACACTGGTTTCCCATTGTAAATTCATCAAATTGTCTCAAGAAGTTGACTCCCTTGTCTTTCCTGACCCAAGAACCTTCACTATTACTTCTTCCTAAGCATTTTCTCTGCTGTTTTCCCTCCCTTTCCTCCTCATGTAAAGGTTTAGTGAATAGATTGTGTCCTCAGGATAGGTAGCCATTAGATTTAGATCAACCACCCCAGAAAAATGGTGCGCTGGGGAAACAAGCACCATATTTCTTCAAACAAATGTGTATGAATCTCCCCACCTTCCATTATTTTCCATTATTTTCCTTCAATGAATATATATATTCATTGAAAATATATATTATCACACAGCAGGGTTTAACTGCACCAGTTAGTAAAGAATTGCTAGCTCAACCACCAAATTATCTGATTTAAATCTAAACATCATTGAGTACTGTATTACCAAAACTTCAGTGCAAGGGAAGTGCAAGTTGACTCATTTCATTCTGTATAAAAGCAACACAGAGAAGCTAGACAGCCCCCCAAATAAAGAAGTATGACAAGTCTCACCTTAGTTAAAATTACTCAACAGAAGTTCTGGCTGCTGATTCAGTAGCTTGCCACCCTAGTTAAAAAGCTTATTAAGCCCAACAGAAGGCATTGTTGTTCAAAATGTATTGTCAATAAAGCCAACCATTAAAGGCAGGAAGTGAGAAAAAGAATTGTAAGCTACTTGTGTGGGGTGCTGTGGCCTGGCACCTTTCTGTGCAGTTGAGAGCAGCCCGATCAGATGAGAGGTTGCAGTGGACTACCCATGTAGCTGTGCCTGAGCAACTGTGGTTGTTGAATGGAAAGCCAGTGTGCTGTGGCCTCTCTTGCCCAGTCATACTGTATGTACAACTACTCCAGAAAAATGGTGCAATTTGGAAACAAGCACCATATTTCTTCAAACAAATGTGATCTATATTTTCCTAGCTTTAGTTGTGGTATAGGATGTTAAATGCCTACCCTAAAGTAGATAGAGATTATGAACCACCAATGTTTTGCTTCTCTCTGAACTGCAACCTTTAACCTAAGACATCTTCTGCTGTTATTTGCTCTGCTTGCTTTTGTAATATCCTTATGTCATGCTGACGGCGTGCTTCTGTAGTTATTGCTGAAACCATTATTGGCTGAACAATTCATTAAATTTCAGATTCAAAATATAGACATTTTTAAGTGGAACGGTTTTCCATGAAAGGTCATGTAATCCATGCTGATATTATCACTGTATGTAGTTTGCTTCTTGTCAGGAACTACCTTTAAGTCTATCTAGCAGTGTTTTCTTGCTAGTTAAGCATTTACCTAAAAACAAATACATTTAGTGGTCGTTCCTTCTTTAAACCCCTGCTCCCACCCTCTGCCAGCAATGGTTACTCTTTAATATATTTTTTTAAGGACTTAATCACCTTCCCCCCAGGATCCATCCAAAATTATGGCACATTTGACTCTTACCTGTTCAACAGTTCTATTTACCCTGAGATCACCGTATTTTTCGCTCTATAAGACGCACCCGACCACAAGACGCACCTAGTTTTTGGAGGAGGAAAACAAGAAAAAAAAATTCTGTGCAGTGAAAGCAGCAATCCTTCTTGTTGTTCTTGCTTCTGTGATAGCTGCGCAGCCTGCATTCACTCCATAAGACGCACACACATTTCCCCTTACTTTTTAGGAGGGAAAAAGTGAGTCTTATAGAGCAAAAAATACGGTATTTCATTGTCTACTCTGTCTTACTTCTCACTGCACTCTTCTCATTTTTGTATCTTCATGTAACCATGCCTACTGCTATCTCCTCCCATCTCTGTTTCTCTCTCCTCCCTCCTACAAATTCCACCCATCAGCCGGAAAAGACTCCATCTAGCAGCGTTCAATCTATGGATCAGTTTCCGGCCGATAATCCTAGCAATAGTGCGTTCGAGGTGGACTGGCCTGACCAGCCCACTGAGACTAAGATCAGCCAAGTAAGTGAAAGTATTTGAAGTGATCATACATTTGAAATTGTCTTGTTCTGGCTGGTGTGCTCTAGCACAAGCCTGACTCAGTTGTTATTCTTTGGAATGCATTAGGCCGGGGCAAATTTATGACCTCTTGCACCCAGCACTCTTCCAAAGGAATTAGAATTTACCCATTCCCTAGGCACAATAGTAAAGCACATCTCCTTAACCGTTTATCTGGACTGGGGGGAAACTGATGTGGTCTAGTGATTAAAAGTAATAGCTTGGCACGGAAATTCTAGAATTATTTTATCACTGGTTTTAGCGATTGGTGAGCAGCCGTGTACCCATAATAGAGATGCATTGCATCCCTTGAGTTTTTGAAGCTGAATGTTCAGAAAACATTGGAGGAGGGTTCTCTGAGTGTTCAACTTAATATTTAAAGGGTTCGATGCCAGCCCACCTCTGCCTGTTTCCCTCTCTCCCAAGGAAAAGGACTAACTGTGGGGAAGTCAGAATGGGTATCAGGTGGTGAGAGAGTACTGTAGAGAAACACTCTTTTATTTTCTTTTGGAATATTTACTGCTAAACTGCCTAATAAAAATGCTTCCAGTTTCTTTACAAATGTATGTTTTAGCATTTTTTTGAGTTCCTCGTAAATCATGTCCCAATTTTTTTAAATTTGGTGACAAGTCTGCCACTTGTGGAAAAAGGTTCCTACGGTTTGTTTACACCTCCAACACTTGTTACTATTGTTTTTATTAATTTTAGCTAATTTGGATGGGGTCAGGTACCATCTGTAGGTCATTTTCATAAAGTATTCTTTAATCAGATAGCACACTATAAATTTTAAATCTTTTTTTTCATAATTCTTCCCATTTTTCCATTTCAATTGGGTAGCCGAAATGAGCCCACTTCACCATCACTTCCTTTACTTTTCCATCTTACAAATAATAATAATCTATATGTTTTTGATAATGTCTTCCTATTTTTTAATATTAATTCTTTTTCTAGGTCTTACATCTTTGTATCAAATCCATTTGTTTTTTTATCTAATTTAAAGATTTCATTTAGGTGGTAATATTGTAGCCAGTTCATCTCTGTCTGTTTAAGTTCTTCATATCCTTTAAGTTTTAATTAGTTATTTTCTTCTTCTAATATTTCTTTATAGGTGAGCCAATTAATTTCCATGTTTTTCTTTTTCACTGCTATTGCCTCTACTGGAGACAACCATCAAGGGTTTTTTGGGTTCCAATAGTTTATTTCTCCCCCATACTGTAAAAATTGATCTCCTTATTATATGGTTAAAGAATCCTCTGTGCATTTTGACTTTGTCATATCCAAGATAACCATGCCAGCCGAACCTATTGTCCCAGCCTTCAATGTCTAATATATTGGCATTTTTAGTAGTATCCATTCTTTGAGCCATACTAAACATGCAGCCTCTTAATATAATTTAAGGTCTGGCAGTGCGAACCCTCCTCTGTCTTTTACTTCCATTAACAGTTTAAACATAATCCTTGGCTTTTTGCCCTGCCATATAAATCTAGCCAGGTCTAGGGGCAACTTCGCCTTCTGTTGCATCCCTTTCTCTTTCGTCTTGCTGCTTGTCTGTCTCAAGATGGCAGCAGCACAAACTATGACCCGACACTGAGCATGCTAGTCTAGAAGTCTTTCTAGCGGTGTTTTGTTGTTAGTTAAGCATTTGCCTTCGTCCTTCGTTAAATATTCTCAAAGCCATTGAGAGAGGGTATTCTGTAGATCCAGCTCTATGTTTTGTACAACAGCAAAACAAGCTACCTTGGATGGGATTGTGTAACCCACCCACACCAAAAGACAATTCAATGAGACCTTGATGAGCATGGTGCTGAGGGTGTGTATAGGGAATGAATATTCAAATGCACACCTGCACCAGTTGTTCACACAGATGTTTACCCTACAAGTTGATTTCCCATGCTATTTCCTCCTGAAGAGAGCCAGGGGTTGTGGATTGTGATACATATTGTGACATCAAAGACCCATATACTGGTGGGATGGGAAAGCTATTTTAGAATCAAACAGCCTGATATAAATGTAACTGATGCAGATATGGGCTGCCATAACTCAGAGAATCTGCTTTGCATGCAGCAGGTCTCAGTTTTCAGTTCCCAGCATCTCCAGCTAGAGCAGGAAGAGACTGCTGTCTGAAACCCAGTCAGGGTAGACAATGGTGAGCTAGATGGCTTCCTATATTCTGATATTTCCCCCAGAAGGTGTTTGATCCAAAGACACAAAGAAGAGATACGGGTTTTAATCTTTATAATACAACTTTTGCAACAAAAAAAGCTATACAGTTAGAGTCCAAATAAAAGGAAATGAATATTTTATGACATAAAATAAATTACCCCAAATATTATAAAATAAGATAAACCAAAATATCAGATAAGCTTGTTAAGTCCATACTCAAATTCACCTCACAGTTTCAGGCTTTAATTTAGCTCACTATAGATCATATATCTATATACAGTATCTACATATCTGTCTGTATATATTTATATATACTGGTAGATATATATAAATATAGATATACATATTCTGTGACTGGAAAACCACAGCTTAAAAACAAATACATTTAGTGGTCTTTCCTTCTTTAAACCCTTGCTCCCACCCTCTGCCAGCAATGGTTATTCCTTTTATATATATTTTTAAAGGACATAATCACTTCCTTCTGTGTTATGGAATTAAATCTACTGAGATGCTAAATTCAGTGACAAAATTCAAAATGTGGCCCCATCCTCATCTTCTGCAGCAGAGAAGGTGTCACTGAGACAGCTCAGCACTGCCTTTATGGATTTGGCAGTGCATAGAAGCAGTGAGGGAGAAAGCAAGAGGTACTTAATGATGTAGGAGGGATTTTTAGAAATATCCAGGGATGCCTTGACAAGGCTAAACCAGGACAGCATCCTCTGGAGAACGGTGCTGCCTGATGCTTGACACTGGCAGTCTTCCAGGGCAGTTCTACTTGCACTGCCTGTATCCATGGAAGCTCCATCTGCACCCTAACAATCCACTCCATCCCAAGGTGAACTACCCTGGTCAATAAATGGAGGCACTTTTGTCAGACCATTGGCTGCAGGGGTAATGTTGACCCCACCTTCCCCCCAGGATCCATCCAAAATTATGGCACATTTGACTCTTACCTGTTCAACAGTTCTATTTACCCTGGGATTATTTCATTGTCTACTCTGTCTTACTTCTCACTGCACTCTTCTCATTTTTGTATCTTCATGTAACCATGCCTACGACTATCTCCTCCCATCTCTGTTTCTCTCTCCTCCCTCCTTCAAATTCCACCCATCAGCCGGAAAAGACTCCATCTAGCAGCGGTCAATCTATGGATCAGTTTCCGGCCGATAATCCTAGCAATAGTGCGTTCGAGGTGGACTGGCCTGACCAGCCCACTGAGACTAAGATCAGCCAAGTAAGTGAAAGTATTTGAAGTGATCATACATTTGAAATTGTCTTGTTCTGGCTGGTGTGCTCTAGCACAAGCCTGACTCAGTTGTTATTCTTTGGAATGCATTAGGCCGGGGCAAATTTATGACCTCTTGCACCCAGCACTCTTCCAAAGGAATTAGAATTTACCCATTCCCTAGGCACAATAGTAAAGCAGGGTATAAATAATAAATTATTTTATTATTATTATTATTATTATTATTATTATTATTATTATTAATGAGAAGGGGCAGGCAGGCAGAGACTACAACCTCCCCTCCATCCAAACAAACAAAGGCTTACCCACTACTACTCTGATAATTGTCTTTTCTTTGTGTTTTCAATGTAGGGAAGTTTTTTTAATATTTGATGCTTTGATGTGTTTTAATAGTCTGTTGGGAGCTGCCTAGTCAGATGGGCAGCATATAAATAATAGAAGTATTATTAAGTTCATCAATTCCTAATTTGTTCAAGAGAGATTTTGCTGTTAGAAGTGTCAAATAAAGCAAGGGTTGCTATGTCCTGCTGCATGTGGGATGGGAGTGAGGGGGAGAATTTTACCTAGGCATTGTTTATCCTGCATTGCTGAGTTTCCCTGTTGTCAGAATGCATACTGGTTCCTTGTGTGTGGCTTTGTTTCAGTGGAGTGTGGCCCACAATTATTTATACCAAGTGTGGAATATGTGTGTATTCTTTGGTATGATTCTCCCGAAGTCATTGGAATAAGCTGGTGTGCTTTTAGTGATATTTCGTTTTCTGCACACTGACAATAATGTTTTTGCAAAATTGGAGCATTTATCACTTAGCAAGTTTCATTCCTCCCCTACAAGGAAAAAAAGACTGCATTTTCTGGGGCTTGGTAGTCTAGAAAAAAGAAAATCAATGGGGAACATTTTGCAAGGTGTGGAGAAGCAGGATAGAGAGTACTGTGTGTGTGTCTCTCTCCCTCATCATACTTGGGATCACTTGACAATGTTGATGGGCAGAAGCCTTGGGACAGGTGGAGAATTATTAATACAAATTATTATTATTAAATACTTATTCATACAATACACCATTAATTTGAGAAACCAATCAAGACTAGTCCTTGATTGTTATATGAAACCTCCAGGTTTAGAGATAGGATATCTCTGAATATTAGCTACTGGGGAGCAACATTGGGAGGGGGCTAGGACCTGAATATACTGGTAGGTTTCCCATATTGGCTAATGGGAAACAGGATGCCTGACACGATGGACTACTGGTCAGATCCAGCAAGGGTCTTCATATGGAAGCTAAACAGAAATAGTTGCAGTTTCAATGTAAAATAATAGTGATTACTAAAAGGGTTTTGGAATTCCCTTTTAATAGACTCTCTCAGTCTTGTGCATCAGAGCATATCTATCCTGCATCATGTTGCCTTTATGTAGTATGTGGCTTTGTAAGAGCACTTACACAGTGCCTGTATCTTCTTTGCTCCTATATATTCTAGTTCAATATATAGCCAGTTCAGTTAGCTTTGTGCCACTTCCATTGTAGTGTTTCAACAAGAAGTCATTATAGACTTCTCTGAAGAGGCCTATTAGCAATAGTGCCATCTTGGACAATGGCTAGTTAAGTTGTTTAGTGCAGAGATCCGTACTGGAAACCTTTTGAGAGCAACACTTGCATGTGATTTTACTTATCCAATATTGGCAATATGTAAGTTTCAATCAATGGTGGCAAGTGACATATGCTCTTAAAGCCCTTGTATACTAAAAGGAAATGTGACGTGTGTTCATTCATACACTGGGAGGTAGAATGGACAGCTTTAATGATGTGCATAATATTCCTTTCTACATTACCTACCCACCTGTGCCACTGCCATTTCCCTCATACTCCACTATGTAGATAAATAATATACATTTGGGTCAGCATGAAAATGACAAGCCCAGAAGAAAGCCTTATCTATTTCATTAATGGGTAGTGGTATTATTATTATTATTATTATTATTATTCTGCTAAAAAAGAATAATCATTATTGTTTATACCCCCATCGATTTGCATATTTTATTCTTCTGAAGAAAAGAAATGTTGGTAGCATCAACAAAGATTTCCCTGATCTTATCAGTTTCCCCAGAGATGTGGGGAAGGGGGGAAGCCATGGTGTGGCTGCCCAAAGTCATGGGAAAAAAGGAGGAAGGAAAAAATGTACTTCAGTTGCAAAGCTTCTGTTCATAGATGAAAGGGGGGGGGGAAAGGCAGGAAGACAGAAACATGATCTGTATATCCACCATCCTTCAAGGCAATCATTTTTTGAAACTTCATGTAAATGCATTGAAAACTGCACTTCTATCTTTAACAAATGAATGCAAATGGTAGGAGAGAAGCCAAAAATCACTTTAAATAACATTTTGGAACTGTTCACCTCAGTAGGTGAACCTTTCAGCATGTCGGGTCCTCTGTTCCATAGGCTCCATTATCAATCTTTTTTGGTTTTAATCTCTGATAAATGTTTCTTAGCTTGCATTCACACGGCAGTTTATTTTGTTTTCCTGACATTTCCCTAACATAAATTTCTGCCTTATATTCCAGCTTTCACACGTTAAAGACACTTCCAGAAACAGAGCGGAATGTAGCTTGAGTTTAGTGCTCATTTCTGCGTTATTTGCAAATGGATTTTTTTTCTTCTAGAAATGAGTGCTAAACTTGTGTTATAGTCTGCTTTATTTCTGGAAACGGTTTTTATGTCACCTGAAAGTTAAAATATATGGCAGAAATCAACTAGGAAACACAGGGAAAATATAATAAACTGCTGTGTGAATGCAGCCTTACTGTAAGATTGAGATGCATGTAATCCTATTGATTAACTGCTGAGAGGTAGGAAATTGGATGGGTTCTTACTAGTCTCTTCTTCAGTGGCCAGGTGGTGGCAGTCTTTGATAGCACTGATTCTCACTATGTGCTGCTAACTCTGCACAGCCTTATGTGGTATAACTGATCGGCAGGGTGTATGCCATCTTCATATCTGATCTGATGGTCTATTATTTTAACTGCTGCTGACTTAGAACGGTGAACTTGGTGACCAGTTGACCCTGGTCCAAAAGGCAGCTTCTGTTGTTCTGTTGTCACAAGGGTCTGCTGTTATTAGGAAGCGCACTGCCAGATTTCATCAGACTTTCCTTTCCAAGTCCTGCAAGCGGGAATTTTCTCAGCCACGTTCAAACGTTTTACTCAAGGTGAAGTGCGTCAGTTTTTGATGCTATGCAACTGTATGAAGAGATACAGCAGTTTTTCGCAGCCATAAAAGAAACGGTAGAAACTATGCAATCATGCGGAAGATAGAACCTTCTGGGCACACTGTTGGCTTATTTGGCAAAAGACAGGGTCAGCACTGGAAAACTTGAGAACATGAGGTTGTTTTCAAATGTGAGGCTTTTAAATAGCTGCTTTGTAATGCAAATGCGAAACCTTTATTAGCTGGATCATTTTCATAACCCAAGATGCACTTCGAAACCCCCAGACATACCCCCCCAATGAAGATACACAGGATTTTAGTTTAGTTCTGCCCACCCCAGCAGATGGGAGATGCTCAGAGGCCCGATCGCAATGCGTACCCTCCATGAAGAGGATCCGATTTAACGCAAATAGTGCAGGAAACCCCTCAAAGGTGCGCCTCCTTTAAACTTGACTCAAGAAAAATATCTGAGATGGGTGAGACTGACCCACATAGCGCAACCACAAAGACTTAATAAGCAGCCAACTCAATGAGCTCCAGGCTACATTCCAGGCCAGGGTCATTTACTCTTCCTTAAAGTGGTGCAGCTTGGATCTGTGCCAACACATGGACTTGGGATACCCAACTGATGCCGATACCTGACTGTTTTAAGAGTGTGGGTGCTGCAGTCCAGCTAAGGACTCAGACTCTGCTCAGCACTGAGCTGCAGATGCTCATAATTCTGGCAAGGCCTAAAGATGTGGCAGGTCATGCTCTCCTGGGCATGCTGGGGTTCCAGGAGTTTAACTGGCTTTTGTGTTGCAGCCCACAGAAGCCGCTCCTGCTGGTGCTGAGGCAGCTGGCAAAGAAGCAGCAGCAGCTGGAGCTGAAGCAGCTAAAACCGAAACTGACTCAGGATCTGCCTCAGTAAGACCATAGGCAAGGGAGAAGGGTGGTGGCGGTGGGATCTCTTTCTCCCATGTTGCTGGCACACAATATATAATCACTGTTTCACTTAACTCAAAGCGACACTGTTGTAGCTTCTGTTCTTCAAGTAGTACAGAATCCTTGATGGAGGGGCCCAATTTGCTGGGTTGTGACTGTTGAACAAAGCCCTTTAATTATCTGCAGGTGGTCTTCCAGAAGAAAAATGTCCCCTTTGATGCAAACAGCTAAGCATGTAGCAGCAGCAGTTGCAAGTGGTCTGAGTCAGAAAGAATATCTCCACTGTTCTCCCCAGTCCCAGTTAATCACCACCCTGGCTCTTTCATGTCATCCAACAGCCTTTGTTGCTCTGACAGATCCCTCCAGGCAAACCATGAAGGCTAAAAGCACAGAACCCTTTCTCATTTCCCCTCCCTAAGTTTTGATTCCACTTTCTCACCATGTCTGCCTCTGCTAAGAAATTTGGCCAGAGGCATCAAATTTGTTGCTCTTACAAGGTCACTGAGTTGTTAGTTCTTGTGCATGAAAATGATGCTGAGGACGTAGAGGTCAGAGGCCACCAAGAAGAAGACAGGTAGCAATTTCAGATCAAGGAAAGGGGAAAAAAAAGATTTAGAAGAACTTCTGCCTCTTACTATGAACCTATATCTCCTCTCACCCTTGTGACAGACACCTGCTGTGTGTTCCATAATCTTTATACCACCCTGATTTTCCCTCTAATATTTGCCACTGTCTGTGATTCCCTTTTTAAAATTCCCATCTTGTCATGAGTCATTCTCTTTACCTTAATGACTACTCTGGGCCATAAATTGTAACATCCACGTGGTGGAGGAAAAACACACAATACATTGGCGTTGAATTTTTGAATAATGGGGTGAACCAGTTTAGTGCAGTGGGGTCTCATTTTGCCAAGTGTCTTGTTTCAAGTGTTCCTTCTTGTGTTTTCTTTGCCTCCCTTCGCTGCTATGCTTAGAGCTCTCTGCCTGCTGTAGTTGTGGAGACCTTCCCAGCCACAGTCAATGGAACAGTTGAAAGTGGAGCCGCTTCTGAAAGGGCTGACATGCCACCAGGTTTCCTGTTTAAGGTGAGTGTGAGGAAGAACATTTACCTCAGCCGGGCACACATTCCACACCGATGTCCATTAAAATGAATTTGTGTTTCCTTGTCAGTTAAGTGGATAGTAAAGGCAAGCCAAAGGGAAGAGATAGGATCAAGCATGATTTAGAGCATCGAGAAACCTTGTGCATGCTGCTACTCATAGTATGGGTGGCTTCCGACAAGTGAAGACCTGTTGTTTCCTCAATGTTAGCCAAAAACATAGCCTTCATAGTAGCATAGAGGACTGTCACAAAAGATACATGAGCTGGACCATTTCTGTCCCCTTATAATTCAAAGTACTGTCCCAGGCATCTCTTTTTCTAACTTATTTGGTGAAATAACCAAAAGAAAACAACCAGTTGTGTCTCCCCTCCTTTTACACCCTTCGGAGAAAATCATCCTAACATAGAGCTTCTCTGGTTCAAATTTATTTTATTTTTATTTATTAAATGTCTATAATGTCATTCGTTTAAGAATCACAGTGGGGCTTACAATATAAAAACACAGAAATACATAACATATTAGCAAACAAAACAATAACTTTGCAGGACAAGAGGAGGTGGGATAGCGGATAGATAATCATGTTCTCACTTGTCGGTTTGGGTAAAAGTGGGCAGGAGTTGTATGCATCACCCCTTCTTCATGAAATGGAGCAAGCTCTCTCCCTTCACTGGAGTCATTATTTCTTTGCAGGCACAAGCCATGCATGACTATGCAGCCACTGACAGTGATGAGCTACAACTGAAGGCTGGAGATGTTGTCCTGGTGATTCCATTTGACAACCCGGAGGAGCAGGTAAGGAGAGCATGTGGGATTTATCCTTATCTTTTTTTGCTTCACACACCAGTGTCATATAGTATGTAGAACACTGGATCTGAACCAGAAAGACTTCGTTTGAAAACCCCGTTCTCCTGTGTCTGTGACCTTCAAGCAGCCAGCAGATGAATGGAGATGATGTCTTGCAAAACCAGAATCTCTGAAATAACTGTCTGCTTGATTCTTTGAAATGATTAGTATAGAGCAGGGGTGGCCAACCTGCCGCCCACAAGCCAGCTGAAGCCTACAAAGCTGTCTGAAAGGCCCTGCTAGCTACAAAGGCACCTCTTCCTTACTTTTCAAACCTCTCCTGTGATTGGCTCCAATCAGCACAAAGGGTGAGAAGACTTCTTCTCAGTGGCTAAATCATGTTGTGATTGGGTGGCTCCTGGGTGCTGGAGAGTGGGACCCTGCTGCAGAAATAGTAGTGGGTCTTCAATCCCTCGCAACCCTATGCGCCTCTTGTGTCACCATCGCTAGCATATCAGAGCACTCTAGAAACCAGAAGCATTCAGTCCTGTTTCCTGAGTGCCTTATGCAAACAATGGACATTTTCTTATGCAAGGCCTCAATAGACTTTAGATACTCTTGATGCAAGAGCCATTTTGTACCTCATGAGTGGAAATGTGTAATCATACACATACAACCAAGATGTAATCATATTCAGTTTTTCACAATAACAGCTTCCTAGGAGATGCCATTGTGTTGAGAGAGAGAGAGAGTTTTATTTTGTTCATGGACAAGCTCTCTTCGTAAAGTGATAACATATTAGGAATATCTCTTCTTATCAAATAGCACCTTTAAAAATGTCTTCTCTTCTCTATTGTAGTTAGCTCCTAAGTGACTTTAGGGCAGGAGTGGGGAACTAGATTTAGGCAGCAGGCTGGATCCCTAATTCCCCCATCCTCTGTGGGTCAACGTTGACAGGTGGGCAGGACCTTACATGTGCAGCTAAGTACCTTCATCTTCAGATAAGGCTTGAATTTGTCAAGACAGGCAAAAAACCAAAATCAATGGAGCTTAGGAAACATAATAGGTCATATTAAGCTCTGCTGTTCTGCTTGCGTAACAGACTTCTGCTTGAACACTCCTTGTGCATCATTGAATCTACTCCAGAGAATTGTGGGAACCTCCAGAGCAGATTTTGGGTGCTCCTAGAGGGAAGAGGAAGTCCTATTGCATAAACGGAACTCTGCTTGCACAGCATTGGATACAACCCAGTGTATCCAGAAACAATAACAGAATCTTATAGCGCCCTAAAGACTAGCAAATATATTGTGCTGTTACCTTTCATGACCTAGAGTTCACTTCTTCAGAAGCATGGAGTGTTGTCCTCAGCTGACAGGTATATATACCCATGAGGAGGAAAATGTGCAAAGTTCAGTGAAAGCTCAAGTGTATGCAGAAGCAGCACAGTGATTCTTCAAAACCACAATAATAGATGATAACAAACTTATCACCAATAAATAACTGATTGCCTTATTTGCACAAGGTTGTGATCAGTGACCTAAGAATCCTAGGCTGCCCTCCTGCTTGTGTTTCACTCTGTACGAACCTTTTGTCTGCCTTTCCCTTTCTCTCCCTGGCAGGATGAAGGATGGCTGATGGGTGTGAAAGAATCCGATTGGCTTCAGCACAAAGAACTTGACCAATGCCGAGGAGTTTTCCCAGAGAATTTCACTGAGCGGGTGCAGTGAGGTCCTGAGGCTTCTAGGTGGCTTCTCTGCATTGAGAAAGCAGAGGTGTTTCCTCTCTCCCTCTTGCCCTGGGGAAAGTCTAAAAGTAATAGAGAGAATTTTAAAGGGAAGAGAAGCCTAAAGGTTGGATTCTTCACAGAAAACAAGCTTTTAGAAGTACATTGAATTCAAAGTGTTGTTATCAAATATATAGGTAATAAAGAAAGACAGGTTGAAAAACAACAACTTTCCCCCCCTTTTAATTTGAACAGTGTTGGTGTTCAGGAGGTTTGCCACCAAAGTGGCTGCGTCGTTTTGTGTGAGTTGGACTTAGGGTAACTCCAGCATCATAAGCCTCAAAATACTAACTGTTCCATTACTCTGAAATGACATACTCTTAAGTTTACCTTGTGGGAAGGTGCAGTCAACCTGTCTTGTGTCTGAGGCTGCTTATATGGCATCCCCTAGATTTCAGACCCTGCACATTATTCACACCTGCTGCCATAAGCCCAATGCCTGTCATGCTGTTGAAAAGAAATATTTAGTGTACAGTGTTCACAAATTATGATTATATATGTGTGTGTGTGTGTGTGCGCGTGCATGTGTGTTTGTTCATCCTTGGGGGGGGGATGCAACAAGAACTGTGATTTTCTACATATAATGCAAACAAAATTACCTGCAGATGCACATCAGAAAGAAAAAGGAGGAAGTGACGCCTGATCCAAAGCTCCTTCAAATATGTGTTTTGATATAGTATATTGGCACTTCCTTTTCTTTGAAAAAAGATACTGTAAAAGTATAAATATGACTTCATTTGATTTTTTAATTATTATTAAATAACCCACTCTGTTGCTGTTTTGTTAAACTGAGTTTGGAATGGGCATCTAAAATCATTTTACTGCATTTGAAAGGCTAGGGTGGAGAGAGTGGGCGCTGTAAAATACTAACATAGGGAAAGACATTTACAGTTATTGTTTCTTCCATATTTTGGAGAACTCTGCAGGCAACCGCACGTCCCTCGCCCCCCATTCATTTGTTTTATCTCACCTGCAGTTTGTGAACAGCCTGAACAGCTTGAACTTAGAAGTTTTGAGCGGCTGCAGCTGTGTATAGTAACTTGCACTGATGTCTGCCCTACACTTGGCAAATCCAAGCAGCTGTGTCACCTACCAGTTGCTGCTCCATAATAAGAAGTTAATACCAGTCCATACAGTTTTACCAGTGTGGCTGGCTCTGGAGAAGGGAGGCCTTCTGGGCAGCCACAAAGATAAAGAAGATCCAGTGCTACACCTGCCATGTCTCTGATACCTGCGCTGTGCACTAGCAATCTTGACACTGGAGGCAAGTAACACGCCCTTTTGCTGTTGCAGCCTCCTACCACTTCTTGCAGGATCATTGTTTGTGGAAAGCAAACTGCTGGCACAGCAGTTATTGCACTCCACCCATCCTAAACATTTATTTCCCAGTGCAATGGCTCATAGGATTAAGGTGGGAAAAGAAAATATATTAATGCATGATTTTTTAAAACAAACAAACAAACAAACACACACACACACACACACACAGTGGATTGAACTTTCTTATTTTTAAACCTTTGCAACATAACCTGCCAGCATGGTACTTTTTCAACTTTTATTTTAGGAAACCCTGTTCCCCAGAAGGCTGCCATGAGTTTTTCAGGGGGAAGGCCTATAACAAGAGGGCCAACTTCAGCTTGCCCACAATTACAGTGCGGAGCTGGGTGTTGTCTAGGGTGCACTCTCAGTTCATGCCAGGCCAAGTGCACTGTTGAATTGGATGTGCACCCTAGAACGTGCCCTGGACCCCCCCTTTTTTGCAAGGCCATGGGCTTACAGAACATATATGCAGGGGTAGCCGAATAAAAGGTAGAAAAAGTTTCTGCATGGTAGACAGTTGGAAAACCACTCCTGCCATTTATACAGTTGACCTCATATTGCCTCCATTGCTCCTGTTTTGTTTTGTTATGTGTATTGCTAAGTTGCTAGGCAGTTTTTATTGTTAACAGTGCTCTACATATTAGTGGCAACAAGTTGGTTTTCTCCCGACATAACTGAATCCTGCAGTGTTACTTGAATAGCTGACACAGCTACTGGGCTCTTCACATCCTTTTATGACTGGGTTCATTTACTTCCAAGTTCCACTTTGGATTTTTTTCTATTTTATTTCTTATTTGCCTTGAAGGGATTGCTTTAGAACAGGCTACCTCCTCCTGCACTGGAATACATTGGAAATCCTTTGTACTGACTAATCTTATAAAAGATAAACTGCTTTTAGCAAAGCATGGTATGCTAAGTTACACCACTTTATATATATAAAAAAATAAAAGTAAAAAAATCAGACCAGCTTAGCTTATATAATCAGAGGGTGTGTGAGAGAATTCAGGTGCAAAGCTTTCTTTCACCCAGTAAAAAGTGAATGGTCCAATTTTGCATTGTGGATATAAATCATTATCCAGAATTGCTGCACAGCCAAGAGTGCACACAAAAAAACCCAAGGATATGGGGAGTGTGTGTGTGTGTGTGTGTGTGTGTGTGGTAGATTAGTCACAACTGCATATGCAGTTACAACCACTTTATCTGTGTCTCATGGAATTATTCTTCATAACAGTGTTTTTAATCTTTTTTTTATGGCTCAGTGGGTCTTAACCCTCCACCCCAACACATTCTAGATTTTGTGATGCTCCCTTCCTTCAGCCAAAGTTGCATTGTTTAAATTCCTCTGTATTCCAGAGCTGCTGTCTGTTAAAACTAGCCCACCACAAGGTTGTACGTTGCTGTGTTGTTGATGGTTGCAGTAGCATATTCCCAATTCTTGCATCATTTACAGCCTCTCCTAAAAAACTCTCTATATTTTTATGCATTTGTAAAACAAGTTGTCCTCCTTTGAAGGGCAATATTGGAAGGCATATCTAAAGGAATATCAATTTTAAAAATACATTTAGCCTCTAAGGAAGGTCTCATTGTAAAATCTATTTTTATGAAGAAACAAGGAGGGGAAATCCCAACCCTGTGGATTTTATTTTAAAAAGATAATTGCCAGATTCATGGTGTAACATTTAGGCTGTGATCCTGTACTCACTTACCTGGAAGTACGCCTCATTGAATTCAATGGAACCTACTTTTAAGTAAACGTGTAGGATTATACTGCTAAACTGCTTCTGTAGCTGCTAGTGCATAGGTATTTGTGTAGACTTCTAATCATTGTCTGTTTTTGTTTGGTCTTTGTGTTTTGATTTTTCAGGCAAGTGTTGCAAAAACGTTTCTGATCAGCTTTCATTTTGTTGTGGAAAAACAGCCATCAAGTACTGTATTATGTCTTTAATGATGCTTTATTCTGAAGCTGTACAAAATGGTATAGCTCTTAGCCTTTAAAAGAATGGTTGATAAGCTTGTAGTTTTCAGGTCTTATTAAATTTTCTTCAGTTGCTGCAACAGGGAAAGGGGTCTGTCTCACTGATCACTATTTGCTCCTGAAGAAATCTGCTCAATAAAAGGGGAGTTATTCAGCTAAATAAAAAGCCACCCATATGGCCTGGGTCTTCTACAAGATATACTGTACACACAATGCTCACCGATGTTACTAAATGGTTGTGAACAGCCCTGAAAGAAAAGGCAGATAGATTTGCCCAGTGTAAACAGGCAACTAGTGAATGACCCATTTGTTTTAAGGTTTGGGGAAAACTAGACAAATCCTGACTGTTCAAAAAGATCTGCAGATAGGGTATATCCAAAATTTATATTGGATTGCATCCAATAAAATTGTCCATTGGTGCAAGGGTTGCTGCTTGAGCAGTGGAACATCTCCTCCCTCTCTTTCAGCACAACTTCAGATCTGCTCCAGGGGGTTGAGGGGAAACCCCAGAACAGGTTTGTTGGGGTTTTTTTGGCAGAGGGGGAAGGGAGTCCCATTGCTCTTCTGACTCTCTTTATACTAACTGGGCAACTTCATTGGAGATAACCCATAGGTGTCATATCAGTAAAATTGTTACAGCCTGCCCAAACCATCCAAAATACATAATTTATTGAGGATGCTGCAAATTCTGTCTGAGAGATTCCCAGTGCCCTCCCTCCAGAACTATGGGTCCTACAATTCCCTAGAGAGAAGGAATTCCTATTAAACTGGTCTAAGGGACTCTGTAGTGTAAATATGCCCTAGGAAGAGGACAGCTCATGGGCTACTTCCAAACGTGATGCAACTCCAGAAAAGAAAATGTTTTATGTGCCTTATCATAATCCCTAGAAGAGGGGGTAGCCACTCTGGTGTCCTCCAGATGTTGCAGCCAGAGGAGATGTCAAGTGGAGTCCAAAAGCATGTTGAGGGCACCACATTGGAAAAAAACATACCATGCATTTGTTTTAAGAAGAATTCTTAAAGGTATCAGCAGTCTTGCACCAAAGCAGGTGGGGGGAGGAAGATGAAGTCTTGTTGTGCAGGTGCAAGTCATTGCAAGAACGGTACCAATCCATTGGCTACAACCCAATGCTTTGAATCAATTACAAACATTCCCTGCCCCTGCTATCAACATTTTCCTCCCGCCTTGGTTAAAAGTTGGATGTGCAGCTTGGTCTTACTTATAAGGTTGCTTTACACACAATAGGCTTCCTAGATCTGATATCCTTTTGATGGATGAAATTACGTGGAGGAAACATGCATCTTTTTGTCTATTTGTGTAAATTCTGGGAGGCCACAATTTGTATCCGATTAGCATGAAGTAATAGACACATCTGCTTCAAAAATGATGGTGTGAACGGGTAGTTTCTAACACAGAAATGATGCCAATATAAGAAGCTTGGTTTGTTATGTTTGGTCATGTGTTTCTGTTCAGCTTGGAAGTGTCATCAGAAGGCATTGCCATTTATTTAAAAAACCTGTTTTTTTAATTAAAAAAAGTTTAGCTTTATTTTGGTCTGAGATGCTTAGATGTAAATGATGCTTCTTCCTAAGCACGGTGTCTTAGAAACAAAATGCAGTGTGGAAATTTTATCTGGGCTTAGGCAAAGAAGCAGGAATTGTGTTTTCATGATTTTAAGCATCGCAGCATGAAATATATCCTTGCTTGCCCCACCTAACAAAAGGTGATGCACACAGCACTGATGGGCAATATTGAACTGTTTCCTGTTCCATAGCAGGATTATTTATTTACTATAAATCAGTAAGGGGTGGGCATGAGGAGAAGAGTTTAGCAGTTACTACCTATGGTAGAGGATGGTGAGAAGCTCCCTTATGGACCCCACTATTCATTCACATCCCAGAAGTGATTATTGGCAGGATTTAGCTTTTAGAATGCATGGACTGCTATGTTCACAACATGCCCTATTCAGATGTGCTGAAATGAGAAAAGAAAAATGAGAGAGGCAATATAGTTTCAGTTTGCTAGTCTCTGGACTCATTTTTAATTTGCAAGCAACTCACTGTGGCTCCTTTGTACTGAATGTTTGTGACCTGTTAAGTCTCTCTTGTACTATTGATGAGCTTTCATGTCCCGCTGAAGAAATAATGGTACAAAGGAAATTTGATATCACATAGTGATGGATATCAAGCCTAGTGTTATAATGGAGGGTGTATATATGAGGGATGCAGTGCTTAATTGATCAGCTAGAGTAATCAATTAAAATATTTTTAATTGACTAAAAATTGTGCCCTCAATCAATCATGCAACAGATTATATTATATATTGCAGATGGCAAGCACCATCTCAAAAGAAGCATTCTGTTTCTTTTTATTATTATTTAAATAGGTTTTTTTAACCTTGGCTTTTAGGGTGTCTACTCTCCTAAGGTGGATTACACACAATATTAAGACACTACAACATTAACATTTCAAATATAGTCAAAACAAAAAAAAAAATTTTCCTTCCAGTAGCACCTTAAAGACCAACTAAGTTAGTTCTTGGTATGAGCTTTCGTGTGCATGCACACTTCTTCAGTATCTGAAGAAGTGTGCATGCACACGAAAGCTCATACCAAGAACTAACTTAGTTGGTCTTTAAGGTGCTACTGGAAGGAAAATTTTTTTTTTTGTTTTGACTATGGCAGACCAACACGGCTACCTATCTGTATTTCAAATATAGCTATAAGTGACAGAACAAAAATAGCAGCAAGAGATGAAACAAACAGTTCTTACGTAAAGGAACCATAGAAACACCTAAATGTAGACCTGCTTTTGTAAAGGCCAAGAGAGATGAGGCCACATGTATTTCCATGAGGAGGCTATTCCAAGGATACAGGACCACAACAGAAAAGGGTTTCTCCTGTCCTGGGTACCCAGAAACCTAACAACTTTTGCCATGTATTGGAGAACAGGACTTCACATGCTGATCTTAAAGCTCAGGCAAGGACACACGGATGCAGGTAGTCCTTGAGATAGCCTGGTCCCAAACCGTTTAGGCATTTAAAAAGTTAATAGCATAGCAGAACCTTAAATTCACCCCAGAAGTGAACAGCTAACCTATAGGCCAAACTCTGGTACTTGGACCTTTAGGTAGAGTGCAATGCCATCCACTATCAGCTGTGTACCACCATCCAGATTTGCAGATTTCACAGCACGTCCATTTTGTCTGGATTAAGTTCCAAAAGAGACGTTCTCCATCCTCTCCTACACAGGAAGGGTGTTTCCTCTGAGATGATGCCTGCAATGACACTCATTCCTGCATCATCTCTTCTTGATGCAGGAATGCCAATTCCACCTGTTGAATGAAATGTACACTGATTCAAAGTTTCTTTAACTGAGTTGCTGCTGTATCTTGTGTGGGCTTTTAGTCTGTCCTGATGGATGAGAAAGTGAAGTTAGGAAAATAAGTGATGTAGTTGTGTATTTCTTTTGACCATTATTGTGATAATTGCCTGAAGGGTAAAAAGTGTGCTTCCAGGGGAAAGGAGAATTGACAGCATCCCTTGCTCAAATATGTTCATTGCAATCTTCACACTTGCAATTAAATTAATGTGCATTTTGGGCATGGTGGCATCATTTTGGTAAGCGTATTTAAAGCTTGGTGCAATCTGATACACACCTGCTCTGAAGTAAGCTACATTAATTTCAGTTAGACTTATTCTCCAGGAAAATATGTATTGGATTGCAGCATTAAGCACCTTCTACAAAGCACTATCTATGCTTGGGCCTTGTTGCATCCTGAAGAAGCCGAAAGTTCTTCAGGTTCTCAACAGTCACCTGACACCTCCCTGAAACAAGTCCCTCTTGACACGGCATGATTCCATATCACTCAGACTTCAGACTCTCACAACAAGGGCCAGGTTGCAAATATACCATAGGAAAATTTGGTAAAAGGTGAGTCATTTAGCCAGTGGTATAACTAAAGATTCTGAAAGAGCCTTACAAGCACTATGTATTCAGAAAAAAGCATGGTGGCTTGTGATAACCGCCTATTTAAAGATAAATAGCTTCCCATAATGACTCCAGGAAAATGTAATCTTCTCTGCTGAGCATATGAACCAACTTTAGTCTTGGAACAAATTGGAAAATTACTCTTGTTTGGCTCCTTGGTCAAATATCACTGCAAACTCCCTAGTGACTTCAATATAGGATTTTTTTTTTGAGAACCACCCTTCACTGATCAATAGTTTGTGAGCATATTGTGCTACTGGCAAAAGGTAACTAAAAATGACTGCTGTAGGATTAGGGATTCCAGCCTTTATATGAGCCCAAGAGTTCAGTTGTGGTTTAAGAGTGCTGTTCATAGGTCAAGAAGAGTTGAACACAGAACGTAGCCAATTTCCATGTTTAAATAAGGTCCCCCCCCATCTGCTGCAGGTGAGCAGTTTAGGGAATAATGACTCATCACTCCATTCCACACTTGGCCTCAAGCTCTGCTGGGCAGAGTACAGCCTCAGTGTTTTAGGATTGCAAGAGCTCTTTAATGTTGAGCATCAGAGAGTGGATTCTCACAGTTCCCCTTGGTGCTCTAGAAAACACCAGCTTTTCAATAATGTTTTGAAGCTACCAGGTTGGAAAAAGGAGGATTTTTCCTCTGGAAAGCTACATCCTAGGGTTGGGACATGAGTTATTTGCTTCTGCTCACTTGGAAGAAAAACATAATACTTGTGATAGGTCTCAGTTGGAAGCCATGGCTGAAGCTTTGCTAACTGGAGTCTAGTTTTTCCAATATCGATATAGGGAGGCTGTGAAGAAGAGCATTCCAACTGGTACATGGCTTCTTCATGGCCTTTGTAGCATATGAATGGCCAGGCCACTCAGAACCATATACACATGGCTAAAATAAGATAAAAAGTAAAACTCCCATTGTCAGGGGTTGGAATGTGTGGAGGTACCAACAATCAGAGTGGCTTCCTAGGGAGAGAATGATATATTAAATGTGGCATTTAGAGAGTGGATTTTGGGTGGAAGTGAATGGGGTGATGCTATATTAGCTAGAGCTGGTCAAACCAGAGACAAGGTGATAAGGTTTAGGTAATCTTTCTTGGCCTGAATGTCTCCTTGCTTAATGAGTTTCCCTGAGCAGTAAATCAAACTCTTCCTTCTTCCCTTTGCTATGGTATAAGGTATACAAACTCTGTCCTGAAAAAGTTGATAGCCTTTTAACATGTCATACTTCGATCCTCCATGTCACCCCTATTTATTTTTGCTGTGGGGACACCCAATAAAGCTGGGGATTCTGTATTGTTAGAAAATAGAAATGCATGGGAAATTGCAATTATATTTTGACCTCTTCTGCCTATGTAATTCTGTCGCCTGCAGCCAGACAGAATATTCATATTTGAGGCTTTCTGGATCGCATCCCTGCTTTCCAACACCCCTCTAACTCAATGAGTTTGACTCTCTGTACTTGCTTTCTTAAAAAAAAAATCTTCTGTTATTTCAGCCACTTTGATCCTGTAACTCACAGAACACCTGATATTTTGGGTGGCGTTTCCTTTTGTTCTGCAAAAAGAAAAGAAAAAAAGATTCTGGTGTACTGAGAACTGTGACTCCTACTTTTAGTGACATGTACTTAATGGAATTATGGATTTATTTATCCCGTATGTTCAGAAATATAATTTTGTGTCATCCTGCTTCCTTGTGTACTGTTGTTTTTGCATTGTCTCTTACACACATATCTTTATACCTGTGCACGAAGTACTGTTGTTGTCAACCTTTGCAAGATCACAGATCTATGGATTTCATAGAATCAAAGTATCATAGAATTGTAGACTTGGAAGGGACCCTGATGATCATCTGGCCCAACTCCTTGCAATGCAGGAATCTCAGCCAAAGCATCCATGACAAATTGCCTTTCAAACTCTGCTTAAAAGCCTCTGGCGGGGGGGGGGGGGGGGAGAGTCCACAACCTCTCGAGGGAGTTGGTTCCACTGTCGAACATCTCTTACTGTCAGAAAGTTGGCCGCACTAGCTATTAACTTCTGGGGTGGACTACTGCTCTAAGTGGGCTTGCCCTTTAGGATAGTTTGGAAATGGTAGTTATTTCTTTAATAGATGTATGCCCTGCTTCTCTCTCAAGTTTTCTCCTAAGTCAAATGCACCAAGTTTTCAAAGGCCTGTCTGAATAAGAAGGTTGAAAGATCTGCAGTGGTTTCCAATTTACTACCAAGCTCAGTTTAAGGCATGAACACCCACATATAAAACATGCAAATGACTTAGGCCTCAAATATCTGAAAGCAAGCTTTCTTCTACATCAACATGCCTGAGTATTAAGGTCAGCAGGGGAGGTTCTGTTGGTCAAGGGGTGGCAGTGTGTGAAAAGACTTGCGTGGTGGCCACAAGATTGTAGAACGATTGCCCCTTTGCTATGTCTTGTGCCATCATGATATGCTCTTGACAATTGGTCAAGACAACTCTTTACTAAGGCCTTTGGTCGAGAAGACGTCTTCTCCCCTCTTGTATTGCTGTTCTGTGCTACTGTTATTTAGTTACTGGTGGTTTTATTTTAATGTAAATTGTATTAGGTTGGGGTATAATAAGAAATAACAGTGGAGTGGATTGGGGAGAACATAGTCATGGAAGCTGAGTGAGGTATGCAGTTCTGGATTCACACAGAAAGCCCTTGATGAAGTGGGCCAGTCTCCTCCTTCCCTTTAGTACGAGAAGATTATTCCAGTCCACAGAGCTAAGAAACAATGACATTTACTTTTATTTGAGACTGAAATTATCTGCTGATTTTGTTTTGAGATTCACAAATGCACGTACACTTTCTGTTTGCTTGCTTCCGAAATCCTGATGCCTTACACTTGGAATATATATTTTTTAAGCTTCCCATTATTTCAATGCACACTTGCTAGACTGGTCCTGCAACCTGCTAACATGACTTCATGGTGGCTCGATCAGGAATGTTTTCTCAAGGCATGCTGCCAAGCACCACATCAACCATAACCTTTCAGAAAAGCTATGACTAAAAGCCAGAAATTGGTGTGTTTATGCAACACAGACCTGTTACAAATTATAGCCTTGAATAAAGCAAGCACAGAACTAAAGCAAAACGTTAGTAGGAGTCATGCCAAGATGTGAATTGAGTGCATCAGTGCTAGAGCTAACCAGGGTGGCAAAGCAATTGATCTGGAGACTGACATTTGACCTTAAGTGCCACATTCAATCCATATTTCAGTGCACACCAGGCATCGTGTGAATTGGCCTTGATTTTGGATTAACCAGCTTCCGGCAAATCTATAATAAGAATTACATAGGTGATCTACTTGCCACCTCCTGCAATGGACTCTCGTTGAGAGATTTGTGGTCTAGGATGATGAATTTTGGGATTTTCCAATGAGAAGCTCCACATGCTGCTCTTCATTAAACTCTAAACAATTCTATCTTTCGTCACCAGCTCAGGGTGTAACTAACTTCCATCTCTCTGCAACTTGGGGTGTGCTATAACTAAGTTTAACTTATGTTTAAATGCAATAAAAGTCTCAAAGTAATATTGAATGTTTGCTCAATCAATCAACCTCTGCACCCTCCTTATGATGCTGATACCTTCTCCGCACAGAGTGTCCTTGGCAGCAGCCAAAGCAAGACACTCAGTAGGACCATAAATTAATGATGCTGCAGATTTGGGGCTGGCAGCTTTTGACTTGTGCCTGAAGCCAAATAGATCACAGCATCTACTGAGCCACCATGTCCCTTTCCTCTTCATTAACAGCCCAAATGAACTCCCAAGTGTGATTGGCAATCAGTCTGTCCTGTGTTCTCTTCAATTTGCAAGGCTATAAATAAATTAGACTGGGGCAGCTGCTTAGTAAGAACCTATGATTCATTAACTTGCTGCTGGCACTTAAAAGATCAGGCTCTTTGCCTTGGACTGCTTCTGCTAATAAAGGACTACCCATCTCTGTGGCAAGGGTATGAAGCTAGCTGGTTTGTGATTAGCCGGAATACACCAAGCCAGCAAGGTGGTTGGACTGCTCACTAAAGCACAGCTAATATTCATGTCTTCCCTCCACGAACTTTCTCCACGAGGTAACTTTATTATACATCCATTTATCCCTGTCATGGATGGTCCTGAAGCCAACTTAGACAGAAGAGTAACATAACTGCAATTTTTCATTTTTTGGTGAACCTGCGAGCAACCAAGGAAGAGATTCACAATGGCGTCACTAGGTTGATACAAGAGTATCCAGAGGATGTTGACCTTAATCTAGTCCAGTGTTTCCCAAAGCAGGCAATATTGCCCCCTGGGGGTTGCTGGAATGATCTAGGGGGCGATGGTAGCCTTGGGTGCAATTGGGGGACATTGAATAAAAATAAGGGGGTGGTGGAAGCATAAAGAAAGAAGAGAAGAAATTTTTGAAAAAAGACTCCTACATGTTTCACCTGTTGTGTAATGACACTTACTGCTAGGTCTGGCAATGCCTTCCCTGGTTCAGCTTCATCCAGGCCAAAGAAATGGATTGCAACTTGCCTGCCTGTTTGGTCAATTCCTTCATCATATTTAATGGAATGTGGGTTCAGTGTGGTCACAAATCTGTTAATAATAATAATAATAATAATAATAATAATAATAATAATAGTAATTTTTTATTTATACCCCGCCCTCCCCAGCCAAGGCCGGGCTCAGAGCGGCTTACAAGCAATAATAAAAACAAGATGAATGATTACAACTTAAAAACAAAAATAAAATACAACATTAAAATAATGGAACATTAAAATATTAAAATGTAGCCTCATCGGAGGAGGAGAAGGAAAAGAAAAAAGAAAGAGAGGGAGGGAGGGAATCAAATTGGCTCCAAGCCAAAGGCCAGGCGGAACAACTCTGTCTTACAGGCCCTGCAGAAAGAAATCAGATCCTGCAGGGCCCTGGTCTCATGAGGCAGAGCGTTCCACCAGGCCGGAGCCAGAGTTGGAAAGGCCCTGGCTCTGGTTGAGGCCAATCTGACTTCCTTAGGGCCTGGGACCACTAGGGTGTTGTTATTTATGGACCTTGAGGCTCTCCGTGGGGCATCCCAGGAGAGGCGGTCCCGTAGGTACGAGGGTCCTAGGCCATTAAGGGCTTTAAAGGTCAAAAGCAGCACCCTAAATCTGACCCTGTACTCCACCGGGAGCCAGTGCAGCTTGAAAAGCACTGGGTGAATATGCTCCCATGGCAGAGACCCCGTGAGGAGCCTCGCTGCAGCATTCTGTACCCGCTGGAGTTTCTGGGACAGCTTCAAGGGCAGCCCCGCGTAGAGCGAATTACAGTAGTCAAGCCTGGAGATGACCGTCGCATGGATCACTGTGGCCAGGTCGGGGCGGGAAAGGTAACTATTAAAAAGAAACTGACCGCAAATAGCTAATCACAGTGATTTAAGAATGCTGCTGACAAAAATAAAGCCGAACATTAATAAATTGATAGCCATGCACCAGGTCCATCCTTCTCATTAGGGCTATTTTTAATGTTATTCACAATTTTTATTTCAATATTATCCTCCATTATCTTAATTTTCTGTGTGTAATGTGAATGTTACTATGGTTGATTTTAATAAATATTTTATAATTTTAAACTTCAATGAGTTATTTACAACAAGTTTCTTTACAATGCTGTAGGATGTAGGTAGAAATACAGATAAATAGAAGAACACAAATTTGTCACTGCATATTTCTATTCGGTTAAAGAAGATAGATTTCCAGGGGGGCACAGAGTAATATTTTTTTCCTGAAAAGGGCCGGTAGGCCAAATAAGTTTGGGAACCTCTGGTCTAGTCAAGGAACTCCTTCATCTATATGTCAAACAAGCTTACCCTGAAACAAAAAATTTCAGCTGCCAAGATATGTATCAAGTAATATTCCAGGACAAAATTCAGACAGCTTTTCCAAATGTGGAAACAATTTTCAGATTGTTACTATTTTTAATGGCTGCAAACCATGTTGGCAAAATATCATTTTCTACACTGAAAAGGATAAAGAATGATTTACAGTCAATAAGCATTTTCTGCATAGAAAATGATAGACTATGACTTACTGATTATAATGATATAATTGATAAGTTTGCATCCAAAAGAGCTCAAAAGAAACCGTTCTAACTTTGTATATAGTGTAATGGCATAACATAGTTACGATTCCCCTATGAATGTTGTATATGAATGTTTCCATTTATAAACAATATGTTATTATCAATGCTAAAATTTAAGCTATGTTCTACTTTCCTCGAGTAGCTAAAGAAAAGAATGGGGTTTTGTTTCTCGTGATCAGAGTCTATTAAGTTTGGGCCTCCTCAGGTCCCCTAGTCCAGGGCCTCCACTTGCTTTAATCTGGGCCTGAATAGCATGCTTCCTCTGGCTGAATGTTCAAGGGGGAAACCTTCAGTGCTGGAGGCGATGGCTTTTTCTGCCTTGGTAAGCTTGTTTGAGCTCCAACATGCTTAGATGGACGTGAGCAAGTCTCAGTCTGACCTATCTACAAGGGTTGCTGTGAGTAGGAAACGAGAGGACTCCCATGTATGCTGCCCGTGGAGAATGTGAAATACGATGCGATAAAGTACAAGCCTTTTCAAGCCCTCCACAGAGTATCAGATAAATAGGCATTTTCTATTTGCTACTACCAGTGCAGTTTGGAGATTAGTTTTTACCAAGACATAAATAACTCCAATCCAGTGACTTTTTTATTAACCGCTTTGCTCTGCACATTGAAGAAAAACGGAAGAGGGGTTGCTAATTAAATGTTTATTGTTAAGGACTTTGTATATTATATACTATAAGCCATTCTATCCATTAAACAAACCATTTAGCTCCCATAAAACTGCATTGCTGTCTGTTATTAGGTTAATCAGCATTCATATCCAGCCACACTGCATTTCCATTTAATTGCCCTTACTTAAACTTGCTTCACATTTTTATTTAATTAAGCCCAGCCAGCCACCAGAATGAAATTAATTGGGATTCAATCAGAGGATATGATTGTACCCCCTAAAGTCCATGGGCAAGGCATTTGAGCTCCCCTCCCCCGCAAAAAATAAGTAGTTACAGCTCCCTTCCCATTCAAAAGCTTGATGTTAGCGCTAAAGAGTTTCAAGAATCTAGTGAAAATATGGGATGCAATTTAGATAAAATTAAATACAGCTAAGGGTGTGGGTTTTAAAAAACTTTTTTTAAAAAAAGTGCCGTTTGCTTTTACTATGTCTGTATTGCAAATGCAAATTTTATTGTCTAGAGAGCAGTAGTTTTCCAAATGTGTTCTAGAGAATGCTGGGATTGTCACAGGCTTGAGACAATATATGTTAAGTCAGGATCATAAAAAAAATACCTGCCCAAATTAAAGAGAAGCAGCGTTGGTGCTGCCTGAAAGCAGACCTTCATAACCCATGCATCACAAGGGTATCATTTCATGGCATATAAATGGGCAGAGATGTGCAGATGAGCCCAAGGTTGCAGCAACTAATTGTGCTCTATCTTAAAAGTAATCCTGAAGCCACTTCAGTTTGCATAAAAGTAGACTTCTGATGCGTGGCAGTGAGTTCAGCTGCCATTACATTAGTCCAAGTATAGGGAACCTGTTGCTCTCCAGATATTGTAGACTCCGACTCCCATCAACCCCAGCCAGCATGGCCAGCATCAGGGACAATGGGAGCTATAGTCCAGCAATATCTGGAGGGTCAAAGGTCCCCATCCCTGTATTTATTCTTTATTTATTGATTTGATATACCGCCCTATACTCGGAGATCTCAGGGCGGTTCACCAAAAAGGTCATAATATATAAAACAACAATAACAACAATAATCCAATAACACCCCCCAAAAAAGAGCCACATTTTAAAGGGTATAGGATGTTGATTAGAGCAGCCAAAGGCCTAGTTAAAAAGGAATGTTTTTGCCTGACGCCTAAAGGTGTATAATGAAGGCACCACGCAAACTTCTCTGGCGAGAGCATTCCACAGATGGGGAGCCACTGCAGAGAAGGCCCGTTCTCGTGTTGCCACCCTCCGGACCTCTCAAGGAGGAGGCACGTGAATGAGGGCCTCAGCAGTTGATCTCAGGGTCTGGGTAGGTTCGTATGGAAAGAGGCGGTCCTTGAGGTTTTGTGGTCCTGAGCTTGTACTAGTGGAACTTACATGCAGCCCAGTGGAACACACTTGTTCTATCTGCCTGCTCAGGTCTAATTTTGCAATAAATCTCTCCACTATTGCAACTGAACATTTATTTTAAATCCAAAGGCTGGTGAGCATAATCTACGGGGAGATATTTACTGGATTTTCTTCACTAGCCATAGCTGTAAAACAGCAGCAGCAATTATGCTAGTGATAACACCATGAAGTGAAGTAGGCCACACTGAGATTTCAAGCTCTGGAGTGGAAGACCTTTCTCATTCACATCTCAGCATAGCATGCAGTACAATGGGTGTGTCCATCAAGATTCTAGAACTTTGACTTCAAGGTTCCACAGCAAGCCTAGAAATATAAGATAGTGAAATGCTCCAGATTCTACATTTCAGAACTGCAATTTGTTCTGTTTCACAAATGCAGTTGTTAGACAAATTATGCTACGGTTCATTTCTATGCCTTTCAGCCAACATTGCCCCTAGGTGGCTCACAAGGCTAAAATACAATAATGGAAATTATAGGACATTTCAAGTGTTCAGAGCACTTCTTGTACATTATTTCATTAATCCTTATAACAGCTCTGTAAAGTAGAGCCCTATTTTACAGATCGGGAGTTGAGAATAGGCCATCTAATGGGTTTGTGGCTCAGATGGATTTGAACTATGGATGTCCTTATGAGATTCCTGTTTAGATTTTATCACCTCTTCAAGACCTGGATCAGAGCAAATGTTAGCACAACCTTCATGCTGCTCATTGTCCCCTAACCTTGAAGCTGCTACACCAGCCCGCCTGCCCAACAGCCAGCTTCTACTACTGCTGAGACCAAAACAACTAGCACATTGAGTCCTTTTATGAACTTTAAATGGGGAGGTTAGCCTCAGCCACGAGAATAAAACCAATTTATGAGGCAATTAGTGGTGCAAAAACATTTCACTCTCCCCCGAGAAGCCATCTGAAGAGCATCTTACTCCAGCTGAACAGCCTCATTCCATCCCTGCATTTATGGCACACTTCACTTGTCATAAATAATAGTACTGTAAAAGTTAACAGCTTCCCATTGCTTCAGGGAAATAGAAGAAAAATGTACCCGGGCTAGTGTGGCAACAGGGTAGATTTCTTGTCTATTTGGCTGCATTTGCAAGTTATGTTGATGCAAAGCTTGCTCAATCTTTACTAGGGGTGGGGTTGGGGAGAACTTTGTTCAGTTTGCAATTTAATGAGAAACTACCAAATTGGCACTTTCCAAACCAATACACAAACCAAAAACACAGCTCTCCTTTGAAATTTGCACTTCTCCAATTTTTGCGATGCAATCTTCTACCCCCAAAATGTGTATAAAAATGCTACTCTTAATGCACCTATTAGTGAAATAATGTCCAAAATGCATTTTGGATGTACAAAAAGGCATTTTGTTACAGGAAAATTGCTTGCAAAATTCCACATAAAATGTTTATATTAGGGGAAGTGTGCATGAAATTTTTGCATTGCAAAATTTGGATAAACACAAATTTCAAAAGGTAGCTGTGCTTTGGTGTGCACTCTGTTTCAGAAAGTGCAAATCTGATAGATTCAGTTTTAAATGTGTGCTGAACCAAGTTTCTCCTCCATCCCTAGTCAGGAGACATTGATTCCTGCTCTAAGGGGCTAGGGCCCTTGAAGTAGTTGCATGGATAACAATATTATCAATAACACATCCCTATCAGGATTTCTTATGTGCGCTCTCTCTCTTCACAACCTGTTTACTTTCTTTTACTGTTATTCTAGCTAAAGACCTGGTTAACATCCATGTTTGAGTCATTCCGCCTTTAAATTTTGATGACTCTATGAGTCTGACAGACTGAAGCTTTTTAAAAGCTTTTAATTCTAAGCTTTCAGGCTTTAACACAGCTGGTTAAATTTGTAATGACTCTCTGCTGCTTTCCTTCTCCCTTGAACTTTCTACCTCCTTGGCAAGTGCAGATCTCCTGCTAGGTGCCAATTAAATCCTATCAAGGAAGCATACATTCATTAAGAGAATCACTCTTTGTCTTAATGCTTCTGCATATAAGTGGCACTAACCTCAATAGGCTGATCATCTACCTGCAAGGGATGGGGAGAAAAGGCCACCTATGTCTTTATCTGAATCAAATTTGCAGTGAGGATTGGGGCCTGAAAAAATGAGCATTTTTTAAACTGCAATCAGCTGCTATAGATAGATGGGGAAGTGGAATGAGAGAGGGAGGGAGAAGGAGAAATTGAGATTTGTGTGAATGATGTGCCACATTGGCACATGTCTTGAGCATGATAGCACACCACCCCTTATCACCATTAATTTTCTGGAGACATGGCTGTTTGATCCAGGAATGGTTCAATGCATTGGGTCCAGACCAGCCCGGTTAAGAATAATAAAGGGATTTGGAAATTATGTACCTCCTTCCCATTAATTAACCTCTGCCACTCTGTGTACAACTCATGCATAGCACTGCTAGGGCAGGATGGAGGAAACAAAATCATTGTCATAGCAGCACGGCTGGTTGCCTCCTACTTTGCATCTGGGGTCTAGTGCCAACACCAACACAAGGGAGCTTGCTGTCTTCTTGCACTGTCACTTCCTATCCGATTCTATGAAATGCTCTACAAGTGCAGCAGTTTGGCAGGCTTCCGTACATCAAGCTATATAGCTATATAAACCATCAGATAACTCCTCCTTCTGGTCACGGGTAAGGGGAAGTTGATATCCTATCTCTTTCCCCCTTGACCTTTGACACCTGAGATGTATATTTTTAGGACCCACCCTATTTTTGTGATGGTAAGTTGTTCTAAACTTTTTTTAATGTCAAATTTTAAATGCTTGCAACCCAACCTGGGACCTTAGGGTGAAGGGCTAGCTGCAGTTGTGGTTGTTAAGGTTTTGGTAACGGAAACTTGAAAAGCATGGATGTAAGTCTGGCACGTATAAATGATTAGGGGATATCTCTGGAGTGGAACTGTATGTTACATATGAAATGAATGCAAGTAACCCTCACCTCAAAGCAATTTCAAGAGGGGTGTCTTTTTTTTTAAATAAAAAAAAGGAGAAGTGGCAGTGAGGGGGTGTTTAACTTCTCTTTGCGCAGTAAAAGGTATTTCTAAGCTGCTTGCTAGTTAAAAAAACAACCAACCCTGTGAGAGACAGTTCTCTCTTTTGCTTCTCTGATAAGGAAGAGAAAGGTAGCAGACTTGCGTGAGTGAGATTATGCACCCTCTCAAGTACCCTTTCTCATTTTAGAAATCTCATGGCTACTGCCATTTTATAAAAGCAAGCTTCTTGAATCTCACCCTCTGCAAAATTCACCCGAAAGCTATTTGAGTGATGCTTAGCTTGACATTCACTACCCATTTCGGTATACGCTTTTGGTGTGGCATTTCTAGTATTCCCTGCATTTAAATGGGAGATAATACAATAGCGCAGTAATGTTAACTGCCGAGAGTGGGTAAATGTCATGGATAACATTGCCAAGGGACACACACACACATACACACAAGCCAATATGTGCTTTCCAAATAAAATATTAAAATCTCATGACTGGTGTAAAATGTAAGATCAGTTTTGAGAGCCACCTTGGAAATGTTAAAGGAGACACCTCACAAAATTCAGACTATTTCTGGGTACAACTCTTTGAACATTCAAAGATGAGCGAACATGCACATCTTAATATTTAATAACATGAGATTATCTTAATTGAGAATATTATGGGTGGCCAAAAAAATATTTAAAAGAGAACATTTTAGAGCTTTTATAAATAATGAGATTTCTCTAGAAGGCTACAGAATGGGTGCATTCACATGGGATTATTGCATTAGTTTTCCGAGTTCTGCCCTAGTTTTTAATGTTCTTTTTATGCTGCAATGCCTATTGCATTATAGAACACTGGCGGATTCCCTCTAGTCTGGAGGGAGAAGCTCCGCGGAAATCGGGTCTTGCCGCTACGGCGAAGCGGGGACCCTCCTGAAAATCATAGGCGGGTGAAGCCTGTGACCGTGGGACTCGGCGGGCACCTTCAGCGCCCCCCCAAATCACGAGGGAACCCTGCGAGGGGGTCCGGAGCGTAACGGGGAGATTGGCGCGGTGCTGAGAGTCAATTGCTCTTTCCGTGGAGTGAAGCCGCGCAGCTGTTGCCAGAGAGCGCTGACCTTTTTCCTGTGACAATTCGGTTACTAAACAACTACCCATGAGTAGGTGAAGTTTTAAAGATTGGGATTAAAGAAAAAAAGGGACTAATTTGGCACTGAAGCGGGAAGGTGTAAACAGGAAGTCCGCCTTCCGCTTTCTGTATACAGATCAAAGCAAAGACTGTTTAAGCTAAGACCTGGAGAGTTGCATTTAAAAGTCTCAAATCCTAACGTCAAAGCAAAAGAATTCCCTCCCTGAATTGCAGGAGAGGGGAGGGAAGAGGGGAAAGTAATTTATTTGCCTGCAAAAGAAGACAAGAAGGAGAGAAAAGGGAATAAAGACCACCACTTAATCCCTGGGAACGGATTGCCAGGATCGTTAGAACTGTTGTACTGAGAGTCGCACTATTTATGGACAATGTAACTTTTTGACAGCTAGCTCTGCAAGGGAGATACTTGTTTAAAGGGCTTCTTTGGACTTGAAACTGTTGCCTATTTTGCTGAAGGGGGACTTTGGAAAAGCTGGAAAAGATATTCTATTGCAATATTATTGACTGTTACTGTGTCCCCCTAGAGGAACACTGAAATTGTTGCAACTACTTGGGGAATTTTCCACTCTCAACTAGCCTGGGAATTTCCACTGTAAAACAAGCTTTGGCCGTGGGACTGTCCTTGATTCTCAGACAAAGTGTGATGGGTGAAAGAACAACAAGATCGGGTAAGGTCAGATTACAGCAGACCAGTGCAGTATCCCAGCAGCGTAGAGCATCTGCTTCCGGCCCTCCTGCATCACAGGGGGAAGATCTTGTACAAGCTGGATCAAAAGGAATGGCCTCTGAAGAGGGATTTACTTCAGTATTAAACAAAATTTATGAAACATTGGAAAAATTAAGTAAACAGGTTACTGAAGCGACAACTAAAATTGACCAGAACACTTCCAGCATTAACAATTTGGGGCAGAAGGTGAACTCCAATACAGAGTCCATTGAAAAACTGCTGCAAGAATCTGCTTCTAATCGAAAGACAGCAGAGGAAGCAAGGGAAAAAGCAGCGGCAGTAGAGGAAAAAATAACACCGATATGCAAACAGCTTGGGGACCATCAGTCGCTTTTGTCCATGATTGAACTGAGGGAGAAACAGACTAATCTGAGGATCAGGGCGGTCCCTGAACTTGAAAAAGACAGCCTAAGTGATTTTCTTACACAGGAATTTGCAGGCTTTTGGAACTTGGATGACAAGCAAGACTTTAAGATAGTAAGTGCTTTTAGACTTGGAAGAGGAGGGAGAAAGAACAGGTCGAGAGACTGTTTGATTACCCTCCGATCAAAAGAGGAGAGAGACAAAATACTGAGTCTGCACTTCCAGAAGACCTTGGAAATAAACGATTCAAGAGTGGAGATATTCAAGGACATTCCGAAATATCTTTTGGACCTTAGGTCTAATTACGGAGATTTGGTGGCCCTGTTGAGAGGAAATAGAATCATTTTTAGGTGGGAATTCCCCCAAGGCCTATCCTTTACCTTTAAAGGGAAAAAGTTTAAAATAAGATCAGTGGAAGATAAAGAAAAATTCTTGAGAGAACATGAAGAAGACCTGCAAAAAGAAGTTGTAGAAGAGCTAAGAGCTTTAAAACCAGGAGTACTAGACATAGTACCACCACCTTTGGGATTGGACAAGTTAGAAAAAGTGATACCACCGTCAGAACAAGAGGAATTATTGGGAGCAGTTGGAGGAAAGTAGAATAAATACACCATGTCTCTGCAATTATTAAGTTGGAACATTCATGGATTTAACTCCCCGGAGAAGAGGAGGAAAGTTTTTCATTTATTGAAAAAGGAACAATTGGACTTAATTTGCTTACAGGAAACACATGTGATAAGGCTACACAGGAAAGTATTGATTAATAAAAGATTGGGTCAAGAGTTTATTTCATCGGATAAGGTTAAAAAGAGAGGAGTGGTTATTTATGCAAAAGAGAGCCTATCACCGAAATTCGTTTTTAAAGATGACCAAGGAAGATTTGTGGCAATCGAAATTCAATCACAAGGAGAAAAAATTTTAACTCCTGTCTACGCACCAAATGAGGGGAAATCTGAATTTTTTAAGAAATTGCATGAGACATTGTTAGACTATATGGATTACAACATTATTATGATGGGAGATATGAATGGAGTGGTATCTACAAATATGGACAAGTTGCAGAGACAGGTTGTAACTAAAGTTGGCAGACTACCAAAAACCTTTTTTGAACCGACTGACAATATGGACTTGATTGACATTTGGAGAATTAAGAACCCCTTAGGAAGAGAGGGAACATTCTTCTCTGAAGCCAAAATGACATGGACAAGAATTGACCAAATATGGATAACTAGAGGACTGGCACCTAAGACTCGAAAAGTGGAAATTTGCCCAAAAACTTGCTCCGGCCATAATGCTGTGAAAATGGAGATGAAACTAACACCAACCGGTTCCTTCAGATGGAGGATGAATGACACCTTGTTTAGAGATCAAGAGGTTATCAAGAAGGCCCAAAAAACTTTGAGAGACCACTTTGAGATAAATTTGAACACTATTATTGAAAAAAGAATAATCTGGGACGCAAGTAAAGCAGTTATGAGGGGGTTTCTGATTCAACAGAATACAATAAAGAAGAGAGCCCAAAATGAGAAAAAAGATAAAATTTTGGAAAAAATAAAAGAGGGTGAGAAGAAACTAAGAGCGAAACCAAAGTCACAAGAGATTCTGAGAGACATAAAGTTATATCAAGTGCAATATATGAAGATGATGAATCAGGAAATTGAATAGAAAATCAAACAAATGAGACAAAGACATTTGAATCGGCTAACAAATGTGGAAAATTGTTAGCTTGGCAAATGAAAAAAAGACAAAAGCTCAATACTATCACTAATTTGGAAGTGGAAGGAAAGAACATTCAGAATCCAGTGGAAATTAGAAAATGCTTCCAGAGGTACTTTAAACAGTTATATGCACAAGGGCCATAGAAAAAGTTTGATATAGACCAATTTTTAAAAACAAATGGATTACAAAAAATCTCTCAAGAAAACAAGATGATGCTGAACCACAAAATTACAGATCAGGAGGTAGAAGGTGCCATTCAGAATATGCAGTTGGGCAAATCTCCAGGGCCGGATGGCTTAACCTCAAAATACTATAGATCTTTGAAAGATTGGTTAATTCAACCACTAAAGGAGGTCTGTAATGAAATTTTGGAGGGGGAAAAAGCGCCAGAGTCGTGGAAGGAAGCTTACATTATGCTTATACCGAAAACTGAGTCTGAAAAGACACAACTTAAGAACTACCGCCCCATATCCCTGCTCAATGTGGATTACAAAATATTTGCTGACATTTTGGCTAGTAGATTAAAAAAAAGTATTAATGGAAGAGATACAAAAGGACCAAGCTGGCTTTCTCCCAGGTAGACACTTGTCTGACAACACGAGGAATATAATTAACATTTTGGAGAAGTTGCAAGTGAACATTAATACCAAAGCAGTTTTAATTTTCATAGATGCAGAGAAAGCCTTTGACAACATTTCTTGGAATTTTATGAAGAAAAATCTTCAGGGGATGGGGGTTGGCCAAGGGTTTGAAAATGGTATAAGTGCAATTTACTCAGAACAAAAGGCTAAGCTAATAGTTAATAATGTGATGACAGAGGAATTTAAGATAGAGAAAGGGACACAACAAGGCTGCCCAATTTACCCATTGCTTTTTATTTTGGTTCTGGAGGTTTTGTTAAATATGATTAGAAGGGACTGTCTGATTAAAGGTATTCAGGTCGGAGACAACAATACAAATTGAAAGCTTTTGCAGATGACCTAGTTTTGACGTTACAGGAGCCAGAATCTAGTACAAAAAGAGTATTAGAACTGATTCAAGAATTTGGTCATGTGGCAGGATTTAAGCTGAACAAGTCAAAAACTAAAGTTCTTGAGAAAAAATTAACACCGATTGAGAAAGAGAGGTTTCAGAAGGAGACAGGTTTAACATTAGTTAAGAAAGTAAAATATCTGGGGGTTAATATGACTGCTAAGAACTTAAACTTATTTAAAGATAACTATGAGAAATGTTGGACAGAAGTGAAAAAAGACTTAGAAATATGGTCAAATTTGAAGCTTTCCTTGTTGGGTCGAATTGCAGCTATAAAGATGAATGTATTGCCAAAAATGTTATTTTTGTTTCAATCATTGCAAATTTTGGACAAGATGGACTGTTTCAAGAAGTGGCAGAGAGATATTTCTAGATTTGTCTGGCAGGGCAAGAAGCCCAGAATAAAATTCAAAATATTAACTGACGCAAAGGAAAGAGGTGGATTTGCCCTGCCAGACCTTAAGCTTTACTATGAATCAGCAGCATTCTGCTGGTTGAAAGATTGGCTGCTTCTTGAGAACACAGACATTTTGGACTTAGAAGGATTTAATAATGTTTTTGGGTGGCATGCATATTTGTGGTACGACAAGGTTAAAGCACATAAAGCATTTAAAAACCATATTGTCAGGAAAGCATTGTTTAATTTCTGGATAAGATATAAAGACTTACTTGAAAATAAAACCCCAAGGTGGTTGTCACCAATGGAAGCAAAGGCTCAGAAAAAGCTCAATATGGAGGCCAAATGGCCGAAATATTGGGAAATATTGGAGCAAGAAGGAGACAAATTGAAATTGCAGAGTTTTGAGAAATTAAAAGATAAAGTGCGAGACTGGCTTCATTATTATCAAATAAGAGAGGCCTATAATTTGGACAAAAAAATTGGCTTCCAGGTGGAAAAATCAAAATTGGAAACAGAACTGTTAGATCCCAAAACTAAGATACTTTCAAGAATGTATAACTTGCTGTTAAAATGGAATACGCAGGATGAAACGGTTAAATCTGCTATGATTAAATGGGCACAAGATGTTGGACATAACATTATGTTTGCTGACTGGGAACAGTTGTGGACCACCGGTATGAAATTTACGGCATGTAATGCCTTAAGAGAGAATATTATGAAAATGATATACAGGTGGTACATGACACCAGTCAAGCTTGCAAAAATATATCATTTGCCCGATAACAAATGTTGGAAATGTAAAGAAAATGAAGGTACATTCTTTCACCTTAGGTGGACGTGCCCAAAGATTAAGGCTTTCTGGAAGATGATCTATAATGAAATGAAAAAGGTATTTAAATATACCTTTCTGAAGAAACCAGAGGCCTTTCTCCTGGGCATAGTCGGCCAATTGGTGCCAAAGAAGGATAGAACTTTCTTCATGTATGCAACAACAGCAGCAAGAATACTTATTGCAAAGTATTGGAAGACACAAGATTTACCCACCCTGGAAGAGTGGCAGATGAAGGTGATGGACTATATGGAATTGGCGGAAATGACTGGCAGAATCCGAGACCTGGGAGAAGAGTTGGTGGAAGAAGATTGGAAGAAATTTAAAGACTATCTGCAGAAACATTGTAAAATTAATGAATGTTAAAATGATGCTGGATTGAAAATAAGTGGCATTAGCAACAAAGTTAATAAGAATAGGCAAAAATGGATTGATAATGGATGAAAGTATATAGTTATAATATGTTAAGATATAGAGTTAAGATAAATGAAAGAGGGTAAGGATTTGCTGATTTGATTATGTAAATGGGAATACAAAAAGGGGAGGTGTGAGGAGGTCAAGGAAACAAGCAAATGAGTTTAAAGATATAAAAAAATGGATTTGTTTTTAATTTTTTCTTATCTATTTGCTTTTTGCATTTTGTATTTTTATTTTTATTTTTTATGTATTTTTGTATGTTTTTTCTTATTTTTTCTTTTTATATGCTTTCTTTTTATTCTGTAAACCTTTGTTTTCTGTAAAATCTCAATAAATATTTTATAAAAAAAATAAAAATAAAATAAAATCAATATACCATAATGTTGTGTTAATTTCATTCACACTAGTAGGCATGGTGTGAAGCAGTGGATTTAATTGGACATTTTGCTACCCTTTCTGTCCGTGCATTTTCCCCTTCCCATGATTCATGCACTTTTTTTAGCTATACAATATCCTTTCTGAGGGGGGTCGTAACTGGACCCGCACACAGAACAGCAGCACATTACACGTGCTGAATTGAAATGTTAAAATGCCATGGGTGATGATTCCAGGTGAACGTTAGAGAAGACGCCCAAGCTGAGCAGAAAATGGTCTCTTTTCCAGAAAAGAATACAATTTTACAGATGGGGACTTTTTATGAGGGAGGGCAGGATGTTAAGGAAAATAAACTGGCACCAATCACTGAAAGAATGAAATGCTCCCAACTCATAGTCAGGGGGAAAACACACACAAATGGTTCTCAGAAGTTTGTATTTTGACTCCTGTTACCTAGTGATGTAATCAGGGCATTTTAGACTCAGGAGGTACTGGTCTAAACTGGATGGAGGTGAGGTTGGGTGGGATGAGGAAGACCTCTAAATGGTATTGTATTACTTCACTTGATGGGGACACGGGTTGCACTGTGGTCTAAAACCACAGAGCCTAGGGCTTGCCAATCAGAAGGTCGGAGGTTTGAATCCCCACGATGGGGTGAGCTCCCATTGTTCGGTCCCAGCTCCTGCCCACCTAGCAGTTTGAAAGCACGTCAAAGTGCAAGTAGATAAATAGGTACCACTCTGGTGGGTAGGTAAACGGCATTTCCGTGTGCTGCTCTGGTTCACCAGAAGCGGCTTAGTCATGCTGGCCACATGACCCAGAAGCTGTCTGTGGACAAACGCCGGCTGATGAGCGCACAACCCCAGAGTTGTCTGCGACTGGACCTAACGGTCAGGGGTACCTTTACCTTTATTACTTCACTTCTTTCAGAATGTGTGAAGCCAACCCTGCTGCGTTGGGGGCTCCCCTACTTGTTCAGCTTACTTGCTCCATTATCTTGCTCCAAAGTCTTGCTTGCTCCATTGGGGTACCACATCTCCCACAGCCTTAAATGTCCTGGTGTGCCGTCTGGAGCAATCCACATTCTTTGGTTAAAGTGTATCTTTTCAGTCCCCTTTTAGCCAAGTATCCCTTTATTTACTTTGGGACACACAGCTAGGCCCATCCTCTTCCTCCCTCCTACAATGGACAGGTTCTCACCATAAAATTTTGGTCTCTCTGAGCAGTCCCAACCATCTTCAGCTGTGGCATGAGAAACAAAACAACCTCTGCTTAGGCTTCGCTCCCTTGCAAAACAATAAGGAGATTGTCTGCATTCATTTCTTTTACTAGTTAAACAGCCCTCAGAGCTGCTATAAAATCCACATTGGTTCAAGCAAACCAGGAAAATGGCAAAATTGGCTATTTTTGTCCTGTTAAAAATACAGCTGTCTTTGAGGTGAAGCATCTTAAGGTGGCACTGTTGCCTCATGGTTAGAATAGTTCGCTCTTGCTTGTTTTGTATTTATTACAAATGCTCAGTGCCAGAGATTTTGCCCTGAGTCGGGAGGAAGCCAGGCTCACACCACAGCTTGAGAGTTTGCTATGAGCATTGGGTTAACAATGTAATGGATCCATGGGACACTGTGGGTGAAGACAGATGGAGGATGAAAACAGAGCTCAAAGCAAGTTCTCAAGCTGCGGTGTGGGCCCTGGTTTCCTTCTGACTTCTGAAATGACAGGCGTAGGGTGTATTGCCAAAAGAAAGAGAGGACACAATTTTGCATATACCAATGTATAGATATAGACACAAATTTAAATATATTTCCTATAATTTAAATACAAATATAATATAGCTCTCCAAAGCGGGAAACACATCAGATAACCTGTGTATCTCCTCAGCCTGTTGACCGGTGCTGTTAGCTGTTGACAGACAACTTTAGGCCTCCTGCTCGCCCTCCTTTCTTAGGGTTTCTTATCTTTAAATCAGACTTGGATTGGACAGCCCTCAAACAGAGGACACCTTCAGATATTGTACAAATTGATAGTGCAACTGCACTTTGAGTACCGTGTACAGTCCCGGTTGTCTCATTTCGAAAAGGATATTGTGGAATTGGAAACGGTTTGGAAATGGGCCACCAAAATGATTAAGGGGATGGAGCGTCTCTTATATGAGGAAACGTTTGCAGAGTTTGAAACTTTTTTAGTTTAGAGAAAAGCCAAGGGAGTGGTGACATGACAGCAATTTGTACAATTATTCATGGTTTGGAGAAAGTGCTTTGGGAGACCCTGCTCTCCCTTTCTCATTATATAGAACTTGGAGAGATCCAATGAAGCTGAATTTTGGAAGATTCCAAAAGAAAGCACTCTTCACACTGTGCAACAGGCAGTGATAGGTCAGCAGCTTAAATGGCTTTAAAAGAGGATTATACAAATTTATGGGGGGGGGGATGGCTATGTTTTACCTCCATTGTCGGAAGCAGTATGGCTCTGAATACCAGTTGCTGGGAATCACAGGTAGGGAGAGAGAGTGGTGTTGCAGTCAGGTCCTTCTTGTGGGTTTCCCTCAGGCATCTGGTTGGCCACTGTAAGACCAGGATGCTTGACTAGATGGGCCATTGGCCTGATCTGGGAGGCTCTTATTATCTCCTTAGAGGACTGTCCTTTGTAAAGTAGGTCACATGACCACCCTCATCCAGACCAGCAAATCAAGCACTTGACACAACTTCCCATGTGCTGCTGCAGGTGACCTGTCCCCCTTCATTTTTTAAAAAAGTCCATATAACTTTAATGAGTTTATCCATACATCTTTGCCGTATTATTATTATTTTTAAGTGCTAAACCTCTCCAGGGTGAGTGGGTAGTGACAATGTAGGAGCCATGGGCAGCCAGCTTCTGCTTGAAACTCCAGAATCATTCCCTCCACCCCAGAACTCAGCCCTGTACAGGAGTCCTTGGGTATATTTGAAAGGAACAGAGTGAGAGTGCTGTGATTTATCACACGATCAGGATTCTTAACCATATGGGGAGCCCACCTGTGAACAGCAGGCCATCAACTCTTCCCACTCTGATATGGGAAAGGCAGGTTAGAGAGGGTGGAGCTATGGCCTCTCACTCCTGCCTGATTGTAATCACAGGAGAATGATACCAGAAAAGGGTTATGGAAGAGGAACGAAGTGCATCTATTGCCCATGTATTGTGCAGTGGAGGTTCAGATAGTTTCCCTCCGCCTCCTCAAGGAAGCGCTTCCACAGTTTGAAAAAGGATTAGACCGCTTCGTGGAGAATAGGTCTATCAATGACTGTCAGCCACGTTCTGCCAGTGGCGGTGGCTCCTTTTTTGTAATTCTGGTGGAGCAGGGAGGAGTTCTCTCTCTTCCTCTCACCTTGTCACTCAAATCAGCAGGGCTAATGGAAGCAACAGGAGACAGAATGCTAAACTACCTCCAGAGCCATAAGCAATCCTGAGGTACTTGCGAGGCATTTTCCTAATTAAAGTGCAGCATTTTGTCATTAAGAGGATGCGATTTCCTTCGTCCTCTGGTATTTTGCCTAACTGTTTACCCTGCCCTTTTCTCCCTAGATCAAATTGCCCCTTCACTTAAAAACATCAGTTTCCCCCCAGGACATAGGGAGGAAAAGAACAGAAAGCTGTCCAGAATTTCCTTATTAATGGCAGAAAAGAGCAGGAAACCATAGAAGGCAGAGTTAAATTTGTCAGCTTGGAAGGAGGCAGGCTGCTGGCATGACAAGGGCAGGCTGTAATACAGTATGAAACTGTTAACCACAAAATGAAATAAATGCTCCTCAGGGAAAGATCTTACACTAATGCCTATTACCTTAATAGCCTTGTGGTTAAATTCAGGGGGTATGGGTTCCATTGTTATGTTGCATTGGTCTTGAACGGGTGGTCTTAATTTGAAGTCACTTGAAGAACAGATCATTATAAAGAGGCTGAGGGCTGCGAAACATGCCACAATGATTGTGGCAGTGATTAGGCATGTATTGCCTCCAGCCAGCAGATGGTGCTGCATTGTCTCCTTACTGCTGAAGGAGATGTGGTCTTCCATGGCCACATCCATTAATTTAAGCCACTATGCTTTCCACAAAGAATCCCAGACGCTCTGTGAGGGGTAAACTACCAGGGTAAACTATCCTTTTGAGGGGAATCTGTGTGCTTTAAATTGACGATGTGGATGAGACCTGTTATCCTTCTGTTCTAAGCAGGATCTGGAACTTTAGTCATGTTCCTAGGATGTGTACTTCTGGAGTGGTCATTTAATAAAGTTTGCTTATTGAAGGACGTATCACAAGTGACTTGGCACAAGCATCTCTGTGGTCACTCACATCTCAATTATACATCTTAGATCACCGAGTACCAAGCAAACTGTGACTTCTGAGTCTTTGTGAATTGAGTGGATTCATCTGGACAATATTTCAAAAGGCGAGTGACAAAAAAGATCACCTGCAGCTTCCTAGTGCAGTTTATGGTCCCTGCAGTCAGTTATCACAACAAAAGAACACAAGAAGCACCTGCTGGATTGGGTTAGGGTGGTACGGGGCTCAGCAGTCTCAGGCAACGGATGTGAGGTACACATGTTGAGTGGGAGCAGTAGTGGACATTCCTTCTGAGCCCCCTGGCCATGCCACTCTGTTGAAGGACAGTGCTGTGTGTGCACCATGAAGCATGCTAAGCTAGCTTGCTGCCTCCTGGTGTGGTGCAGGATACTGTCTCTTCACTCGTGCAGAACTAAGATTCAACTGACAGTCCTGTCTGCTGTTGGGATGGGCAAGAGGCAAAATGTTTTTTTGGACCAGCTGTAGGACTTGCCGATCAGAAGGTCGGTGGTTCGAATCCCCACGACGGGGTGAGCTCCCGTTGCTTGGTCCCAGCTCCTGCCAACCTAGCAGTTCGAAAGCATGTCAAAGTGCAAGTAGATAAATAGGTACCGCTCCGGGGGGGGGGGGAGGTAAACAGCGTTTCCGTGCACTGCTCTGGTTCGTAAGAAGTGGCTTAGTCATGCTGGCCATATGACCCGGAAGCTGTATGCCAGCTCCCTTGGCCAATAAAGCAAGATGAGCGCCGCAACCCCAGAGTCGGCCACAACTGGACCTAACGGTCAGGGGTCCCTTTACCTTTTAAAGCACATGGCACCCCCAAAGAATTCTGGGTACTGTAGTTTGTTAAGGGTGTTGGGAACTATAGCTCTGTGAGGGGTACACTACAGTTCCCAGGATTTATTTTTTTTGGGGGGGGAGATGTGCTTTAAATGTGTGAAGAACAGCACAATTTGGGAGGAAGCGGAGTAAAGAGAGAGCAGAGTAAAAGATATGGACAGGCACCATTCTAGGAACAAAAGAGTGACATGTCAAAGAGTTGCCTCAGATTTCTGTGATTCTGTGAAAACTGAAGGTTTTAGGGGGGTTCTTCCCATCAAAGCAAAAGCCCTGGAAAAAGAGAAATGTTAATGGAGTTAAGTGACAGAACTGGTCCAGATGGGACTGGGGGATTGTGGGCTTCAAATTTGCCTGAAAAGGCAGCGAATGAAAGCACTCCTGAGAGACAGGATAAAGGGGTATATTATAACTGACTTTATTTTGTAGATTTTGGCTTTAAATTCTTGCTGAGAGGTTTGTTTCCTCCTTGAGGATTTCCTGTTAAATATAAAAGCTTAATGGAAGCTGTGAAATGGTTGCACTATGAATTAATCATTGAAGTTGATACTTCGAGATGAGCGAGGACTGGGACTTGAGTAGTTCCCAGAATTTTCGGTCCTCTGAGACTCCATGGCAGCTTTTATTTCCACTTTCCTTGATGTCAAAGTCCACTCTTCTGAACGCTGTTGGTAACTCTACCCAACAGAGGAAGTTTTCCTGTGCAATATGATTCTCTTGCCCAGATTCTATTCATTTCACTGGGGCCAACTCGGGCAGCGATGGGATGTTCCTGGCAATTATTCCATGCCCTAATTCAGCCTTAGCCTAAACATCTGAAGGGCACCAGGGTGGCAAAGGTTGTCTTAAATGGTTTGGGACTTAATGGTTTGGTGTGTTTGACTTATGTCTGGTAAGCAACATTTTTTTTTAATGTACGTTGGCTAATTCCATTTTCTGTATAATATTTCAAAAGGTTTCCTCTCCACCATAGCACACAAATGTGGTTGCACGGAAATATTTGAAACAACAGGCGGGGGAGCCTTAATAAAGCACACTTAAATGTTAGTGGCCTTAAACATTATATTCAAACAAATTCAAAGCTTTACTTGGAAATTATTTTTATGGAAATACCTGTAAATGTTTGCAGATGTTACAGTTCAACAGAATACACTTCCCTTACATTATTTAAATTTAAGGGAATATTTGAAGGCATTGAAAACTGTTAACCATAATTTTATCATATTGAAAGAGCGTTGTATATAAACGCTTTCAATACGATTTCCCAGGATTTTAAATTCCCAAGTATTGTTTTAATCTCTGCTGCAATTGTTTCTAATGCTACCTGCCACTGTTGCAAAGTATTTTATTTTTAAAAGTGCGTAAGAGAGAAAAAGTCACAACATTTAATAGGCCAATGACCTGGAAAACGGGCGGGGACAGCGGGAACCGTGGGAGGTGGAGGCTTAAAGGGACATGCGCTGTATCTGCAACTGTATTTCATCTTTATTTATTTGTTAATAAACCTGTTTATTAGGTTGGATCCAGACTAAAGGCTCATCCACACTTCTCTTTGCCCCGCTGCTTTTCTTTGGGAAAATCTGTGGTTTAGCATGGAATTGGAACAAATGGCAATGGGGTTTTCCATGGGTTGATATTTATTCCAAGTTAGCACTACAGTGTGGGTTTTCTGGGGGAAAGCGGCAAATCAAAGGCAAAGCTACTTGAACCCATGCCTAGAAAGCATGGGGTAAGCAGAAAAACACTTGAACCCATGCTTTCCGGGCATCGGACATGTGGAAGTGTGGACGAGTCCTAAGTTAGCCATGCACTGGTACTATTGAAATCCATGCAATATGTCAGCCATGACTAATCTAAATCCCATGGGTTGTAGTGGGTGGGGCTAAAGTGCCACTATTTGGCAGAACTATGTTGTGGGGCTAGAAGAGGGAGAATTCATGGCATGTCAGGAATGAGCCAGCTCCCAGTGAAGGTTTGCAGCCAATGGAAGAAAGCAGCCAGGAACAGAGAGAGTTAACTTTCATGCAGGATGAACAGCAGCTAGTGCCAACTCCCCCTCCTCTTGGAATGCCGAGCAATAAGGGAACAGCTGAGAGTGGGCTGGAACTCAGTCAAAGTTCTCGGGAAGTTCAAACCAGCGGGAACAGAGACAGAAGTAATTTGTCAGAAAGGGAGGAGGGGGGAGCTGATCCAATCGCTCCTCAGAGTTGGCTAAAGGGTAGGCTGTTAGACCGGAAACAAAACAAGAGATGTAAGATGCAAAAGTTCTCCATCTTCTGTAGAAGAAAACGGGAGCGGTCTTCAGAAGGGTCATCTTGATGATGTCAGAGGCTGTGTTAGAGCCATCTGGAGCTCTCTGTTTGTTTTGACAATAAATCATCCTTTTTAATTAACTACGCTTACTGTGTTATCAAGCTGGGAAACTGGACTCCTGACATGGCAGAAGAACCACCAAATCCACAGCTTTGCCAGTTTCTTACCAGTCAGTGGGGAAAGAATGGTTGGAGAGGGTGGGCTGAGGAAAAGGATGCCAACTCCAAGGCTGGCATATTTTCCCTTCTTTGTCAGAGGGTGTGATGGAAGGGCTTTGAACCCTGTGTGTGCAAACCTTCCTGAAGTGCCCTGACACAGCCCTTCATCTTTATGCCTGTTAGAGCACCAATGAGGAAGATGGATGGCTGCAGAAGTTCTGGCATGTGCCACAAAGAGACCTCCTTCTCTGCTTGCGGATCTCCCACTCCACTCATTTTTCGAAGTGGAAAATTTCCCATGGAAGAATGATAGGAATGGAAACATTTCCATCCAACATCCCTATCCACAGGAGGGTCTCTCACCGCATTGTGTGTCCCACCGATGCTTTGTTATGTCATCTGTTTAAAACACATTTGCTTAAACTCATCCACAAAGCACCCACTCCCACCAGGGGCTTGATCAACTGGAAGATGATCACGCATGTGGTAGGCCATGCATGTGGCTGCTGTCCTGTGTTCACTTCCAGTTGGTGGGTCTGATCACAAGATGTGCAGGCTTGGTTTAAAGAGACCCCGTGACACTTTCCCCCAAACTGCTGCAGCAACACTGATGTAGCATAATCTGCAAGCATTCAAATTTGTGCTGCCATTTCTCACTTCCTACACACTTCCCAATCCACATTCTCATAATTAAAAAGGTGGCTACTGCTTCCACTGTGAGAGAGTCTCTTTTCTGCCGCTCATGGCTTTGAAGTAACTAGGGAAGTGTCAGTGTGTTTGATACCTCTTACTTTGTTATTTGACCAGACACCTTTTTCCTGGCAGGCTGCATGTCTAGGGAATAAAGGCTACCTCACCTATAGGTAACAAGACTCTAACCGGTGCTACAGTTTCGAAACTAGTAAACTGAAATAAGATAATGAATTGCTAGTAATTGCACACTTCTGTAAACGCATTTGCACAGGTACACAACTATCTGATTGCATGCCCAGGATAAGGTAGTGGAAAGCAGGGCAGTAGTTTCTGAAGAGAGATGGAAACCTTCCATCAAGGACCGCTCACTGTTGTGGATAGGAAAGAGTGGTATAGCTACGAAAAGTGGAAGACTCAAACTCCATGTGTGTGGATCACTTATGCCAATCATGCACACATAAAAAAAAGGATCTCAATTTTCTGTTGTTGTTTTTTTTTAAATCAAACTGCATTTTTTGAAAACAGAGTTTGTGGAAACATTCTCAAATCTGAATCAGAATACTGTTAAATAAACAAGTCTTGTGCATACCAACAGCCTTTGCTTCCCAAGTCATGTTATATAAACTAATTTAAGCTAATTCTGCAAGTTCCCATTATTCTATTAAATGTACTCTATGGATTATTTTTGCTCAGCTGGCAGGGCCTCCATCACTCTGCATGGAAGATTGCCCCAAACATTGACCATTCTCAGTATGGAAATGTCTCAAACGCTTGTTAAGCACAGACATGCAGCTACTTAATCGATCCACTGCTTTGCCTTAAAAGAGCAACTTTAGATGCTCCAAGCAGATATGAAAAGTTAAGCATGGTCAACAAATAAATGAAAAAAGATTGCTACTTCCAACTCTTTTCCTAACTAATCAGATGTTAATACTTGGGCTGAATGCTCCTTTTTGGACAGCTAAATAGTAGAAGTTGATCACAGTGTGTGATGCATTCTGAGGAAATTCAGTGAGATTCTCCCCTTTGGTTTTAAATTGCCTCATTTGTGGATGGAAGTAGCTTGTTTTCTTTAAAACCTTGGCATTTAAAAGCACTTATTTCAAGTAGGGAAGAGGAAGGAACAACAACAACAACAACAACATAGCTCCACCCAACACTTTCACCATCTCACTTCCTTTCTGATCTGTTTCAAGTGCAACAGGAACACACAGACAAATGTGTTCAGAAGAAAATCTCATTTCCACCTTAAATGGTGCTTCAGAATTTCCAATTCACACTGTTGCCATTTTTACAGAAATTGATGGCTGCCTTTGTTATCAAAGCTGACAGGCCTCTAGTAAGGCTGCATAATTGTCTTGAGCTGCCCATGCCTTTCATTATTCCTAAATGGCAGATTCTCATGATATCTCTCTTTCATAGGCATCCCTCATTTTTATTTCTTATTTGACATGGCTTCTCCATTCTTCTTCTGCTGGGGTGCTAAGATAAAACAACAACAACTTGGAAGCTAAAGGAGCAACAGCACCAATCTTCTCTAGATGCAGCTGGCTGTGCTTTCTCCTCCCTGTGCCTTTCGAATCCAAATATTTACATTCAAGTTCACAGAGATGAAGCAATGGATGCAAGGCTAGAAAAATAAAGTCTTTGCCACCAAGATCAATGTTTTAGAAGTCAAGATCAATTTTCATGGTACTAGACCAGTGTACGGCTTATCTAAATTTACAGATTCTTAGCAGCAAATCTAATATTTTTTCCCAGCTGTGGTGGCACTGTTACTTTCTGAATTTTGGAAATGATTCTCCACTTAGAGCAGGGGTGCCCAAACTTTTTTTCAAAGAGGGCCAGATTTGATGAAGTGAACATGCCACAGGGGCTGGACTGAACTGACCGGCGGGCCAGATTAGGCCCCCAAAATGGACTTTGGACATGCCTGACTTAGAGCATTCTAGGGTCACCATATTCTGAAGAGCAAAAAGCAAGGCAGATTTGCTGACTTCTACTTTTAACTATAGATCGCTATGACGACTCTCATTTTACATACCCAGGAAAAAGAGGATGCGTCCGGGAAAAAGAGGACATTTGGCAACCCTAGCATTGGCCATTTGTGCTGCACCATTCTACTGCTGTGCTGACTCGTGCTCAGTCGTGCATCATGTTTTTCAAATTACAGTACAGTCATACCTCAGCTCCCGAATGCCTTGGGAGTCAAACATTCCGGCTCTTGAAAGATCGAAAACCGGAAATGAATGTTCCGGTTTTCAAACATATTTTTGGAAGCCAAATGTCTGGCCCGGCTTCTGTTATTGTTTTCTGCACACCTGCGCAATCGGAAACCAATCGGTAGCTGCACCTTGGTCTCCGAAGTTGAACACACTTCCAGAACGGATTTCATTCGACTTCCAAGGTATGACTGTATTTGCAACTCCTTGTTTCACATTTAAGTCCAGATTGTTTATTTTTTATGAATAAGATTATAACCACCAGTCCTAAAACAGATCATTGAGGAAATCCACTTCTTACATAAGCATCTGATTCCTGCTCTGGTCCTGGTCACCAACCCATATAAAGGACCTGCCTTTTTATCCCACAAATGACACATTTTTTTCCAGGACCCTTTGGTGACTGACTGTCAAAAGTTATTTAATAGTCCAACTTTTAGAATGGAATAACTCCCACCCACAGCCCTTACATCTTTCACAGTGAAGACAAATGCAAAGAGTTCATTTAGCTTCTCTGCAACCTACTTTTCTTCTTTTAACTCCCTTTCATCCAAGGATCCATCCATCTCACTAGATGGTTTCCTGCTTCTGATCTATTTTAATAATTCTTTATTGTTGGTTCTTGCTTTTAGTTATATGCGCCTCAATTTTTCCTTTCCTTTTTCTGTATCCTGTATTATCTGCTTGCATTTCTTTTGTCAAAACCCCTCTTTGTGTCATTTGGAGTCCTTGGGCACAACTTCCATCACTTGAAGAAAATTCAACTAACTTTTTTGGAGGGGGAGGGGGAGGGGGAGGGGGGAGATGCTGGATAACCTTACTGCAGAACTCACTTGTGCGCTTGCAGCAGTTTCTAGAGGACAGGTTTGAAGGGACAAAAATGCCAGGAAATCAAAATAATTGAAAAGGGCTGTCTAATCCTTGGCTGCAGATCAACGAATGCTCCCAACACACAGTGTTCCACCATCAGAGAGCTTGCGCATTGTGTAAGAATAACCACAAAATGAATCCTCATTATCATCCACAACTCCATAACGTTTTCATGTGCTTCCCAAGCATAATAATTCTTACAACAACCCATTATTATCCTACAACGTATATTATTTTACTAATCAGAAGATGCCAGTTTTATGAAGTATATACTAAAATTAATTTTAAAAGAAATAAATAGAGTGTGACAGTAAAAAAAAAAAAAGGTTAGTCACAAGAATGTGAGCATGTGCAACATCTATCCACTAAATTACAAGCCCACTCCATCATGCATCCTCTTTGGTTCTGGCAGATTCTGATGCCTTTTAAAACACTAGACATGTGCCCACTTGACTGCTTCGCTCAGTGGAATTGGTATTACTACAGGCGCCACATAATTCTCTTTCTGCATTGGTAAATCCTTGATTGTTTAGTGTGGCAGCACCTGCACTTTGGCACATGCTACGTATTGAGATCAAGCAGGCCTTCACTGTACAGTGGTACCTTGGTTCTCAGACACCTTGGTACTCAAACAACTTGGAACCCAAACACTGCAAACCTGGAAGTAAGTGTTCCGATTTGTGAACATTTTTTGGAAACCAAACATGCTCTGTTTTGAGTGTTACGCTTCCAATTTGAGTGCCACACTTCCATTTTGAGTGTTACGCTGAGGTCTGTCTGTTTCTGCTATTTATTTTGAGTTTTTGTTTTTGCGGCTTTTTTGTTTTGTTTTTGTGACTGTGTAGAACCCAGTTCAGCTACTGATTGATTGATTGATTGTGTGGCTCAAGTACATTGTTTATTGCTTTCATTTTATGGATCAATGGTCTGGTTGTTAAATTGCTGTTTTAGGGGTTGCTTTTAAAAGTCTGGAATGCATTACTTTCTATGGGAAAGCGCGCCTTGGTTTTGGAACGCTTTGGTATTGGAATGGACTTTCGGAACGGGTTAAGTCGGAGAACCAAGGTACCACTGTACTCTTTTTGGCACCTACTAAAAACATTCTTGTTTAGACAAGCCTACCCAGATGCTTACAATTTTCAGGTAATTTTAATCTGATTTAGCATTTTAACTTTTGCATGTTTTAAAGTATGGTTGCAAATTTTTCTTGAAGTTTCTTGTTTTATTTTTTTTTGTAAACTACTTTGAGGTTTTTTTTCTTCTTTCTTTCAATCAAGCAGTATATAAATTTTAAGCAGAGGCTGGATGGTCATCTGCCATGGATGCTTTAGCTGAGCTTCCTGCATTGCAGGGGGTTGGACTAGATGACTCTTGGGTCCCTTCCAACTCTAAGATTCTATGATTTTTTAATGAAATAATAAATAAATAACTAGAACCAAAGGCAACAGATCTGAGCTGTGAGAAGCTGTAGGGTGGGAAAGCTGCGTGGAACAGGTAGGGAGGTAACTCTGTCAATTATGCCTCCCCTTTTTTCTCACAAGTGTTTTAAATATTTCAGCTTGAGCTATAATCTGTGTTGATGGTTCCCTTTGATACCTCAATCATTCATTTGGAGCAGTTCAAAGAGACACCTTTTGATATGAGGCACAGTCAAAACCGCCAGAGTAAACTTCTTATCCCACTTCTGGCTGAGGTTGTAGCTGTGAGTAAGGCTCTACCAATTAGACAATGTTAGACAAACAGAAAGATTCTTTGGAGGATGCTAGATAACATAATTTAGTGAACTGATACTTGCCTGTAAGCTTACACATCTCAGTTTCTTTTATAACCACCAGCCTCAGAGTGAGGCTTAAGCAGCTGATCACTGCATAGATAAGGCATTTGAATTTTGCACTCCTGTCCTCACAATTATGTGTTTAAAAGAAAATGCCCCCCCCATTTTTCCAAGGCTTCTGTAATTACTTTTAGTTCAGGTTGATTTGCTATCTTCTTACAGGTAATGAAAGTCAGATGGGAAATTGCGAAACTTTAGCCTGAAGTCAATCACCTTGTTAATTCAGAAACCTTGAACACAAACTTCACTTGTGCATTTCATTCATCCCTGCTAAAGAAATGATGCTGGGAGAGCAGGATGAAAAGCGCCAGGAAGAAATGAAACAGGATCATTTAGGCAATAGCAACACCACCTGAAGGGACATAAAGGCAATAGAAAAGAAGGATGCTTTTGAATCACACACCCAAATACTGGAGTGAGCAATTCAAATGACAAGCCCCAGCAGAGCCTGCTATCCATGCCTACCTTTTAAAAATTGGCTGGGTCTGGGATCTGTCATTTAAATTTCTCTCATTGGTCCTGATGCACTGTTGCTCCATGGTATTGTAGGTAATTAAAACAGAAGCTCCAAAACCCAGCTATAGACCCTCCAAATGTCTCTATTTCCCAGGGACATTCCTGGATTTACAGAAGCCATCCCAGTTTCTGATTTGACCCCATAATGTCCTGCTTTTCCTTAGGATGTATGTCCCTATTTTCATTGGAGAAATGTTGGAGGGTATAGAGCTTTGTGACTCCTGAGCCAAGGAGACAAGTAACTATACAACCTTTAGAAGACATCCGAAGGCAGCCCTGTATACAGAAGTTTTTTTTTTAATGTTTCATGTTTTATTATAGCTTTTTATATATAGGAAGCCACCCAGAGTGGCTGGGGCAACCCAGTGAGATGGGCAGGGTAAGTTGCTGGTGTTGTTGTTGAATAGGACGTCTTTATTTTCATCAGAGAAATGTTGGAGAGTCTGCAGCTACAGTGGTACCTCTAGATGCGAACGGGATCTGTTCTGGAGCCCCGTTCGCATCTAGAAGCAAACGTAACCAGCGACAGCACATCTGCGCATGTGTGTGACGTCATTTTGAGTGTCTGCACATGCGCAAGCGGCGAAAACTGGAAGTAACACACTCTGTTACTTCTGGGTTACCGCAGAGCGCAACTCGAACATGCTCATTCATTCCAAAGCACATTCAACCCGAGGTATGGCTGTATGCTGTTGCTGCTTGGTAAGCCAACTAGTGTCAGAGGTAGCCCATCAGAGGGCACAGTGTCAAAGCCTGCCTGGACTCTGCTTCTGTCAGCAGGCTAAGCAGAAAATATCCAGATGCAAACAGCACAATAATAAGGATAGAATCTACTGTTAAAGTGCTTCAAAAGGAAATATCTTCATAGTTTTGCTTTTAACATGGACGTTCAGAAAAACTGCCTGGATGGGGAATTCACATGTTAAAATATTCATTACTGTGGTTTAGTACATGTTAAATATTTGCAAAATTGAATATTCATACCTTGGCTTCCCTGGTTGTGATTCTATCCTGGGTATAGTTGTGGGCGACCTTGCTCATTAAGGGTTCCCCAAAGTTTCAGAGGGGGAGCTGCTTACAACATACCTATTGCTGCTTCCTTCCTTTACTTGCAGGTGCTTGGTTTATTTTCAGCGGCAGTCCCATTAATTGGAAGAAATGTTAATGGCTTCATGTTGCTTGGCTGGGAAGAATATGAGAACAAATCCCAATTGTGCGCCCATAACAGAATGGATCAAAGACTCTGAAATATTTCATTCTGGGGAGCAAAAGTTAATGGGATGCAATGTAGTATACAACCAGCACAGCAGGCTCTCCCATTCTCTGACCCAGAAGGAATCTTCTTTCAGGAACTGTAAACAAAGAAGAGCAAGAGATCTTGGAACACTTTGTGATAGTGCAAACATTTCTGAGCAGTAAGTGACATCAAAAGAGAGTCTGTGTGCTTCAAGGAGACACACAGAGCTGGAGATTGAATTTAGCAGCATTATTAATTGGGCTGAGTATCCTTAGAAATGAACTGCAACTGCACCTCAGTTCCCGCAGTCCTAGGTTTCATTTACGGTGCAGATCACAGTACTCTTGTGGCACTGCTGCGCACATGAGGTACACATGAGATTGTCTGAGGAGCAGCTGCATAGCTTCCTCCACTCTCACACAAAAAGAGGGAGGGGAAATGGAGCCATACAGGCAAGCTCAGTGGAAAGCAGCTGCACAGAACTGCTGTAATGTAGGAACTACCGTATTTTTTGTTCCACAAGACGCACTTCTTTCCTCTTAAAAACTAAGGGGAAATGTCTGTGCGTCTTATGGAGTGAATGTGTGGTCCCTGGAGCTAAATTGCCGGACTGCGACATGCTCCTGAGCTGCTCTTTGGGGCTGGTGGGGGGAAACCCGGGTGCTGGCAGAGCAACCGGGGCTTCCCCCTCCAGCCCCGACAAGCTCTTGCTTAGCTGTGCGCAGCTTCCCAGGCCAGGAGAGGCTGCGCGCGGCTATCCCATAAGCCAGGACAGCTAGCGGGATCACTGCGCAGTGATCCTGCTTGCTGTCCTGGCTTCTGGGATTCAGAATATTTTTTTTCTTGTTTTCCTTTTCCAAAAACTAGGTGCGTCTTATGGTCTGGTGCGTTTTATAGAGTGAAAAATACGGTAGCTTAGATTCGGCAGGAGCTTCTGCAATATGGTACACATGAGAGGGCAGAGCCACTCTGTGAAGTGTTGTGGTGATGACTAGTCATGGCTGGCAGTCTGCCGCTTTTGGTTTCACTCATTTTCCCATGTCTTAATAAGTTCAGCCCTCCTCATTTCCACATCAGTTTGCTTTAAAAATAAAAAAGTCCTTGTGAAAATTCATCAGCATTTTAGTGTGACTTTCTCCTAAACCTGCTAGTTTCTAGCAATTTTGTCTTATACATTTCTGAAAAGCATTTTCAACACATTTCTGTATGCCATTTTCACTAACATTTGCTGAGATAATGTGCAGTTCTCCCAGAATGGCTGCAAACAGCAGTAGAACCAGTGAGAGATTTTAGAATTTGACTTAGAAGGAAATGGAAGGAGAAAAAAAGGAATGTTAAGGCACCACAAAGCTCAGATGTGTTGTTAGCATCCATCTGTCTCAGAAGACAATGGAGTTGTGTACCTTTGGGGGGTGGTCAGACTGTTGGGATATTGCAGTGTCTGCTGTGGCTGTAGAGACTGATAAGGGAGATACATGCTATGTTGCAGTTGGAGCAGATGAAGGTGTCCGGTTGTGCTGATGCAGATACACCATGTCATTTCTTCTCTCTGTGCTCCTCCCAGCAGTCATTCATCCTCTGCTCACAGCTATGAATGCATGTCCTGTCTGTCTCTAGGCACTGCAGTCGTTTGCAAGGGATTTCCACATAGCGGTATTGAAGTTGCCATCCCTCATGTCATGTTAGCAGACATCTTTTTAACACAAAGTTTGTTGCTGAGGTGTGCAAACATACTGGAAATGTGGACTTGACACAGTGCATGTGGAGGGCTCTTGGTGGTTGTAAGTTGCCCATGACTCACTTCCATACAGCAGCGTGATCAACACACAAGCCTGGTAGACCTTCATCTTGTTATTGGATGCTAGCATCATGTTCTCTCATACCCTTTTGGAGAGGTGAGCCATTGCCATTGCTGCCTTGCCAATACAGTTTTACCTCGTGTTGTGTGTAACCTCCAGGTTACAGAATTGTGCAACCTCCAGGTTACAGGTTACAAGTGTATACTTCCGGGTTTCATGTGTGTGCAGAAGCACTCTGTGCGCGTGCGCAGAAGCGCTCTATAGTACCATGTGCGTGTGCAGAAGCGGCACCCCTAGTTATGGATTTTTCAGGGTGTGCACGGCACCCCGAAATGAATTAAATCCATAACCAGAGGTACCACTGTACATTTGTCCAGCTCAGCATCAATGTAGAGGTTGCTGGTTATGCTGGGACTCAGGTAGACAAAATTGTCTACCACCTGAAGCATGTGGTCACCAATGTTGATGTGTGGAGTGCTGGCAGGGTCCTGACCCAGAATGTAGGCCGTTGTCAAGCTTATGGTAAGGCCAAACTTCCTGCAGGCCTGGGCAAAACAGTTGATGTGTCCCTGTGGAGCTTCCTTGGAGTGCCAATACTGCATCATCTGCAAACTGTCACGGCTAAAATGGCCGCTGTTTCTTTAATGCGAATAAAGCTGGGTCAGCATGACTCAGCGGCTTGCAGCAGGTTGTATATATATAGTGAGAAATGTTAGTCTGAGACTGTGGCTGGTGTTTGGGTTGGTTGGTGCTGGTGTGTATTCCTATTCAGTCGTGTTTTGCACAAAGACTTTTAAGAATAAAACTCTGCAAGGATATTCTCGTGGACTCTTTTTGTGCCGACAAGGGTCCGAGGACCAGGCTGAGGAGACAAAGGGAGGTCAGAACCCTTTCCTTCTTTTTTTTTGCTTTTTACAAACACTGACACAAACAACATCTCTCAGATGAGGACCTACCACACTTTTGTCTTGGCGTGGAGATATGCCAGGTTGAGCAGATACCCAGCACTCTTCAAATGAAAATACACACTATCTTCCAATGAGCTGAAGGCATATGAGAGCAACAGGGAGAAAAATATGCCAAAGGGAGTTGGGGCAAGAACACAGCCCTATTACACATCACTCTTTATAGGGAAGGTGTCTGAGGATGAGCCATCATACTGGACAGTGCCGCACATATTCTCATGGAAGCACACAACCATCTTTTGAAGCTTAGGTGGGCATCCTATCTTGTTTTGCAGCATGAAGAGTACTTTTCAGCTGATGAGGTCAAAGGCCTTTGTCAGGTCTATGAAGGGGATATTTAAGGGGCATCTCTGCTCTCAGATTTCTCCTGCAGCTGGCACAGTGAGAAAATCATGTCAACTGTTGACCCCCTGAGCTCTAAAACCATATTATGGCTCAGGATAGACTCTGTCAGTGAGTGTCTGTAATATCTTGAGAACTACACAGGGGAAGGCTTTCCCCACAGCACTCAGCAGGGAGATTCTACAGTTGTTGTTACAGTCGTGGTGGCCACCTTTGTTCCTGTACAAATATATTTATGATATTCAGTGGAATTGTGTCTGGCTATGGAATATTGCCTGTAGAAGATATCTGCCTAGGGCACACTGTATATGTTGTTCCATACTCAGGAAATATGGATAATTGGTCTAAAAATTATCTAGAATGTTTTATATATACTCCAAATAGTATATTTAGATGAATTATTTGGTCAATGTACATTGTGAATGGAGATGAAACCCTGGGCTATTGTTACCTATGACATTTATTTTATGAAGCAACTGATTGAAAGTTATATGTTGTGTTGAAATTTAGAGACTACCTTGACATTTTGCATTCACAGGTTATTGGTCTGGGAATATATGCTCTTATTTGTTTGTGTGTTTGACTGGTTTGGGTGTTAAAAGTAAAAAACCGATCTAGGCATTCTCTCAGTCAATGGGTACAGTAGTAAAAGTCACAGCTTAACAAAATACCTGTCTTTCTTCAAGGCTTTGGTGCTTATTACACACACACACACACACACACACACACACACACACAGAGAGAGTTGCATTTCACCCCAATCTCTGAGCAGTGTGAGATTCCAGGAGTTTCAAGCGCTTAATCCAGGGTTCATGTTTTCTTTTGGAATGAGACTATGATGTCTTTATGATATATGGTTTATATATACAACCTGAGCCTGCAGTGGTGGGGTTCATAGCATTACCACCCCAACACAATCTTGCTTCTCCCATAGCCACAGAATCAGGCATGGCTCTCTCTCTCTCTCTCTCTCTCTCTCTCTCTCTCTCTCTCTCTCTCTCTCTCTCTGCCTTTCCAGTCTGCCACTTTGCCTCCAGTTTCGTGTGTGTGTGTGTGTGCGTGCGCATTAGTCTGAGAAGTGCAGATCAGATCAGCTTGTATCAGAATCCGCAAAACCAACATTTCTCAGGTATCTGTAAGAGGGAACAACTTTGTCCCCAAATCTGTCATTGACATACAAAGTCAGTGTTCTCATGCATGAGTTAAAAACCTTTCACAATTGGAAAGATTACTTAAATCCTGGCTGCTGGTTAAATTTTCTCTCCCCTCCAGCTCTGCTTGTTCTTTCTATTTGTGCAAGAAGCATCTGAGCTCACAAACCTAATGAAGACCAAGTCTAAGGCCAGGCTCCACTCGCTTGCTCTTTTGGTCCTTTCCCCTCTATGGGGTAATGTTCTGGCTGTGTTCTTCATCACTTTTCTCCTGACCTTGCTAAGCTGCTGCTTGCCCAAGGCCCAGTGTGGATGATAAACCTCAAAGGAGAGCCATGTGATGAAAGAGGCAGAAGGGGAAAAACATATTCTGAATCTCAGCAGAAGCATATTTCAATCATCCTGGAAGGTCATTGGCTGCATCTCCAACCTTCTCTTTCAAAAGGTTCATGTTAAATGCACCGTGTAATGTGGTAAGGAAGTTAGAGGTATGCTGGGGAAGCAAAGAAACCTTATTCCAATAGCCTGAACAGCAGATTGCAAAGCTGAAAAAGCAAAAAAGATTAAAAATAATAATCAAGGTGTAAAATCACATCTCCCGGATAAGGCCACAAGAAATGTTTGATGGGGATGGATCTACAATGAGGAAAGCTTTGATGTTGCCGATGCTTAGTGATGATATGTGTGTGTGCACACCCAGGGACAAAATTACCTTCAGCTGTAGCCATCATGTAGGCTTTGTGTTCATGTGAAAGCCTGGTTTGGGAACCACTGTGCTTTGAATTAATATATGTATCATATTCATTAGACTTCATGAACATGCTGAAACCTTCACATCAAAGCCCTTTCAAAGTCAAACCTGACTTATAAAATAACAAACTTAGTTCACTCTATAATAATCATAACATTGTATTGTGCTTAAATACTATTCTATTATTCTATTCATATGTGCGCCCACCTTTTGTGCACATTTGTTTCTGCTAAGATTTCCATTGGATTTAATGCCATTTTTCTTATTCCCCAGCCATTCTTATCACAGATTGTCAGAGAGTGTTGATAATACTACTCCTTCAGCTTTGGTGGCAGCCATTAGCCCCTTTTCATTTTTTTAAAAAAATCTTAATTTATCTTTGTCATATTTTGACTTTAGAAGACTTGTAAGAAGTTTGGTTGAAGCAGGCCTCCTTTCACAATCTCTTTTGCGCTGCGAGTATAAATTTTGCAAAAGGTTAGCTGCCCCTCAGTAACGCCTTGCACTTAGACACGGAGCAAAACAAAGACTATAATTGCTAAAGTTTGCAAAGAAGTGCAGAGCACTGCCTGTTTTTGCAGCTTGTTCCAAAATCAAACAATGATTGATGAGACGCAACACGATGGCTTCATATGCGAAAAGGGCATGTTAAATGCCATCATAAAGCTGAACTTTGGTATTAGAAAGGACTCACTGAAATGAGAAAACTGTATATTTATGTTCTGTCAGCTGAAAAGCATTAGATGGCACCTAACGCCACGAACTGTTTTGACACATTCTGATCTGCCGGAATTCATGATGGGCACAAATTCTGGGTAATAACCCAACCTTATTAGAATACAAAAGCAGCGAAACAGAGATTAAAGGAGGGCAGGAAAAAGGCTATATAATGTCAACAACTTGATTCAGCGTCTGGAGTAAGTGTCTAATGATGGCAATTTGAGAAACAAATTAAGAAGATATGAATCTAAACTGTCAATGAATAACAAAAGCCAGTGTGAAAAGGGATGTCTGGTAGTACTGGGGTAGATTTCCAGAAGGATGAGGTTGTACGAACGCAGAGAGTTTTCTTCAGCTGGTTGCCAAACTCCACAGGAACACATGAGTTAAAGAGCAGAAGGGGGCATTCCCTATCACTTGCACTGGGCCTCAAAGAACTTTACAAACCATTGAGATATTTTTACTGTTTTGTCATGTCTCTATAGCTCAGTGCAACCCTAAAACCATTCCACTTAGAGTAGGGGTCAGCCACTGGCGGAGGAAGAGGAGTGTGGGGGGAGCACACCGCCCCCGGCAGCGCGATCCCAGCAGGGTGCCATCGCGGCTGCCCCCCGCCTGCGCTGGGTGCCCTGCCCCCGCAAGCAGCGCATCCTGCCCCCAGGATGAGTGCCACGTCCTGCGGACAGTGCGCCACACCTCCAGGACGTGCGCCATGCCCCTGAGGGCAGCGTGCCCCCGCCTGCTCTCTGCCCCCCAGTGCATGACGCTCTGCCACTGGGGTCAGCAACCTTTTTCAGCCGTGAACCGGTCCACCGTCCCTCAGACCATGTGGTGGGCCAGACTATATTTTGAAAAAAATATATGAATGAATTCCTATGCCCCACAAATAACCCAGAGATGCATTTTAAATAAAAGGACACGTTCTACTCATGTAAAAACACGCTGATTCCTGGACCATCCGCGGGTCGGATTTAGAAGGTGATTGGGCCTTAGGTTGCCTACCCATCTTAGAACCTAATAAAAAGCCAGGTAGGTGTAGTGGTTAGAGTCCTGGTTCCCAATGTGGGGCACATGCCCCACAGGGGGCAATTTGATTTTTAAGGGGAGCAATTTGAGAATGAGTTATTAACAGTGAATGGCCTTTTAGGCTTCCTCCACGTGAATAGGAGTTCACCTTTTGAATAATAAAAATTATATGTCACCGGGGGGGGGGGGATCAGGATTTTAGAGATGCTTAGGTGGGGCATGGTCAAAAAAAGGTTGGGAACCACTGGGTTAGAGTGCTGGACTAGGGCTTTGGAGGCCCTATTTGGACATTACTCCAGTTTGGCTATTATGCCAATTATTAAAAACAACAGTATAAAAAGGCACTAAAATGGCTAAACAGAAGAGAAGGTTAAAATACTGGTTTCACACTACCCCTCCCCTTAAAACGCCTGTGGGCACTTAAGGGCAACTCTTTTCCTTTCATGTTCATAGCTGTGAGATCATAACAACCTACCTTGTTCTTAGATTTTATTTTATTATATTTGACAATTTTGTAAAGGATATAAGGCTATTATTGGCTACTGGCCATGCTTGTTATGTTCCCCCTTGCCTGTCAGAGACAGTGTGCCTCTGAATGCCACTTTCGGGGAATCCTAAGTGGGGTGAGGGATGCTGATTTTAAGTCACGCTCAATGGCTTAATCCAAGAGGGCTGTTCTTACATTCTTACCTCCCTAGGCAGCTACGAAGGAAAAGGTAATAAAGACTTACAAAGCATTTTGCTAAATTTTTAAAGTGCAAAATAAATTATTGCTAGTAGTAACCACTTTACTTGTATATGAGAGCACTCTGTCTCAACCAGTATTAGAGACCCTGACAGGAACCAATGTGATCATAATTATTTGAAATGGACTTCTATTGTCTTCCTTCGCAGTGACACAGTTCAGAATTCGGTTGTATTACTTTCATCTTCTCTGTTATTTATTCGAATTAGAATGCAGCTTGCTCAACATTTTTTGGAGTTTAATACCACCGATTTCAGGGGGTTATTACGATTTATATGGCAGCACATAGAAATTCAAGTCGGGGGTGTCTGACAACCTCACAATTTTCTCTCACAGCATGGCACAAATGTGACACTTTCCAATAACATTCTTTATTTGTACATCGATAATGATACTGCCTTAAATTTATCTTTACAATCTGTATCAACAGCTCAACACATTAAAAGAAGAAGAAAGAATACATTTTATTTATGCTTTCATAATGCTTTCATGTTCTCTGTGGGCTAGTTTGGATGTAGCCATAGTTTAGTGTTATGAGAATAAGCCTAGCCCTCTGTGCTCACTGTCCTCTACTGGTGCAGCCACAAAGAAGAAGTTGGGAGCTTTTGCTTTTTTAAACTGCAGCTTGCCATATCATCTGAATTCATAAAAGCTGTGGCTAATTAATTATGGTTTGTTGAAATAGGTCAACTTTAAAACATAGCTGATGAAGCAGACTTGTTTTTATCAAGGAAAATTAGCCTCATTTTAGGGTTTGGGTGATATGCTAAACTGTGGTTAATCCAAAACTCAAGCAGATGCTTCCAATGTCTTTGTGCCAGCCACACTGGGGAAGGAGAGGAAGACTGTGTGAGCCTGGGGGGAGTCTTGGCTCATTTTCATATTGATAAACATGGTATAGCAAACACAGCCATTGCCTTGAATCCACAGTTAACATTTAAAACATTTATACTAAAGCAGGGGTGGGAAGCAGTATCAGTCCCACCCCAGCAGGCCACTTTGACAGCTCTTGTGACAATCACCTGACAGCATGACCTCAGGTGACTCCTTTTCCTTTGCAGCACAGCTAATTCCAGCAGGGCTTGAGGTCAGCTGATTGGCGCTGCCTTCAAGCTACATTTTGGGCAGAGATATGCTTACAATCTGAAGTTTCTGATCAGAAACTATGGAACTGATGAAAGGAAATCCCTCTTTCAACAGGGATTAGCTCCAGCCACCAATTCCAGCAGCGCTTGTTTTTGGCACCCAATGCCAAAGATGCAAAATGCAAGCCAGACTTGCTAAGGAACAATCAGGAGTGCATTTCAAGGCTCCCAATAATTTCTTTGCAAGTGTATTTTTACTTGCCCTACAAGTATATGATGTTAGGCTTGGTGAAAATGGATTTCTGCAGGGCTGAATTAGGCCTTTGGGCTGGGGGTTCCCACTGCCAATGCTAAAATGTCCTACTATTCCTCTACACAGGGCCGTCTTTACCTGGGGGTGCAAGGGGTGTGGGGCACCCAGGCACTGAATTCTGGGGGGCTCCAGGCGCCCACCACTGAAGTCACCACTTAAGCTAAGGCTGCTGCAGGGAGAGCTCTCTGGAAAGTCTTGCTCACCAAAGCAAGGAGGAAGGAAATTGACAGGAAAGAGGGAGAGACAGAAGGAAAGAAGATGCACCTATCTAGCAATGGGAGCGCGTACAGGCTCTGGAACCTTCCCAAGAAGAACTCGTATATGCACGCTCACTAGGGCCCTCCCAGCTCCTCCAAAAATAAGGTTGCTTCCACAATGAAAGGCTGCCCGAGATGGCTCTCCCACGCATGTGCACAATGCCCGCCCGTTTCATCTTTCAGACACCTTCCTATGACCGTTAGCACATGCGTGGAGTCTTTACACTGATTCCCAATGACTTCTTTAGAAAAGCTGGTTTTAAACAAAACACACACACAAAAAAACTCCATTTGGAGCTGCGCAGGCGTGAGCGCTATTTATCAAATGATAATAGTGACATAAGCATAATAAAAGTTAATTTGGGGGCTAAACTAAATTTGGGAGCGCTGGGCGGATCTTTGCATCTCAGTAGTGCATATGCTAAAGACGGCCCTGCCTCTACATGTCTGTGGGACATGTATGAATGTTTGACTGCACGTATGTGAGACTGCATGTCTGGTAAGTGTGCTGTGTTGTGAGTTTATGTGTGTGTGTGTCCTGTATATGCAGCATGCACAAGTGAATAAATACATTTGCCAAAAACACCACTGTTGTATGACCCTTGCAAGCTGCCTGCCAATGTGGCCCTCTGGCCAAAAAAAGGCTGGCAATTACTGCATTTGATCCAAGCGCAAAAACAAACCTGTTTCACACATGGGCATTTTGCCCTGTGGCACTGGTGCAAGGCAGTACATTTTCCAGACTAGGAATCAAGGTGTTGCTCACTCTTTTTGAAAGAGTCCTATTTGTTTCCTATTGGGTGACAGATGTAATAACTTCTATCAGAAAGAGCACATTGCAGGAAATAAGGATTTAAAGATCACCCCATGCTTGATTTTTAAAAGCAAAAAGAATTCCTTGAGTATTGCTTTAACAGCACCTCTTTGATCAGACCCTGTTGTTCTCATAGGCTTTTGTTAGCTCTTTGCTGTGTATGATTTCCATCTTTCCCACCAGTTAGAACAACTGTGTTTCTATCATGAACCCAGAAAAATAATTTTAAAAAATGATATATGTATATAGCCATAGGAGTTTCCTTGCCCTGACTCTGGATGATCAAAAATAAATGGTGATTGGGTTAAATGAAAAGTGAATGGCTTGCTTCTTTAGGCAGAAGACCAAAGATCAGATTCAATATGAAACAGTTGAAGAAGCAAAATGATACAGACAGAAGATAAAACATATACTTAAGTAATCGTAGCTGAATGTGTTACTGTCAGTATCCTCTCTCCTTAATCAGAAGGAAATGGACCACATAAAGTTTTGTCGACGGTATAAGAACACTGATCTCCTTCCTTCCTAACTCTCATACTTATATAAAAGACCTCGCAGTAGTGAAGCCATCACAGCTATTTTTGATGTCAAGTTCACAGCATAATAAAACAGAGGACTAGAGCTCAAACACTTCCGCAACCTATAAAATATTACAGAACACATACATGCCTTTCATAATTTGTGATGAAACAATGAAGGAACCACAAAACCTTGAGTTGAGAATGAGTTCCTGAAATGTTGAAGGAATTCAGTCTCTGATTTATGTGTTCCAGTTCACCAGAGTCTGGAGCATTTGCATTCCAGGTCTTCCATAGAGCTTGGGAACTCCATAGACTGGGCAGGGGGGGGCTATTTCATGGGGATGGAGGATTTCTTACAATCTATATGGTTAGTTGGTCTACATGCTGGGCTGAATGCATATACCTCGGGTTAAGTACTTAACCTGAAACTCTTCTTAACCTGAAGCACCACTTTAGCTAATGGGGCCTCCTGCTGCCACTGTGCTGCTGGAGCACAATTTCTGTTTTTATCCTGAAGCAAAGTTCTTAACCTGAAGCACTATTTCTGGGTCTGTAACCTGAAGCGTTTGTAACCTGAGGTACCACTGTACATTTAATAAATAAACAATAATAAATTCAGTAAACAATAATAAATTCCCATTGTTCTTGGGAGGATCTTCTGCATGAAATACCTTGGGAAGTAAAAAACGAAGGGCAATTTAGTTGGTTTGACTAATCCACAAAACACAAATGAAGCCCGCCACCTCCCTTTAGGGAACCCTTATGCCAAGTTGGGTGACAATATCTCAATATACATCCAAATTGGCACAGTTGGAATCCATCACACCAAATTGGGTGATGATATCCACCGCTGTCCAAATTCGCAGAGTTTGGACACATCATGCCCCAAATTGGGCAGTTACACCCAAGTCACATTTTGGACCACCGTCTTGATTCAAAATGGCACCCCAAGTCCAAACATTGATGAAGACCACCACCTCACCCCTGGGAACTCTCAGGATGAGATTGGTGACAATATCTCACGTGACAGCTGAATTTATAGAGAAAAGAGAGAAAGACAAATGGACAAATAGACAAACCAGTTACCAAAATATATAGTAGATTTTGGCATGTAAGTAGTATATAAATTTAACAATAACAGTGTGGTGTAGTGGTTAGGAGCGGTGGACTCGTAATCTGGTGAACCGGATTCACGTCTCCGCTCCTCCACATGCAGCTGCTGGGTGACCTTGGGCTAGTCACACTTCTCTGAAGTGTCTCAGCCCCACTCACCTCACAGAGTGTTTGTTGTGGGGGAGGAAGGGAAAGGAGATTGTTAGCCACTTTGAGACTCCTTCGGGTAGTGATAAAGCGGGTATCAAATCCAAACTCTTCAACAACAACAACAACAAAAATAAAAATAATAAAAGCACTGTTTTCAAAGTGTCCAGCTAGATGCCTATGAGAAGCCTGCAAGAAGGAACTGAGTGCATTAGCTTGTGATTCCCAGCAACTGGCATTCAGAGGCTGTACTGCCTCCAGCAAGAACCAACCTGGGCTGAAGCCTGTTTAGGCAGCGAAGGAAGTGGACAGATTCAGAGAGAAATCAACATCCAAAAACGGCTAAGTGCCATAGCTGGCATGGAGACCACTCTCTACATACTCATTTCCTCATGTTTCCAATCTTAAGTTTAGTTTTACCACATTTTCACATCAGTTTGCATTCCCTCCCCCCCCCAAAAAAAGTGCTCAAGGAAATTTGTCAAGATTTTAGTGTGCATTTCTCCTAACATACACGTTTGTATACATTGTTGTTTAATAGGCACAATATTGCCCAATAGGCACGATTTTGAATTTTTCATTAACGTGTTCATTCTTATGCCCATTTCTCCCCAGTTTACATTTTTGTGTGTGTGTGTGTGTAGATTCTTTTCCTGGAGAAATGCATCATGAAATTTGGAAAGGTGTGCATTTGAAAGGATAACTGCTTCAGTTCACATATTGTTCTGGGAAGTAAGAATTAGGTAGATTCGTATTAAAATGCAAACAGAAGTGAATTTCCCCAGTCCCTTTTCCTGCGAAACTGAGGAGCAGACACAAACTTACATTTCTGAGGGGACCCAATCCATCTTTGTTCTCTGCAACCAAGTTAAAAAGACTGACCACCTGCATAACCCCAGAGGGTTATATATGATCTCCATAGGAGAGTGCTTTTATTAGCTGATTGCTTCTGAAAGTGTCATGTGGATGTGCTTAAGTAAACCAATTAATTAATGAACTCTTGACCTTGTGTTGTGCAGCTTTGTCTCTGTTCAATTAGAATCTAAGCAAACTAGTGATTACAATAATTGACCTCAGGAGGTCAATTCTGTGCGACAGAAAGGAGTGTTTCCTGATGCCCACTAAAAGAAATAAATAGGGGTATAATCTAGCCAAAGACAAATGCTTGTCCTACTGATTTCAATGGGATAATTAAGCAGTACATGCTTCAGTTTTACCTACTAGTGGCTGCAGTAGAGGGTACATTTTGCATTTTTTTAAAAAAATCTTTTCTTTTGAAGGAGCCTTGGTTTTCTGCTTCAGATTTCACCCACTGCCCCTTCCCTCAAGGCTGAACTGGAAAGCCTTCTTCTTATTTGGCAATCACTCATAGTAACAGTGAGTCCGTAAGTGACTGTGGAGACCAGTTCTGGAGCCGCACATCCTTCCACTGTTGGGACATAGGTTTCTGGTTGATCACAGTGAGGGTTTGCCAAACATGCCTTCCTCTTAGCATGTTTCTCCCTTCGTCCTGCCACCATAAATGGTAAAAGACCCTCCTTTGCAGCAAGCACACAATGGATTCTAGTATGGTGTTCCATGGGCCAGGCTATGTGGCTAGCCTTCCTGTCTCCAGAGATGCTCACGGTGCAGCCCTAAACATTTTTACTCAGAAGGAAGCTTAATGCTATGCAAGGGGCATGGGCATGGGGGGGGCAGGGGGGACACCTGCCCCCCTAAATCAATAAAAATCAATACAAGTCTGTCAAGGAGAGAGTCGCTTTCCTGAGTCCACCCTCCAAGCTGCTAATCAATCACATGCAAGCACCAAACGGGTTACCAGGCTTTGTTGGTTTCTTCTCTGGCACCAGCTACAGAACATCAAACAGTGTGTCTAAAACACGGCATGGTTTCTCTCTTTCCCCCCACTGGTTAACTCATAGATTTATAGGGGTTGGGGGGTGCTGGCAACTAGCCAGCCCCATTACATGCTCCCACTTTGGGAGACTAAATGTTACCACCTTCCTGAGGGGTCCCACCCAGCAGTATTTGCTCAAAGGATCACTACTTCGCGACAGTCAATACAAATCTGAGGTTCTGCCCTTCCTACCAAATGTCTGCCCCCCCCCCCCCCACGAAAAATCCTGGCTATGCCCATGGCAAAGGGCCTTTAATCCCACGGAAGTGTGTTGCCTTGGCAACAGCCTGACAATGGCTATGCTTTTGAATTATGGTGCTGGAGGAGACTCTTGAGAGTCCCATGGACTGCAAGAAGATCAAACCTATCCATTCTGAAGGAAATCAGCCCTGGGTGCTCACTGGAAGGACAGATCCTGAAGCTGAGGCTCCAATACTTTGGCCACCTCATGAGAAGAGAAGACTCCCTGGAAAAGACCCTGATGTTGGGAAAGAGTGAGGGCACAAGGAGAAGGGGACGACAGAGGACAAGATGGTTGGACAGTGTTCTCGAAGCTATGAACATGAGTTTGACCAAACTGCGGGAAGCAATGGAAGACAGGAGTGCCTGGCGTGCTCTGGTCCATGGGGTCACGTAGAGTCGGACATGACTAAACGACTAAACAACAACAAATGCCTAGGCTCCAGGAGCCTGACACTAGTCCTTGGATACCTATGCTAGGTTCTGCACCTTAAATTGGCTTCAGAAATTATTCTGGACATGCAGTGCCTCAGTTGGCAGTGTCTCTCAGTTCACCTCAGCTTCCCTTCCCCTTCCTTTATTGATGCCTTTGTCAGCATACATTATGCATATCATAAACTTGTTGGCGAATAAAGAAATAATTCCGACCAACAGTTCCGGAGCTCATCAAAACACCCCTTCTTGTGTGCTTCAGCAGTCTTTGCTTCAGAGTGTTGTAAATGAATAAAAAGCCTTCTTAAACACTGTTCTTCATAGGTGACTGATTATCCAATGCTCCAAAGGCAAAAAGAGTAATTAAACTTTAAACTCTATAAATGGTGCATTCCATGGGGATAGAATGCATGTTTCTTAAAAGAAAGAAAGAAAAAACTAACATAACATGGAAGGGGGAAAACCTTAGTAATTTGCATTTAGTGTACGTCTAGTTAGTTTCAATTTCGAACTTTTGCCTGAAGTGTGTGCTTGGGAAACACATGCTGCAGTCCCTAGGTTATTGCAGTGGATTTACAGTTGTGGAGAGTTAATTGACTATTGATGACAGGGTAGCTCATTACTGGCAGGCAATGTAAAATGCTTCACTGGACCAATAAATATTAGCCTTCAACAAAAGGTTATTCGTTCCACTGTTTATTGCCACAGAGTGCAGATTCCTGTGGTGTAGGAAGAGGAGGCAGAATGTACTCCCTTTGGCCTGGCTCACTTGGTGAAAATGCTAGCTTTGCAGGAGAGCTGAATTATGCTTAAATCAGGGTTGGAAAACCTTTAGCCCTAGAGTTATTGCTGGACTACAACTCCCATAATATGACCATCAGGGACGTTTTTAATGGTTGGTGTTTTATTGTGTTCTTAATATTTTGGGGGGAGCTGCTCAGAGTGGCTGGGGCCAGGGGTGAAGGAAAGGGGGGTGGGGGCAGTTTGCCCCAGGTGCCATCATAGAGAGGGGTGACAAATTATCAAGGAACAATTACTGCCCTACTAGGGAGGTTCATAATTTATTTTTTTTTGGAAAATGCCTGCTCCAAAGGTCTTATCTTACTACACTAGGGATTATATAGCTACATATGAAATTTCATGCATATCAGTTAATATCTTGACCCTCCTCCGTGAAAATAGCTGTTAACTTGGCCGTTTTCCTATTTCGTGAAGGCTGAAATTTCAACAAAGCACGTGCCTTTGCTAGACTCTTTTCGGGCACCTGCTAAAAGCATTCTTCTTTAGGCAAGCATACCTAGATGCTTAGGAAATTGAAGTAATTATAATCTTACTATTTTAGCTTTTGTATGTTTTAAAGTAGGATTGTTAATTTTTCTTGATTTTACTGCTGTGGTTTTTTGTTTTGGTAAACCACTTTGCAGGTTTTTTAAAATAAATTTTATTAAATAAATAAACAATTAAAAATAAAATAACACAAACCAAAACACAATCCATCCTGTAGATTTAAGTATCTGTCGCCTACTTGTTATCAGAGGCTCAGAATTCGCATTCGTTTGTAAGAAAATAGGAAATAATTTTGCAGGCAAAATATATATAAAAATAAATCAATGTGTGTATGTGTGGGGGGGTGACAAGAAATTTTCCCCACCAAGTACCACCCAACCTTCCTATGCCTTTGGCTGGGGCAACCCAGTCGGATGAGTGGTATATAAATCATTATCATCATCATTATCATCTGGGGGTGATTTGAGTTGGAGTCCACAACACCTGGAGGGCTACAGATTTCTCACCCCTGTCTTTAAATCAAGGCAGATATATGAGTGTGTCTCTACATGAGGTGTGCACAAGTTGCTATGTGTGACCTACCAAGCAGCTGACTGGCCAGGTGACTGCCTACCAGGTTACTGCCAGCACTTCTGCTTTCTCAGTCAAAGGCAGGCAACAAAACTAAGGCTTATCCAATACACACTTTCTTGGGAATAAGCTCCAGTGGACTCACTGAGATAACTTCTGAGCAGATATACATAGGATTGCACTGTAAGAGGTATATTGAGCCTCTGCTGGGCCACACCATATAGCTGATGGGCTACTTCTGGCATGGGGTGGTGGTGGTCAGAGGTGGCGCAGGCCTGTTCTAAGCCAACAAGGAAAGAGTCCACCCAACTTCAGTTCAGATTGTATTTAGGACATTTTCAAGCAATTGTTTTCAATCAAAGGTGTCATGATTTCTTAACGTGGTGGTGGTCAGACCCTCTTTTTGAGTAACTTGAGCTAAGGTCTGCCCATCCAGTACTGGATTAATGAGCCTATACTCTTCACGTCTGCTTCCCTTTCTTTGGGATTTTTGGGCTTTCCCCCAGGAAAGAACTTGGCATAATTTTATGCAACAGTAGTATGCATAAATAAATCAAGGGGTATTTCTGAGGTTGTGGGCTGGGCTGGGCTGTGACTGTCAATATCGAACAGGTGAAGGAACTATTAGAGGTTACCATCCACACACATTTGCTGTGCAAATACTGGTGGTTTTAGACTTTTAAACTGTTTTAGCAGAGTTTATCTTCTTTCTCTCACGGAAGTGGTGAACAATGACAAAGTTGTTCTAAAGATGACTCACAAACTCTGTGAAGTCTCGGTCAAGAGATTTTATTCCCAGACCAGGTACAAGCATGACGGTAGCAAAGGTATTTTCCAGCTGTTACCATAAACAGCAATTAACAGCATACTTTTAAACAAAAGTCTTTCTTATCTCTCAACACGTAGTAAATTACAGCAACAGTCCTTCAGCAGAATTTACAGGCAAGACTCTTTGGACAGACATTTGCTATCAGGCATCTGCAAAAACGAAGCCGAGTGGTCTTCTTTTTTATTGACATTTCCAGGTGATGCTAATTAATCTCAGAGGAAAACTCTAGAACTTTTCAGAAACTTTCTACTTGTTTCTGGCAGAATGATTCCTTAACAGGAACCTCAAGGCCAGGGTGATGGTATGTGACATTGCTGCATTTTAGGGTCTACCTACTAGAGTGTGTAAGGGGTGGAGAGGCAACTGTCTTTCCTTGCTCTATGCTGCTGTGCCCACAGGGGTTTGTACCATTTCTGGGCTTGCAATAAAGGTCTTCCTCTCCTCCACTGAGAGAGTGGTGGAATACATCCTTTGTGCTGGGGAGAACATGTGGTGGGGCATGACTGCATGATGGGGAGCTTGGAGGACAGGTGGGACCATGCTCATTTGTTTATGGTGTTACCCATGAACATCTGAGTTGTGCTTGTGTGTTGGTGATTGGCCAGGCATGTGTTGGGTAGGGTGTGTATGTCTGCTGGGTAGTGTGCCCAGATTGGCAAAAATGGAGTTGTCATGGATGCCACAGATGTCTCCGGCTTTCACTGAGCTAGTAAGTTTTCCCCCTCCCAGCCGCAGCTGAGCAGCTTGGATACGTTCTTGTTTTGCCAGATTGCCAATAGCCACACCAGTTGATGGGTTTCGTTATTTTGGATTGCTCTGTAAGTGGCTCTCCAAAAGAGCAGTAGTCATGTGGTATAATGCCATAGATGTGTGTGTTCTAGAAAGCGTGACTGTCACTTTGAGAGCAGTAAATGTCTATATAGGAAGGCTAGAAGAGAAAGACAATGGAGTTGCACACTAAGGGAAGATGGCTACGTGGTTGGTTAAATAAAGTTATATTCAAGTAGCTAATGGTGTCTGAGCAGTTGCATAGCAGGGAATTAAATCATGAATTCTGAAAAATACAATGTCATATTCATATGTAAATCCCTCAACCAAAACAGATAATTCCTACAAGTAGAGAAAAAAATATGTCACATCTTCTCCTTTTTAAATCTTGGCGTGTGTGTATGTGTGTCCGTCCAAAGAAGAGGTTCCAGAATGCTCACATTTTCAGCTGTGATCCATCAATGTCATACTGAGAGAAAGGGCAAAAACCCTGTAGTGAGACTGACAATCACAAAAGCTTCTTACCCTTCTTCCATTATTTCTTCTACATGCTATAGATAAGTAGCTTGTCCAGACTCATGCCATGCCTGCCAAAGTCAATTTCCCAAACACACCCCTGCTTCTCACTCATAATCTTGTGATTTTAAAATGGTAAAGTAATAATACATTTGGAGCAGCATGTGTCTTCCATTTTTCTGATCTGAGCACCATTCCATCAGATCCAATGGCCATTTCTCCTCCCTGCCTCTTGGAGTTCTCTGTCTTGTGTCAAAGGAGTCATTTGGACATTACTTAAAAGTACAGGAGAGAACACAAGGAGAGAGAGATATATAACATCTTACAGGCCTCATCTGTGTTTTTATCTCTAGTATGCATGTGTAGTAGTAGTAGTAGTAGTAATTTATACCCCACCCATCTGGCTGGGTTTCCCCAGCCACTCTGGGTGACTCCCAATAGAATATTATTATTATTATTATTATTATTATTATTATTATTGAAGCAACAAAGCATCAAACATTAAACACTTTCCTAAACAGGGCTGCCTTCAGGTGTCTTCAAAAGTCAGGTAGTTGTTTATTTCCTTGACATCTGATGGGAGGGTGTTCCACATGGCAGTCGCCACTACCAAGAAGGCCCTTTGCCTGGTTCCCTGTAACTTGGCTTCTCGCAGTGAGGAAACTGCCAGAAGGCCCTCGGCGCTGGACCTCAGTGTCCGGGTTGAACGATGGGGGTGGAGACACTCCTTCAGGTACAGTGGGCCAAGGCCATTTAGGGCTTTAAAGGTCAGCACCAACCAGTTGTGCTTGGAAATGTATGTGTGTATGAAGCTTGGGGCCAGTTTGCCTGCCAGATCACTTTACTCCATATATGGCCATGCAACTCCTTTGATCTGAGGAACTGGCACCATTACAGGTGCCATACAATATTCATTCCACATTTGTGAGAAATCAATATTTTATTGTGGCAGCACTCAGGCTTTGGAACTCCCTGCCTATTAACAACAGGCATGTGCCTTCACTGTACTCTATTTGGTGCCTGCTAAAAATATATTTGTTTAGTTAAGCCTATCCAGATATGTAGAATGTTGTCATATGTTTTAATCTATTTTTCAGCTTTATTGTTGATCTTAATTATTTTTGAATGCTTTAAACAGTAGTTTCTGACCTTTTTTTTACTGACAGTTTTATTGTTTTATTCTTTTTGTAAATTGCTTTGAGGTTGTACCACAATGAACATACAGACACACGTGCTGTTTTATTCCTCCATATTGTGGAAAAGCTACTTCCTGGATGGTCTTCCAGCATCTGTAGGAAATAAAAACATATGAATTCCTCCTCCCTCCGTTGTCTTATATTTGATCCAGCCCATTAGATCTCATCATAGGTGGCACATTCATTAGCATTTGGGGAAAAAAATCTGTTGTTATGCAGTGTTTGGCTTAAATAGCTGAACAGCAACCTTTGTTAACTGACAGTTGATAAATTGCCCAAGGAAATAACAGCGGCCAAGAATATATTTTAAAAAATGACACAGGGGCGAGGCACTGTAATGACTGGATGTCAGAGCCTGGCTCTTTGCAATCATGTCTGTTTATTAATCCACAAAGAGGTGGAAATCACCGCAAATCAAATGCGAACAAAGGCATGATGAATTAATCAATAAAGCCATGGACAAACCACACCAGCACTCCCCTGCCTTAATTTAAAAAGCAAAACAAGATTGCCTCTATTTGCTTGTCTCTTTCAACACATATTGCTGCATATTGCTGGTTAAGCAACAAATGAAAGCTCAGTCGAGTCATTTAAATCCCTGTGAGACACATGCTGTTTCCCATAAAGCGTTTGAACAATAATCCTAAATTACAGTGTTGAGGTTATAGATTATGTAGGCTGCTGCATTATTATTATTTTTTTTACTTTTCTAAGCCAATGTAGACAGCATTTTGGTATGGAGAATGCTAAATCACACATAAGACAGACATGCTATGGCCTCATCCACACTTCTGCTTGTCCCATGCCTAGAAAGCATGGGTCAGAGAGGTTTTCTACTTTTCCTACTCTTTGTAGACATGAATCCTACTGGTTTTGCCTTTGCCCCAGAAAACCCACTCTTTAGTGCTACATTGGAACAAACCGTAATCTGTGGAAAACTCAATTGCCCTTTGTTCTGATTCAGCACTAAAGATCAGGTTTCCCCAGGGAAAAGTGGTGGGGCAAATGGAAGTGTAGAAAAACCCTCTGTTACACTTTTATTTTAACTGTATCTGAGCAAAAAGACTCCCCTGGCAGACTTATGGATATTTCAGCTGAATAGTATCCTCCACCACACCTAAGGATAGCAAACTAGCTTAGAGGATGCAGGGCGCACCACAAAGTATGCAGAACTCTGACCTCCTTTATCTTGCTGCTGCTGCTCCACAGCATCTGCCATCTGAGATGCTCGCTCTGCCTACTGGTAGGGCCCAGAGGCCACCTGGTCACAATCTTCTCCACTATGATGTGATGCATTGCATTTCTATTTTAATAACATATTTTTTATGATTTGCATCTCTCTCTATAAATTAACATGTGAACATTTAATGCAAATCTGTATCCTCTTTTTTGGGTGTGTGTATGATGTGTCAGTGGCTACATTCCATTCCACAACATTCCATCACTGGAGACAAAAATGCTCAGGCAGTAACCATTTAAATGGATAATTTTCAACAATTTTTTAGACTGGTGTTGGATTTTCCACACCTGTACAGTGATACTGGAAAAATCTCCAAGATATATATAGAGAGATTTAGCTTTGTTTTCTTATAAATGTCCGCTCCTGCCCATAAGACAGTCTTGATAGTATGAGTGATGATCAGGGACCAGTCGGCTGTATCCAACACTGCACACACAGAGTTTTGCTTGTAGAACTGGACTTCCTTTCCTGTGCACTCCCAAAATCTGCTCTGGAGGTTTCCCCAACTCTATGGAGCAAATTTGGAGAGTGTGGGGAGCACTGCAGAGGAGAGAAGAGGGAAGTTCCATTGGGTAAGCAAACATCTGTTGTGTGAGCAGAGCAACAGTGTTGGATGCAACCCAGTGTTGTCTTTTTTCAGTCAGAGTCTGTTCACAGGAACAGAAAAATGCATGATCATCAGATCATTTGAACTGGGACCAGCTCATTTGTAGGCATTGCTTCCATGCTCTCAGTGCTTGTAGAATTACCTCAGGTGTAAAACAACAACAACTTGGCTGGCTTTGGGTACTGTAACACCCAAAAGGGGTGGGGAGTTTTGTTAAACTCCCATTACCTTTGATTCTTCATTGCTAAGTGGAGTTTTTACAAGGTGTCCATTTTGCAAAAGGGTCTTCCTCAACTGCTTGCAACAGGAAATATGGCAACAATTTGAAGCCCATGAGGTCACGAGGAAGCTGCCTAATGACTAGTAACACCAGCCTAGCAACACTCTGAAGTGTAGATGAGTTCCCATAGGCAAGACACAGTGATAACATCAATAACCTTTATTGAATGAACAGAACTGGACAACAGGCAAAGCAACTGCTTATATGCATTTCTGAAGGCCTGGGCCATTCCCACTCTCAACGTGATTGGCTATCTAAACTCCCAAGCTGCGAATCATAACTCAGAGTTTAAGGGTCAGTGGCAGATGCCCAAATCCTGAAATGTTCTGTGGTTGGATATCATGTTTTGAATCAGAACACAGGGGCTCAGAATCCTTAGTCCAGACTCAAGCTCAGGCAAACGCAGATCACAGAATACAGTGGTACCTTGGTTTAAGAACAGTCCTGCTTACGAACCATTCAGTTTATGAACTCTGCAAAACCGGAAGTAGTGTCCTGGTTAGCGAACTTTACCTCAGTCTAAGAATGGAATCCGATTGGTGGAAGGGCACCAGTGGCGTAGCGTGGGGAGTGCAGGGGGGCCCGGCCGCACCGGGCGCAATATCTGGGGGTTAGGGTTAGGGGGCGCAAATCCACGGGTTAGGGGGTGCAAATTACTTGCCCCGGGTGCTGACAACCCACGCTACGCCACTGAAGGGCACCAGTGGCGGGAGGCCTCATTAGGGAAAGTGCACCTCAGTTTAAGAATGGTTTTGGTTTAAGAATGGACTTCCTGAATGGATTAAGTTCATAAACCGAGGTACCACTGTACATAACAAACTCTTAGCTCAGTGTTGTTTACACTGTCTGGCAGCGGCTTTCTGGGTTTTCAGGCAGGAGCCTTCCCCAGCTTTACCTGCAGACACCAAGGATTGGACCTGGAACCTTCTTCATGCAAGACAGATGCTGTACTAATGGTCTTTCCCCAAACATTGGAGTGATGCAGAAGGCCATCTTGGTGTGTCTTTGGTCATTAAAACCACAGATGCTATGAGTGTTTGCACAGTTCAAACCTTCATGCAAATCTTCTGCAAATGATTGCGTGAACTGGAGCTGATCTAGCAGAGGACAGAAATATTTTTCTGTGATCCAGGCATCAATAAGCAGAAGAACCACTTCCCATTATGCCTTTGCCCTAAAGGTCCATAGATTTCAATAGAATTTGTGTAGAGGGGAATGAGAGCTCCACCCTCAGGATTGCAAGCTTCCATATTTAAATTTTATGGCTTTTCCTTTTTTTGAACTTGAGGAAAGGGTTCATGAGACGAAAATCACCATGCAAGCCCCAGGGGAGGGATTGATATCTCTCTAGTTTTAACATCCTGTGATTACCCCTGCTGCTTAAGTTATTGTTTATAACAACTGTTTCAAATACATTGGGGCTTCAATTAAGGAGGTACTTACTTCAAGTGACTTCAAAGTATTTGCATTGGTAATGAACGATGTCTGGGATCCAAATGAAGGAAGCCTGCTTTCTCTTTCTGTCTGGAGGGTGGGGGAAATTCTGAAACCCCCAAATGCCTGCAATTACTGCCAGCAACATTCTTTGGCGAAGTTGCTGAAATGAATTCCATTATTTGTTTCTGCATATGTGGAAAAATCATTATGCTCATTTTAAGGAACCACTAATTCTGTAATCCTGAAAGAAAACTTGAAAATGAAAATATGTTGGACTGTAGCCAATTAAAGCCCCATCTGCCCTATGGGGGGGGTAGTCAATGCTAGTCCTACTCAGAGTAGCCCTACTGATGTAAATGGATCATATGCTTCATTTAGGTTCTTGGGATTCAACTAATGAGTCCTTCACTGTTCAAGGACTTCTGCTTGCGCAACAGGTTTCCTTTATCTCCTTATCCTTCCCCCCAAAATTAGCTTGGTGGGAGTTGTGAAAATCTCTGGAAGAGCACACAGGGGGTGGAGAGAGGGGTGTCATTCTTTCTGAAGCAGAAATGCTTGCATTGATGGAATGACCAGAAGAGCAAGATGTTGAATTCCTCCCATTCATTTTAATGGGCTTGCTCTGAGTAGGACTTGACTGAATACAACCCTATACAGTGTCATGCCACATTAAACGGTTATGACTCCCACCATAGAATCATGGGAAGTATAGTGCATTAAGGGTGCCGAGAGTTATTAGGCAATCTCATTCCCCTCACAGAGCTACAATTCTCGGAGGCAGTGGCGTAGCGTGGGTTGTCAGCACCCGGGGCAAGGCAAGTAATTTGCGCCCCCTAACCCGTGGATTTGCGCCCCCTAACCCATGGATTTGCGCCCCCTAACCCATGGATTTGCCCTAACCCCAGATGTTGCGCCCGGTGCGGCCCGCCCCCCCTGCACCCCCCACGCTACACCACTGCTCGGAGGTCCCTAGGAAGAGGGATTGACTGCTAAGCCACTTTGGGAGTTGTAGCTCTCTGGGGGGAATAGGGATTTCCTAACAACCCTTTTGACCAAACTGCGGGAGGCAGTGGAAGACAGGAGTGCCTGGCGTGCTCTGGTCCATGGGGTCACGAAGAGTCAGACACGACTAAACAACAAAACAACCCTTAGCAAGTAGAATTAAAAGGGTATGGGCAGGAGATGAAATTTTGAGTTCACTGGTAGGAATTCATGCGAACTTGAGTGGGATTTCCCCTGCACTTTTTCTGCTAAAAAATGCCTTGCACTAGTGTTCTTAAGGATTTCAGAAACCCAATTTTTTTTTTTTTGGTAATGAGCCTTCCTGGCTCATTTTTTAACCACTGCCTCTGCCTCTGTAGCTTTCTAACAGAGCTTTATTCTACAGCTGTGTCGGTGACCTGAGAGAGAAGGGGGTAAGCCACACCAAAGTCTGCTACCTTCCCAATAAGCAATAACAACCATTAACTTCTACCAGGATCAATTGGAATAATGACAACACCCCCCCTCCTTGTAAATCATCCAGGCTTCATTAATTTTCATGCCCGTCAGAGAAAATTAACTGCCCTAATCGCATTGCACATTTGCCAGTGCAAAATGAAGAAAGCATTGACTGCTATGTCCTGAGGCTATTCCATTCTACTGGACAGCTTAGACATTACGGGACTGAGTATGCAATTAAGATTTCTTTTTATTAACCAGTTTTTACATTACGTTCAACAGCCCCTTTGCACAATTAAATGTCCCGTTTAACAAGCATGATAAAATTCTCATTAGCCTCTATTATAGGCTTTTGTAGAATCTTCCTGCTTTGCTAGAACACCAATGTAATCTAATTAACTCCACCACTTAAAATGTTTCTTCCCACCTCTTGTTCACTCCCCTCTCCACTGCCACCAATTTCCTTGATGTTCATTAGGCCTCTTGTGGAAAACAAATCCACAGAATGCACAATGAATGCCATTTATCCTATAAAATACTAGGGAAAGGAGGCCTTGCAGAGGTCAAGCTGTTGAATGGTTTCTTTAAATGTAAAGGTTCATCATTGTTCCACCCGATGTGTATGTCTTTAAGGGGCCAGAGCAAGGGCCAGAGCAAGATAACGAGACCCAGCTTTACAGCTGTGAAATGTAGCAGGTGCTGCTGAGTTGTATTTGATTAAGGTGTGTCAGCATTTGGGTGTAGTATATAAGGAGCAGCACCTAGCTCTCCCATTACCCTGAGGGATGGTTTGGTGGTTGGGTCTGGTTTGGTTGTTAATGTATTTAGTGTAAAAGGAGTTTTTGTTTTTCTTATTAAAACCTTGTTTAAGTTATTTTTGAGTCCTTTATTTTTTAATGCATGGTCTCCCCAGCAAGCTCTCTGCTGCGCTACCATACTGTAAACAGCCAACACAAGCATGGTAGCTAATTTCTGCAGAAGCATGATAAGATGGAATCATAGAAAGATATGTGTTATCACAAGTACACACAGCACCAGACAAAGGAATTAGGCTGTTGGCTGCTCCCCCCGAAAAGCACCCAAAACAGCAGAATGTTAGCTATATACTTGGAAAGATTTAATGATAAACAGAGGGTCAAATGTGCTGCTTTGAAGATGAACTTTCTGGGCAGGATGGACTGAGGGCCAAACTTAATGTGTTATTAATTAAATGTGCAACAATAATTCATGTGATTAATGTGCTTTTTTGGTTACATAAATAACAATGGGGGATGCTGAACAGGCTTAAGAACATATGGGGGTGGACAGATGGTGAATTTAATTATTTCTCCCCTTGCCATGACAAAAAAAAATATGCCTCTCTGGTGTGGCTAGTTATATTTCAGTAGAAGCTTTTGTTGGTACCAATGATTGAAATTCATTGGGTGGGTGGACTGTTCATTAATTAAATACTGTGATTCCACAAAGGCACACTAATGGGAGGAGTGGTGGATGTTGTGCTGATTTGGTCATCAGTTTGATGTGGATATAATGGAAGCTTCTCCATCTGTGTACACAACCCCATCTACTCTACATCCAGTGCATTCGTTCCACTGGTTTGGGAAGCGGTGAGCAAGCATTGCTAACCACAGTCCATATCACGAGTCTATCCTGTAGTTTATTATGAGATACTGTGTTCTGAGGTGCTTGCTATCCAGTTCTTTCTATCACCTGTACCCTCTGCCCCCCCAATGTTGCTTTCTGAAGCAGGTTACATCAGGTATGCCCATGAGCCTGATACCAAAGTTAACAATGTCTAAGAAGCAGTGGCGTAGCGTGGGTTGTCAGCACCCGGGGCAAGGCAAGTAATTTGCGCCCCCTAACCCTAACCCCCAGATGTTGCGCCCGGTGCGGCTGGCCCCCCTGCACCCCCCACGCTACGCCACTGCTAAGAAGGTTGCATAACTGGCTACATGCAAATGTGAGTGTGTTTTTAAATTGAGATTGCTTTCAAAGAACTATTCAGTGGAGGATCTCCATGCTAACAGCATAGAAGAAAGAAGAAAAGACCTTGAAGGAATGCTTCACGGAGACAAGAAGACAGTATATGACAAAATGAAACCTTATGCAGGCGTGTGATAAGGAAGATGCTGTCCTAGTGGTAAGGAAGGCATGTGGAGCCTTCCTTGACAGGAGGATGGAAAAGGCACTGTTACCTGAGCAGCCTAGCCAGTGCCCTGACATTGGGGATTAAAGGTTGTTTTATCATTGGCTTCAGGGAGATGCTGCTGCTGTTGAACCCCTTTGCAAACCTTCCAGTGTTCCATTGTAAGCCACCCCTTAACCATGATGGAAGAATCAGAAGGAGAAGGACACCCAAAAGACTCTGAAATCCAAATGAGCCAGGTGGAGGACAGATTTTCTAAAATACAGTGGTACCTTGGGTTACATATGCTTCAGGTTACACATGCTTCAGGTTACAGGCTCTGCTAACCCAGAAATAGTGCTTCAGGTTAAGAACTTTGCTTCAGGATGAGAACAAAAATTGTGCTCCGGTGGTGTGGGGGCAGCAGGAGGCCCCATTAGCTAAAGTGGTGCTTCAGGTTAAGAACAGTTTCAGGTTAAGTACGGACCTCCACAATGAATTAAGTACTTAACCTGAGGTACCACTGTAACCCCCCTCCATTCTATATAGAATAGAAAGAAAAGAAAAATGGGGGGGGGGACCTACAGAGGAAGCTCTCAGTTGCCTAGATTCCCCTCTCGCCTTTTCTCGGACCTGACTCAGGTGGATGCAAAGAAATCTGTGGTGCTACAATTTAAAATGACTTCCCTATCTCTGGGCCAAGAAGGCATGTTCAGGGACCTTTCATAAGGACATTTCTCACACTCCATTTTTTTTGTTAACTTCTTCCCTTCCCACCTCACAAACATTGCCCTTTTTAGCACAATCCTTCATATGTCACAATCTCACCACCCCACATCTCCATGATGTGCAACATACTTTATAAATGCCCTATCATCCACAAAGTACAGTAATCCATTGTCTTTTATAGAAAGTCAGGAAAAGAAAAATCCAAAATCCATAGTAGGGCAATACTTTTATTAGAGCCAGTCAAAATGTCACAGAATTGTGAACCCATTCTTTTGTGGCATTTTGGTTACTCCTTAACATTAAGGATGGACAAATCTGTCAGTTTAAAGTTCTCTTTGTTTCCCCACATTTCTTTATCAGTTTCCAACTTTAAAAGAAACATACTTATGAAATTTCATCAGCAGTAGTGTGTGTATCTTTTAGTATACACAGTTTTGGAGTTAAATTTCCCTAATCACATGCATTTTTTAAAAAATAATATATGCATTTTTTGCACCCTGTTCCCTAATACACACTTTTTGCTGCTGTTGGAGAAGTGTATCACAATTTTTTTTTGGGGGGGGGGGAGTGTTATCTTTGGAGGACAGCTGTATTTTGTCTTCATTGTTTTGGAGAATGCAAATTAGGTAGGTTTGAAGTAAAATTCAAACCAAACTAGGTTTCTTCCTCATCCCTAGCCCTAATACAGTTAGGATAAAATTAGCAACTTGAATCCTTCTCCAAATGCAGTCGACAACTAGTGCTGATGCTCACATCCCATATCAATCAGCCCAGGCTCTAAGATAATTACCAGTGGTCTGTTGATGATCATATCTAAGAGAGAAGGGAGGGCCTTCTCAGTAGAGGTGCACTACTTATGAAATGTTGCTGTCCTTGGTGCTAACACACTGCCATTTCAGCAGCAGGCGAAAACATTTATTTATTATTCATTTGGTACATTTATACCCCACATTTCTCCCTTGAGGGGAGTCAGTATGACATATGAGGCTTCCATCTGCCTCCCTCACCCAAGGATGGACTACATCAGACCTGCTTAGCTTTAGCAAGGTGGTAGCATCAGGATCTAAATATCCAGGTTTAAATGGAAATTATTTAGCAATTTGTAGCCCATTTTATAGTTTTGTATCTGCTACTTTTATCCTTGTTTTTGTGTTTTATTGTATTGGTTTTATGTGGAACACTGCTCCACAATCTAATATTCAAGCCAAATAAATGCTGAAGCATCAGTGGAATGTCTTCTTGCATTTTTGATTGGAGACACATGGTTATTTATTTCATACCACTAGATTCATAATAAAAAACCCTCAAGTGGGTTTATAAAAGCAATAAAGCAATAAAATTATTAGTAAAAGGAGTTAAAACAGTAGAAAAAAGCTATAAACTGAAGACGCACCAATATTCTAGATATCTGGATTTGCTTGTCTAAACAAAAATGTTTTTAGCAGGCACAGAAAAGAGCACAGTGAAGGGGTCTTCCTGATATCAATAGGCAGGAAGTTCCAAAGTGTAGCGATGCCACACTAAATATCAGTATTAAACATCTGGACGTGTAAAAGGGTAAAAGAGTATTGGGAAATGATCCCCAGAGTCCTTTCTGTTGGGGATAATTCAGACTGAAATTCCCAGTTGTTAAAAAAGTTTATTTATGTATGTTACTACTGTGGCCCGTGTTTTGTTAGCCCCAAAATGGAAAATGAGTGAGGTCCCAACCAAAGAAGAATGTCAACTTAAGTTTGATGGAATATGCACCACTTGCAGACTTAACATATAGAATAAGAGAACAAGGAGAACATATGTTTAAAGAAGATTGGAAAACGTTTATTGAATACATGGGAGATAATTGTGTACAGCTGAAAATGCTGGCAGCATTAAGATAAATTCAACTGTGTAAATAAGTTTTGATGGATGCAATAATGGAATACTGATTGGTGTAGTTTTCGTAAAATATGCAGGGATTTATAATATGTAAAATGAACCATGGAAAGAGAAGAAGGGAAGTCTTTGATATCTTAAGGATGTAAGATGAGTATTTTAAATTGTAAAACAGAAAATTTAATTAAAATTATATAGAAAAAATATCAGTATTAAACATTGGTTTCCATCTATCCCTTTCTTGTCATACTGAGATTCCATCATTAATTACATCATCATCTGTATGTCCTTCCACAGGTCAGGAAGATTATTTCAACTTCTGTGAGGGAATTGTTTAATGAAGGCTGTTGGCAGAAATGTATTTTAATGCTGGTTTTCACAAAAGTGCATGAAATTAGGTGATTTATTTCCCCTTTGATAGGCATGAAGTACTCAGAATGCAAAAAGAGAAGAGCCCAACATTTTCTCCCAGCTAACTTTAACCCCTCTGAAATATATCTCCATCAGTGCTATTCTTCTAGAAAAAGAGGTGTTGGAACTCACCATGAACATCTCCCTTGTTCTCTTATGATGGCAATGGTGCCCACCTGAGAGGTGCCAGGACTCAGTTCCAGTGAGTTCCCACCGAAAAAAGCCCTGATCTCTATTGGCATGAAGATTAAAGGTGGTATTCAATGTTAGTTCTATGCAGAGTGGACCTGCTGAAGTTAATGCACAAGTCTAACTTAGGGTCATCCAAGCAGGTGAGGGCTGTGTGATAACAATGTTACACTTCTATGTATATAGGACGATACACACAATTCCTGGTTCACTTCTTTCACTCCCCATCTTTGGTCTGCTAGGTCAATTTGGGTGGAGCCTTTGCTTCCTTCACACCTGTTTCCTGCTATACTATCTCTGTTGCAGAGGGTCATAACCATAGGGAAGCTGGGAAAGTACTGCAGACAGATAGAATAAGTGAATAGCTGGTAGACTGCCTGACTGGAATCCTGAGACAGTGAATATTGGTTGCCTGTTCTATCTCCTTGATACAGAATAATAAGATTACAAGTTAATCCATCCCCAAATACAGTTCTATTATTTGCCATGGCAGTTTCCCCCCTCCCTGTTTGGTTGCAATGGTAATTAAAGCTGTCTCCATTCCCAAGCTTCTTTTGCTTAGTCAGTCAACGCTGTTGCATACTGCAAAGCAACCTGACACATATCAGTGACACATAACTGCTTATGTTATGCACACATGCCATGCCATTCGGTATCGCTGAACACCGTGTCAGGCTGCAATTTGACAACCCCAAAGTTGCAAGTGAGTTTGGGTGTGCGTGTTTTGAAATTAGTGCTATACAAAACAGAGAGTTTTAATTTTGCCAGAGTGTGCTGGGAGAAAATCCAAATCTTTGTTCCAATATCAGATGGCACCGAACAGTGCACTGCCAGAACATAATTAAAAAAGAAGAGATTGATGGCAATTAGGTGTGAGGAAGAAGCCCCCTCCTGAGTTTGTAAGGGGCAGATCAGCTGCAGAGAAAGAGGATTAGTTCTCTCTCTCTCTCTCTCTCTTTACAAAATTTCCTTCAAGTAAGAGGAAACAGATTTTTTAAACCTCCTTCCTTGCAAATGGCGATAGCTGATATCCCTGGAATGATGGCTACATCATTAATAAGCAGTGCCATCGCTTCATCATGACCACAGTTTACTCAGCGTATAGTGGGTTATCCATCACTTGAAGACAGACATTGTAGCATTATGAAATATCTGCAGCTATTCGTTTAGAGATCAGTGAGCAGGAAACAATTGACATTCCGAATTTCATAAATTAAGCAACCCAGAGACGATAATGGATTTTCTGTGTGAAGCCAATAGAGGGAAATCTTGAATGGCAATGGCAAATGACAAGTTGGACTCACAGTGCCATCCTAAGCATGTCTACTCAGAAGTAAGTTTTATTGACTTTGGTGTGGCTTACACCTATGAAAGTTGGTTTAGGATTGGAGCCTCAGAGTTGTGGTAAGGTAAAGGAAAAAAGTTGTGGTACTACAGTGTGTGCTATATGATGAGGCAGGATTTTAGAATTTTGTGGCAACACATATAGGGCAAATACTGCACCTCTTTTAAGAAGCTGAACCCAGCCAGTTTCCCATACCTCATTGCTGTCAGGGTCTGACTCCTCCTCCTCCTTTACATTCCTGCTGTTTGATCACTATGGCTGGCAATGGCCTACTCACCTCTTCTAATAAGCAACCCCACACCATGCCGAGTTCTCCTTATTAGAGGAGGTGGGTGACATAGGAAGGCCTGTCTCCAATTCCCACCCCAGGAAGGGGAAGCCAAGAAGCTGCAGCAGTGGGGGTGGAGACGGGACATTAACCTGCAGGCTTCTTTTTTTGGTGGTGGTGGCAGCAGTGGAGATCAAGGGGAGAGTCTTTTGCCTCTTCATCATTGCTGAGATTTCAACTCCACGTTTACTGAGAATTTGGGGGCAAGGAGACCTACATGGGATAATCAACAGGTGGAAGAGAAGAATGCTTGATCCATTTACTACCTGCTGTCCCGCCCTCCCCCTGGCAAGCTCCATCCCCAGACGCTGCCTCTTCCTCAAACCAGTCTTTTGATTTGGGATCCAACCTGGTAAGAGAGATCAGGTGTAGGCATTTGCTGGAGGTGGATTTGTGACTGGTTCACACTGGGTGCTGAGCTGAGAGGGTGCCACAGAGGGCACTGCAACAACACCGAACAACGGAAGGCAAGAGGCGGGGAGGACACTGAATGTTGGCATCACACAGTGTGCCACTTAAAATTTTAAAGCCCAAAGTCCGTCACTGCAATTCCAGTGGGAATTGCTGGGGGAATGACTAAGCCCATAAAATCTGTGCTTTAAATGTCCCCCGCCTCGTCATTAAGGCTTTTCAGGAAGTTTTATTGGTTTGGAAAACTCCTTTTGTGTTGCTCGTAACATCTGCTTCAGTCCCTGTCCATGAAACTCAATGTGGGGCATTGACTTAACTTATCCCAGCTTGTGATGAGAATAAAATATGTATGCCCATGAAATACCCATGTGAGAAATAACAATGAAGGATCCTCATACATTCCAACGAATACGACACCCCCCTGCAAATATGGTTGCTTATTATGACTTCATAGACTAACCATAGCTTAGTGGCAAAGCTCATGGCATCTCCAGTTAAAAGGATGATCAGGTAGCAGGTGATGGAAAGGATTTTACCCTGGGACTCTGGAGATCCGTTGCCACTCAGAGAATGCCATGCTCCATGGACAAATAATCTAACTTGGCACAAGGCTGCTTCATACGTGTCTTTGATGCTTGATCATAGTTTCCACCTGTGTGTGCTCACCCACTGTGACTTGTGTAGCACCACACAACTTGACAATAGCTCAAGTTTCTTTGCAAACAATCTACAGCCTATTGCCCTGAAGGCTCTGGTATGGTAACGTGTGTTTCTTGATTTAGCACTAGGGGATGTCAGCTTGGACAAGCGCCAGCAGGAGATCTGCAGTGTTGCTCACCCCCTGCTCCGCAACATTTTGGCAGATGGAAGTAGATGGGGAAGAGGCTCTCAGAAATGAAACCACAGCTGCACATCCTGATGGCGACTGCCCTCAGGGATTTCTCATTTATTCTGTGCTGGCTGAGTTTGCAAAAACAAAACACAAACCCTGCATCTGTGCTGTGGCAAAAGGGAGCGAAATAACTGGATTTGCAGCCTGAAGAAGACCCATACATCCCAGCAGCTCTGTGCAAAGCCAGCACCTGCTGTGAGACATTGATGTATTGAGACTCTGAGCCTGATGTCATGAGGGCTCATGTGAAACACATCTAAATCTTTTCCTACCTCTCAGGACCATCTGGAAAACCTCTTGATGCATTATCGGGTCTCATTCACAACTTACTGTGTTATGCATGGCTGCCAAATATTTGAGAGCAGTGGTAGGAAGGGAGATCTATATTTGGACATCTCTTAAATACAACATCCAAACTTTGCATGATGGTTCCTGAGATCAAGGAGCAGGTTTTCATCTATGTTCAGATATGACTGGGTGCCATTTTGAATCTACCACCTTGATTCAGTCTACTGACTTAACCTTTCAAAGCTGCATTGATTTTAACCACCAGTGTAAGAACTATACTGTTTTTTTGTTTTGTTTCTTAGTGTTCCTGAGGAATGCCAGGTACAAGACTGCTTCATACTTTTGTGTGCCTATATAATATCTGGTGGTACCCAGTGAAGTTGTCTCATTCATGCAAGGGTTTCTGCTTGTGCAACAGGAATTCCCTCCCCCCTCCTCTCCTTGTGCACCCCCTTGAAAAAAGGGTTTATACCCACCAAACAGGGAAACGGATAGTGGTAGGGGGGAACCTCCATTGTGCAAGCAGAAGCCCTTGCACAAACAGAATGGCTTTGTTGCACACAACTCCATGTCTTAAAATGTTATTTCTATTTTGCAAACATTTTAGGATCAGTTACAATCACATTAGAAAGATCCCTCCACTCATGGGGATTAGATAATAATGAAATACTGCATTATGCTGGTGAGGTGCTTTGAACAATTTAAGTGCACTATTTCTATCTTATAAGTAATAGTTACTTACTTACTGGATTTAGATGCCACTTTTCTTTCATGAAGCTCAAGGGTTCAAGCTTGGGGGTTCCCAGATAATCTCTGTTCCAGGTAACAACCAGACCCTGACCTGCTTAAATTCAGGAAGGGGCAGTGCTGGACACACCATGACATTTTGCTGTGTGAAGTGGAGCCAAAATGGCAACACCCTCTTTGATAGGACCCAGGCTGAAGTGTTGCTGCACAGACAACCATTCCTATCTCCACCCATTCCGCCCTAATGCCACTGCCTGCAGTAGGGTTACCTTATCCTGTTGCACAGCAAAGCTGGTACTGGCAATGTGACTGCATCATGTGCCAGTTGGCTGAAGAGGAACACCAGAAGCATGTACAAAAACTACAGCACAAAGAGCTGATGGGTGGGTGAGATTGGTTTATGCAAATTCATTTTAAATCTGCAGGTTCAGAGATGGTGGAGGAGACATCTCACATTGGTCTGAAACTGTAAGTGACTGTGCCGATTGTCACTTGTGAAAGTTTTCTTACACTAGTCTGAAAACTCAGTCATCGTTGCATTTCCTGCCTCCACTTCAGGCAGCTGAAAACCAAAATAATCATTCCAGACTGAGAGAAACAGCAGATTTATGGAAAACTCTTCAGTCTTTCTAGCCCTGAAGAAGATGGGTATGTTTCTGATTGGAAGATGCAGAGTGTGACAGGAGCAAAGGCAAACGTGTAGCCTCACACACTTTCCACACAGCTGCTTCTCAGCAGCATTATTATCCAACCCCTTGAGGACTCTCCAGTGTGAAAGGATGGGGGAAACTGTCAATCAACAAAGGAGATTCTCCTGGGGGAGCAAATAAGGGGCAATTTTCTTGCCTCTGCTGTTTTAATTGAATGCCAGGGCCAGAGTCCTCACTGTGCATTGTTTAGGGATTGCTGATGGGTTGAGTGGAAAGACTTGGAGCAAAGTGCAGAGTTCAAAAAACTGAAAGCATGAAGAAAAGTGAATCGTCCCAGAAAAGTCTATTATTTAAGAAGGTGTGCTGGGGGGGGGAGGGCCAATTCACACCTGCAGCTCGAGTAGTCACTTATGCCCTGCCAGAAAGGGGGGGGAACCCACATCACCAAAGAAAGAAAGAAAAAGAAAAGAAAATATATACATATGCATACACTAATTAACATGTAGGTGCTAACAGTAGATGGCCAACTTTAAGACCCCCTCCGGGCAGTGGCGTAGCGTGGGGGGTGCAGGGGGGGCCAGCCGCACCGGGCGCAACATCTGGGGGTTAGGGCAAATCCACGGGTTAGGGGGCACAAATCCACGGGTTAGGGGGCACAAATTACTTGCCTTGCCCCGGGTGCTGACAACCCACGCTACGCCACTGCCTCCGGGTCTCCCTTCTTAGGGTTCCTAAGAACTGGACTGGGCAGCCCTTTAGATACATGACTGGCCTCTGAGAGCCCTTCAAACTGTCCTTTATGAAAGAGGATGCATGACTACCATACCTGGGACTTTTGCTTTGCTCTTTGCACTTTAATAGAATGCCTTCTTAAACTTCAGCTGCATAAGGGAAATATTTATCACTGCTCATCTGTAGCCTGGTAAGGGCTTGCTATTCATACATCATGGTAACTTGAAGATGGCTCCTTGCTTAGAAGGAAGCAGGATCTTTATTAGTACTCAAATCACAGGATTTCTGCATTTTGTATTAAAACCAGGGCTTTTTTTCCTGGGGGGTATGCTGGGGTACGCATATCCCTAAACATTTTGTGAATCTTTGTACTTTTGTCCATTTACTGTATTTATTTTGCCTGATTTGAACTATAAAATAGTGATTTTCTTGAGTCAAAATGAGAGCACCCCTAAACATTTTTTAAAGAAAAAAAGCACTGATTAAAACCAAAACTCTGCATATTGGTACCTGACCATCCAGCCCACTTTCCTCTTAAAATGGTTTCTACCTGTCATGGATTGGCTGAGTCAGGATGCTGCTGAGGATGGTTTGCAGAAGACAGTAAGACTTCCATGAGAGGTAGTGGACGCCTTCCTTCCTTCCTTGGATGTTTTTAAGCAGAGGTTGGATAGCCACCTATCATGCATGATTTAGTTGAGTTTCCTGCATTGCAGGCAATTGGACTTGATGACCCTCAAGGTTCCTTCCAACTCTACAATTCTATGTTTATATGACCCCAGGGAGTGATGCTGAGGATCCTGGAGTGGGTCCAAATGTGTGCAAGATTTCCTTCAACCTGCTTTTTCACCCTGCTGGTTGCTGTGATGAGAGTCATGGGCCTCAGCTTCCTCTCCACAGCTGCCAGAGTCCATTGACCCCAATTTTTTCTATTATGGTCTTCCTCGATGTTCTCCAAATGATTGGACTACAATTCCCATCATCCCCAAACATGAACTATACTGTCTAGGACTAATGGGAGAGTAGGGTCCCAGGTTGAGGGAAGGCTGCATTGCATAGAAATCAATGTAAGCTTTACTTTATCCAGATTAGAGATGGTCAACAATGGTATTTTCAATTTCTCAGGACTGTTATAGTCTACAAAGTGTGGCCCACAAGCTTCACAGCCTTACAAGTAAAGCTCTGTGCAAAATTTTATTGCGCCTTGATTAATATTTGCCCTTGGGGCCAGATCCAGCTCATGGATTATCAGTTCACTATCCCTTCTCCAGATCACAGTCCACCTGTCCCTCTCTCTGGATTAGAGGTTGTTCTACAAATTTTCTGATTCAGCCAAGCTTTCAGACTCTAGATGGCAGAATTACAGCTTCTTTGTCCTCTCGATTCTCTGTCATCTAGTTCAGACAGATAGGCGGACAATGTGGTTGTTTTTTTTATAAAAAAAGTAAGGATGAAATAGGAGTGGTGGAAGGAATAGTGTTTTCATTTTGGAAGCTGGTGAGTTTCATCTATTATGTTCCTTGACTCCCCAAACACTCTGGTCTGTCTGTGTTAGTTTACAGACTAAAGAAAGACATTCTGTGTTGAGCTCAATTGTTTGCTGCCAGTGCCCATTTTTCTCTCATGCTGATGCTCCAACTAGCTGCTTCAGTTTAATTATAGCATAATTGGACAGCAGAGAAAGGAGTTCATTGTTGATGCTTCTTTAAGGGATAAAGAATTAAAGATACACCCCCTTCTTCCTTTATCCCAATGGATGGTACTTGATGCTGCAGGGACTTTAATTGGCCTGTTAAAATCAACAATACTAGAGCTTGTTCGAACTGTCCCCAGCAATCCTTTATTCTTCATTGTCCATAATTTAGCCATTCTTTCCTTTCTCTTGTTTCTTTCCCCAATCACTGTGCTGCTTTTGCTATGACCAAAGAATAGGAGGGAATGGAATATGGAATAACACCAGTGCTATTTTTCTAGAAAATGAGGTGCTGGAACTCACCTTGAACACCTTCCTCATTCTCTTAGAGTGGCAATGGCGCCCCCCTGAGTGGTGTCGGAACTGAGTTCTGGTGAGTTCTGGGTGAAAAAAAGCTCCGAAGAGCACATATGGTGTGTGTGTGTATGTGTGTGTGTGTGTAGGCTGAATCTTTGTTGAACTCAAAATAGGTTCTCCTCTTTCTCCAATCAACTTTCTTCACCCACTCCAGAACTGACACTGACCGGGAAAAATTATGAATTTCATGGATGCCTCATTTGCACTGGTGTTTAAATACATGATCTCTTGAAAGTGAAAAAATATCAGTGCTGCTGAAACAGACAAAGACTTTTCATCTGTGTTTTGATGGAGAGCATATGAACCTCTCTTTTTTTCTTTTAAATTCCCGAAGAGGAGAAAAGCCCAAGCTTGTGAAATTAGCAAGATGTTTGCTAACATTCCAATTTCATTGGGGACTTGAGAATGTGGACAGTGTTCAGGGTGAAAAAAAGGATGCCTGGTGGAGGAAACATCTCATAATAGTGTAATATCACTTTGTGCTGTATTGTCTCCTCCAATGTCATGGCATTCCACTCTCTAAGTAAATGAGCTATATATGGAGGGGGATCTGTGCCAAATTTCTTTGCTTTTGATTACTCCTTTCTCTTCTGTTTGCAATTCTATAGCCAGCATTTTCAGATCCATTCCAAAATAGAGTATGGTCACATTGCATTGCATTGTTCACTTTATCATTCCTGTACTGGATACAAAAAGCTCAATTGTTCAATAAATACCACAAATAACCTCTCGTTATGACTGTGTTTAGGACATATTATATACAGCATTGTCTAAAATATTAAAAGCTGGATCAATGAGAAATGGGAGTGGGAGAAAAGATGATTTTAAAGGAAGTGGGAGAGTTTCCAAATGGAAGGGAAAAGGAAGTCAGAGGGTTAGGCCAGGCTTGGTTTTAGCTATCTGAAAAAAAGAAAGAAAAAGGAATTGTTATAAATTGCCTTAAAAGAAGTGAGATGACATCCTTTCCCCACTCACACCACTTGAGCATAGAACTGATTGCAGAATGGTCTGAGAAAACAAGAACTGATGTTTCTTCATATTTGACTTTGTCATAGGCTTTTACTTCCTTCCCCTTTGCCTTTCACTGGTGCTCCAGATTTTCTGGCCAGCATTTGGCAACAGGGACTTTGCCACTTGCCATCAAGCCCTTTTATCTGCTGCTGTCAATTTGCACCTCCCAGTTCTGGAGTTTGAGTTCTGTGTGTCCCCAGATAAAGTCACCATCCTCAACTCAGGAGGGTATAAACTGTGATGGTCTTCTTCAAGGTGACTCTACTCAGGTGACTCAAACAAGTAGTTGTGCAAGTATGGTTCAAAGCAGAGCACTTTCCCAAGCACCAACTGTTTAATTTCTGTGCCACAGAGATTCCTCTGGTGCTCAGGATTGCATGCAGTCACCCAGATATTTTTCATATGATTTTTGATTCTCCAAAATCAGAGTGAAGATTTGGGAAGGAAATCATTACTGGAAGGCTAGAATCCTGACAAAAGACTGAGCTCAGCCATACCTTTTAGTTTTCTGAGCTGTTTGTGGCTGCATAAATGTGGCATTTTAATTCTAGAATCAATGGAGAATGCGTATATGTCCCCCCCCCTACATAGTCGATGCACAATCTAGATCTATTGCATTATTTTTTTTCCCACCTATTTTTGGTTTCGTTCCAAAAATAGAAGCTTATTGAAGATTGATTCTGCATTACTGTGCAGTGTGTCCATTTGAAAACAGGTGACAAGAGATGGAGATATTCCTGGCAATGGACTGGTGGCTACAACTGCCCAATGTTGTTGGTGGGCATATACCAATATTGCAGTCACCCCTTCCTTCACTTATTGCAAGTTCAGGAAGCAAAAAGGCATGGGAAACCTAATCAAGGGCAGGGTTTTCACATGCTTATCACGTAACCAAACCCACCACTGCGGACATCAGGATTTAGATTCAATCTAGACCGAAAGCAGCATATTGAGGATGATGAGCACAAACGACTTCAGACTGAGAAAAACTACATTTTTGTGCTACAAATGGGTTAGTGTGTACGCAGCCTGTTTCTCCAACTGTGCATTCAGACTGCTCTCACAGTGACTTTCTCTCCCTGTATCATCATTCCTTTCCCCCTTCCTGTCAGAACTAGTTGCACTTTTTTGTTTCCAGCCATCACCTGCTTCTGCTTGCAACTGGAGTGGAAATTATCAACAGCGTCGTGGAGATGCAGCCACAAAAATAGCTTGTAACCGGCAATAGAGTTTTAAGACAAAACAAAACTGATGACTGGCCAGGGCGACTGAGAGCCTAGTGTCTAGTTAGCATCTACATCAGGTTAAATAAATAATAGACCCTGGAGAGGCTGATTTTAATCACGACGAATTATTTTTGAAATTGCCATTGGGGCAATAGAGGTTAAACCAGGAGTCTCTGCACTGCTTGGTGTTGCTGGACTCCATTTCCCATCAGCCCTTGCCAGAGCTGATAGGACTTGTCCAGCAACATCTGGAGGACCATTGGTTGCCCATTGGTATTAAAACTTTTCTATAAGTATGCTGCAGCCCCACTGAAAACTGAGAGCCCACTTAGTCTAGTATTAAATTGACATCTAGTTTTGCCCTGAACTGACAACCAAAAGGGCTTACAAGACAATAGCATTGCTGTGCTGTGGTGGAGCCACAACAGATGCTGTGTAACCTGGGAGGGGCTTGAATGGGACCAGGCAGCAAGGTCAGGGCTGTGTGGTCACACCAGTAAGAGCTCTGGATTGGCTCTGCTAGTGTAGCCTTGCTGCATCCCATCTAGGTAAGCTGCAGCGCCATCAGTGTTGGGAGGGTGACATTACTGCTACTACCCCACCATCAGCCACAACTGCTATAAAGCAAAGGGCGGAATGGATTGGCCTTCTGTCTCTGGCTAGGGAGAAGGTTGTCTTGTCTTTCATTCACCATGAACCCAAGGTTCCTTCCCAGGCCAGACTAAGATCTGTTCACCTTTAGACTCAGTAAGTTTCCTTCAAAGACACATGCATGTCCTCAATCAAAATGATATTTTTTTAAAAAAATAATAATATTTGGATGGCTTTTACCCTGACACTAAAAGAGACATCAACATTTCAGTCCGGTGGTAAATCTAAATCCGGTATTACTGTGTGTTAATAACAGAGAGGGCTAAATCCACGGTGAATTGATTTCTTGGAAGTGAATAGACTATTGGCCTTAGCTGAGAAGCAGCTCCAGTCAATGAAGGAATGGCCCTTTCAATTTAGTTCTACTGCTGTCGATGTAAATAAAATTGCTCATGAAGCCAATTGCACTTCCTTACTGTGTGCACTTGAAGCCATCCAATTCTTTGCAAATGGTTGTTTTATGTTAGTAGAAGGATTAGGAGAGGGTGCCAGCCAATTGCAGGTCACAGTTTACTTTGAAGGTCAGTTGGGGATTATAATCGGGCAATTAAGATTAACTGGGGCATAACCAAAAGTGATAAAAGGAAGGAAGGAAGGAAGGAAGGAAGGAAGGAAGGAAGGAAGGAAGGAAAGAAAAAGAAAGAAAGAGGAAAACCTGCTCATGAAAGGATCCAGAATTCCCTAAACCCAATTACTTAATCCAAATGAAGAAATAAAATAAAGTGAAATGAAATGAAATAATGAAATGAAATAAAATGCAGCCGAAGGCAGTCTCTGCCATATTTGACTTTGTGGTGCCACTGTTGACTTGAAAAGAAAGCTCACCAAACATTAGATAGCAACAGTTGCTTTGGTTTAATTACACCGCTATTCACTGCTGTTGATCAATTAATGGGTACCATACATAGAGGAAAGGTATTTGAATAGCTTCCTCCCTGCTTAAATGAAAGGGAGTGGGATTGACCCTGCAAAGAAGGAGGAACTCAGGAGGAGATGAAGAGCTTCAGACACTGAACATGCTGCACACTTAATGATGGAGACCAGTAGGACTGCCCAATTCAATGTGGATACTGGGGCACAGGCACCAGCCCTGTGCCTAATGGCTGTACAGAAGAATGTCAGCCCACGCTGCCTCTCCTTCCATTCAAGCGCTGTGACAGAAGGTACTGAATTAGCTGGAACGGTTCCTTCAGTGCAGTTAATTGAAAAAAAGCCACAGCAGGACCCACTGGTATGAATCTGGAAACCAACGAGATCAGCTTAAATCAACTTGCTGCTTTCTGTTAAATGTACTAAAGCATCTCTCGCCATCCTCCCTAATGGTGACAGGAAAGGTGCATGGAGGAAAGCAGGGTAGCACATATGAGGGACCGTGTGGCCAGCAGTGGCACATCCTCATGTGTCATAGCCACTCTGTACATTTAAAGTGCATGGCTGCCCCTAAAGAATCGTGGGAGCTGTAGTTCGCCCTCCACAGAGCTACAGTTCCCATCCCCCTTAAGTTCCCATGTGCTTTAAACGTGTGGTGCGCATGTGACCAGTGTCTCTGAGCTGTCCATCTTCTCATCTGTCTCAGCATCTTGATGTTCACTTGTAAGGAAACTAACTGCTTTGGCTGCTTTTACCTTCCCCCCTCCCCCAATCTTGTTTGGAGAAGCTGGCAGACTGAATCTCCTTTCCTCTCACAGTCAGAGGCAGCGGCATATGAATCACCCTCTCTGTACTTCTGAAGCGGTTCCCACGCTGCCAGGTTTGTTGTGAGGTAATGAAGAACAATGGAAGGAATGATCTGCAGAGGCTTTCAAAAGCAAACTATGAAAACACACACACACTACCCAGCGCAAACAGTACAGGATACAGCGGGGTTGTGAGTAAATGTCATTTAAAAATTGTTTTGTTCTCAATGAAGCTTTCCTTTTCTTATTAGAAAAGCAAGTCCTTTATTAGTTAACATCAAACATTTGATACCATCCCCTCCATCCCCTCCTCAGTTTGGCATTATAAAGCTTCCCTATGAATCTGGGGAAACAATGTTCTATTTTTCTCCTTCTTAATTATTAGTACTCACAGTGCATGGCTCTGACTTCTTGCAGAAAGTGACATTAATTAAAATGGCCCCCTACTGGTAATTTTAAAAATTATCGTAATAGAACCATAGAATTGTAGAGTTGGAAGGGGCCACAAGGGTCATCCAGTCCAACCCACTGCAATGCAGGAATATTTTGCCCAATGTGGAACTCGAACTCATGACCCTGAGATTAAGAGTCTCATGCTCTACCAATTGAGTTATCCCAGGTCCTCAATCTGGAAAATATTGTCCATGATTTCATCCAACTCCACTTTGTAAAGCAGGGGTGGGGAGCCTCAGGCCCAGGGGCCAAATGCAGCCCTCTCGCCCAAACATAGGCAAACTCTGGCCCTCCAGATGTTTGGGACTACAAATCCCATCATCCCTAGCTAACAGGACCAGTGGGCAGGGATGATGGGAATTGTAGTCCCAAACATCTGGAGGGCCGGAGTTTGCCTATGCCTTCTCTAGCCTTCTCTATCAGGCCCTTGGAACCCACCCCAGGCCACACATCCTTCCAAGACACACGTCCTCTATCTGGACCATGCCTTTTATTGATCATGCTTTGCTCCTTGGATGTTTTTGCCTGCCTGGAAAGTGTCCTCAAATTCTGATGACATTTCTCACTTGCCTGAATTGAGGATAAAAGGAGGTGTGCAAGTATGTGCAGACACTAGTCTCCTGTGCAAAAGTAGACTTCACACTCATTGGCCACTTGGGCCTCTAGCCCCACCTACTGCTGACATGCTGCCCCTGCCAGGCTGCCCAGAAGAGAATGTGGCCCTTGGGCAGAAAATGTTCCCCAGTCCCTTCTGTAAAGCCTCTGCTGACTTTTTGGAGTGTCAGCAGGGTTAGGAATGTAACTATCGACCACAACAAATAGCAGCGCAACAGTACAGAGGAAGAAGAAAGGAGAGAAATATGAAACAGGAGGCACAGTGGGAAGTGAAGGAGCCAGCAACAGTGACAGGAAAGTGTGTGAGAGAAAAGAGGTTGTGTAAGGGCACTAAAGTAATTAATCTGAGCAACATGCCATTGTGGGTTCCTACTTGTAATCAATAAGTGAGTGGACTGCGAACAGTTTTCTGGCAGTGCATGACAGGGCTCTGCAAACAGACACCTTGTAATAATACACAAAGAAACATTCTGAGGGGCAGCGAGTGCAGAAAGTCAAGAAACCTGAAGGGTCCACATGATACATTCAAAACACTTTGCTTGGAAACTGAATGTCTGAGACAGGCAAAATGGCTGTTTTTAAGTCAAAGCGAAAGGCTGGGATGAATTCTCTCTCAGAGAGCCATTAGGTATCAGGGTTTCATTGACTATGAACCCCAAAATCTAGGATCCCCTTGAAACCAGTGCCAGGTTTTGCAGTTTTTTTGCAGCGTTTGGCAGAGAAAAACCCGTGTTTTGCAGCACCCCACAAACAGAGTAATGGATACAGCAACCCCGGGTTCGTAGACAATGCCCCAAAATGCAGCATTGTCTGATTCACTCCAAATTTGGCATAAGTCTTGCAGTGTCTTGCAGCAAAACCCCTGTATTTTGCAGGGCTCCACAGACAGAGCAATAGGCACTCAAACCTGGGGTAATGGGGTCACTCAAAAACCAAACATCATCCAATTTGCTTGGACAATGTTGGGTTTTTTGGCATTAACTACGAACCCCATTTTGATGTCTCAATTACCCCATTTCTGGGGTGCTGCAAAATGTGGAGTTTTTGCTGCAAAATGATTGCAAAACTCTGGCACCTGTTTTGAGGGGATCCCAGATTTTGGGGTTGGTAGTTAATTAAGCTAGGACTCACTGCTGTCCAAGGGGCTAGGCTTGCACTGTCTGCTCTGTGTGGCCAGGAGGGACAGGCGATGGGTATGTATGTGGCAGGCCTTCCCTCTCCAAGAAGCCTGTGTGCATCTTCTGGTTTCAAAACCTGAAAAGTGTCCATAGAAATATTAAAAAAAAATCCTTCCAGTAGCACCTTAGAGACCAACTAACTTTGTTATTGGTATGGGCTTTCGTGTGCATGGACACTTCTTCAGATACCTTGCACACAAAAGCTCATACCAATAACAAACTTAGTTGGTCTCTAAGGTGCTACAGGAAGGAATTTTTTAATTTTGTTTTGACTATGGCAGACCAACACGTCTTCCTACCTGTAACACAGAAATATAGTAAGGAAGTTGGGGACAAGCAATTTTTTTCTACCAAGCACATCAACATTTTGTCACATCACTGATTTATACTGTTGCTACCTGAAAATCAGGATCAAGGGAGAATGAAGTTATGTCTGTTGAGCTTTTCAGCTGTAGTGACAACCAGCAACTAAGTTGCTACTCACTTTGGGTACAGTTCAATCTTGTACAGCACTCATTCACTTCAGTGGAGGGTGTTTTGTTGATACAATATATATCCTGTCTCTTTTCATTCCTGGCAATTGAAATGGTGTAACACATGCAGTCTCCCATCCAGGCATGGACTAGTCCCAGACTTGCATAGCTTCTTCAGCAAAGTGATTGAATCAAGTACCCTCAGGGACCTTGTCCCAGGAAATGTATAGGCAGGAGAGCATCTTGATGGACTGTGTCAGTGAATAGACTATTGCTATGGGAATGTAACTTGCCAGGAATTTTTTCAATCAATGTTTAGGCCAGTGCTTGAACCAGTAACATTGACTGACGGGTAACCCTGTCCAGAGAATTTTATCAACTGAATGTTGCTCCCAAAACTTCATTGAAACTTTCAGTGATGAGTGGAACTATTAAACAAATTCCTGGTGCTACTGCTAAGCCAGCACTGTAGTCTTGAAATCGTGTTCTTTTTCTTTTCTTTTTACCCCTGTTGCTTTATCACAATCATTATAATTGTTCCACTCGCTGGACATGCCGAAAGCCCCATTTTCTACAGTCCTTTCTGCGTAATGGAACCCTTGGTTGTGTTAATAAGAGCAATCTATCTCCTTTGGGCTCTGGTGGTTACATACAGGGTTTATAATGGATTATCGCACGTTACAGCAATGCTGTTTCTCAAGGGCATTGGAATGGTCATAATGCAGGATAAAACTATTTGAGAGGGTGAGGAAGGAGACCTGTCGGTGCATCCATCCATTTTACAAGAACGGAGAAGGAATCCGTGATTTGATGTTCAAACTACTTAACAGGACTTTCTTTTTTTGAAAAAACAAACCTATATGTATAAAAAATGCTGTGTCCCATTTAGTAGCAGTTGTTTCTCTAGCTGGTTATGGTAAATAGATCTGTGCTGAATTCCCTCCCCGCTCATTTTTGAGGCTGAAGTCTGCTTCTGAGATTGTGTGAAAAGCAATATGAAAAACTTGCCTTCCACTTTTCACGCTATTTTTCACACACTGCCTTCCTTCTCCAGGTCTGCTTCTTCTTCTTCAGCACCTTGCATTCAAATATACACCAATCTTTGCGTTCCTACAATGGGATTTATTTCTGTGCTTGGTGCACTACTGATTTTCTCAGCAAGGCATGTTGAGCATCAGACAATTAAGAGTTTTGGGTTAGGTTGGGGGGAAATTATACATTTTTTAATGTCCTCCCCTCCCCCCATGCTGTACATGCAACGCAGGAGCCAGTTGCATCTCTCAGCAGTCCTCTGGAAAATGCTGTAAACCGCTGAACCAAGAAATGCTGGAATTTGACCTTCTGTTACTCATGTTATAAACAAATTTCCACTTCTCAGAGCTACCTGCTGAGCTTCACACAGCAGGAAGCCATCCTGAGTCAGTTTGCACATATCTGGCAGGTGAAAGCTAGTCAGTGGGTGTCTGGCTAGGTTCCTTAGTGTCCAGGCATCATTTGTTCAGACAAAGCCTGATGACTTGGATGCCCTGACACTCTCAATCTGGCTTCTTGGGACCTTTCCTCTTACAATTTTTCTACCTCTCTGTAGGTGGTTGCAGAGATGGGAAGGGAAGGAGGTGGACAGAAATCCTAGATTGTGTGAATTTGCCAGTCCCCTAAACGGAAGAAGTGTCGAAAATGATTTGTGGCTGTGTGTATGGATGGACATGAATTTCAGCCAGAGATCGACATATGCTGGACCTAAGACATAAGAGCAATTTTGGAACCAAGACTGCAGACAATCTTTGATCAAACTATAATGTTAAGAAGAGTTCTGCTGCATCAGTTCAAAGGCTCATCCGGTTCAGCATTCTGCTCTCACAGTGGCCAATCAGATGCCCGTGGAAAACCTACAAGCAGAGAAAACGAGCACGACAGCACTCTCCCCTCTCATAATTCCTAGCAGCTAGTGTTCAGAGGCACGCTGTTTCTGGCAGGACAGGTAGTATCTAGCCATCATGCCATGTAGGCATAGACTTATTCTCCATAAATTTGTCTAAACTGCTTTGGAAGCCATCCAATCATTAGTACAATGTATGGATGTGAGCACCATAGTTTTAACTATGGATTGTGTGAAGAAGAACTTACTGTTACCTGGCCTGAGTACCCCAAAATTCAGCTTCACTGGCTTCTAGTACTTTGAGAAAGGGAGAGAAAAAAGAGTGTCTCTATCCACATTCTCCACACTATCTTACACACTCCAGCATGTCTCCCCTTGCTCATCTTTGTTTGTAAGCTAAAAAAAAGCCTCAGATGTAACCTTTCTCCATAGGGGAGTTGAGCCAGGCATGTGATCATTTCGTTTGCCCTATTCCAGCTCTACATTATCTTTTTTAAGGTGAGGCAACCAGAACCATATTCCAAGTGCAGCCATCACAGTTTTCTATAATGGCATTATGGCACTGGCAGCTTTATTTTCAATCCCTTTCCTAATGATCCCTAATGTGGAATTTGCCTTTTACACAGCTGCTGTACCTTGAAGCGCTCTCTTTTCTCCTTCGCAAAGGGCATAATCCCAGGCATGCGTTCTTGGCAGCAAGCGCCACTGAATAAGAGGCTTATTTCTAAGCAGCCTTTCAGCTCAAGCCGACGCCTGTTTAAGTTCACAGGCGCTTGTTCAGGAGTGTGCGAATCAGCCCTAAGAAGGCGCAATACAATACATGTGGGCGTGTGTGTGTGTGTGTGTGTGTGTGTGTGATATCTTGCCTTTGTAAGTATTGTATTGTTTTAAGTATGACGGTGGCATAATCTTATGCTTACAATGTGACTTGAATATTATGATCCCGCTCAGACTGCATAACGTCTGATATGCTTTTCATCGTCTATTTTAATCCTTAATGAATCTGCTGTTTCTAGTGTATAGAAGCAGATTTGTTACTCTTGCAAATTCAGCAGAGACCAACCAATCAGTTCATTCCAGTTCTGCTAAGATGGTATCGTTTGTACAATATAATCTTATATATTCCTTAATTATTCTCCATTCTCCATATATTTTCTGATTTAAAGCAAAATATAAAACCAGTTGTCTGGAATTGACATTGGAAGTCTTACATCTTGAAGAAGCAGCTAAACTGTTGGTTCTGGCCCATATTTGTAGAATGCCTTGCTCTTCAAAAAGGAATAGCAAGGTGGGTGGGGGAATGATGGAGACAGGGACCCTTTCTCAGGGATGAGGGCCTTCAAGACGTTGGTTCTGGGGTGGAGCTGTGAATGGAAGAAGAGCCCTGCTGGATCAGCCCAGTGGTCCATTTAGTTCAGCATCCTGTTCTCACAGTGGCCAACAAGATACCTTGTGGGAAACTCACAAGCAGGACACAAATGCAACAACACTCTTCCCACTGGTGCTTCTCAGCAACTGGCATTTAGAGGCATACGAGAGCAAACCGCATGACAAGTGTCATGTCCCATTTGGCTTTCCGTTGCACACAGTGTCTGGGTGGCTGCTATCACATAGTTGTCAAGGATTCTGGGATGAAATCTATATCAACTTTGGCAGTCATGTCGGCAACTCTTGTTTCAGGCCAGCTCTGAATAATTCTTTTTTTATTATTATTCTATATTTTTAATAAAATTTTCTGTTTTACATTTTAGAATAACCCCTTCTTTAGAAGACTTCCATTCTTCTCTTTCCCTGGTTCATTTTACAAAACACAAATCCCTGCATATTTTATATAAACTAAACCATTCAGTATCCCATTATTACATCTATCAAAACTTATTACACTGTTGAATTTATCTTAATGCTGCCCACGTTTTCAAATAAACACAATTTTCCATATATTCAGTAAACATTTTCCAGTCTTCTTTAAATGTATGTTCTTCTTGATCTCTTATTCTGTATGTTTGGCACGCAAGCTATGCATATTCCATCAGTTTAAATTGCCATTCCTCTTTAGGTGGGACTTCGCTCAATTTCCATCTTTGGGCTAACAAAACACGAGCCGCAGTAGTGGCATACATAAATAACCTTCTGAATAATTCTTTAAGGTAGGTGGATTACATATCCTCCAACATTCCTCAGATGAAAATAGGGATATTTCTAACTCCTCCCCAACTCCTTGATACCTCATTTTTGTCCCCACCCTTCTGCAGAACATTTCCAATCAGAAGAAGGGCACGTGCCCCCATCACTTCACCAATGGGGCCCAGCACACATGCCCTCCAGCATCCCAAGAAGACCCCTTAATCCTGATTTTATTTTATTTATTTTATTCTTTGGTAGATTTTCAGAAAGAAAAAAACATACCAATAAATAAATGTTAGACAGAGGCAAGCATAGATGAAAGCTTTTTTAAATCAAGACTCCTTGTGCTTCACTCCCCCTTTCCCCCCACCCAGGGCAGCCCTGCCCTCTGCTTGCCCCTTAGAACTGGCATGTCACATGGGACTAGGCCTCCTCTTTCTTGTCTGCTCTCCATCAGCTGCTAAGAGCTGCCCAAGGGAGGAGACCAGCAACATTGGCCATGGAGAGGCCATGAAGAGGCAACAGGATGCTCCCTTGCTGCTGCTGCCATTCAGGATAAGTGCCAGCTCATCCTCCTCCCTGAGCTTGGTGGTGGAAGCACCGGCTGGGGAAATAGGGACATTCCGGGATCAAATCTGAAGCCAGGGTGGCTTTCATAATTCTGGGGCAGTCCCTGGAAAATCGGGGTATTTGGAGGGTATAGGATTAATAGGCACATGCTTATGAGGTTATACCATAGGAGGCATCTTAGATAACTCTAAGCACACAGTTTGCTTCAATAACATTTAAATGCATAGTGGGTGGTACTGGGGCTGGAGGAGGCCACTAATTTAAATTCACTTTTCTTATCAAAGCAGAACTAAATGCCCTAAAACAGGCCAGTGACACAAGATCTTGTTCCTCTGATTTACCTTACTTTAAACCACATCATCTATCTTGAGTAGAATTGGAAACACTTTTTTAATGAAAAAGATCACATTTTGGATTGAACGAACAAGCAATGTAGCACCATCTCCTTTGTGAAGTGACAACTTGCTTTTCTTTGATCCATTAATAATCAGAAATGAGTCATTACATACAGAAAACTCAAATAAACCAACAAAGACTTCTTATAAAGTCATAAAACCTTCATAATCTATAGCGAAGGTGCCTCTCTCTCTCTCTCTCTCTCTCTCTCTCTCTCTCTGTCTGTCTCCTCAAAAGCTGAATTTCTTTGAGAAAAATAGATTGGGGTCCCTATGGCAGAGATGGCTAGGGCCAACTCTAGAACTAAACTCTACACAAAAATTATTCTTGTAATGTTCTGTTGTGAATGCTGTGGAAGAAGGAAGTGACACACTGAGATTGCTGACTAACAGAATACTTTACTCTCTCTCGCTGCATCTTATATAGCTCTATTATCACTAGTGCCAACTATTGATATTAACTGTAACAACACCTATGAAATATACTCAGAGTCGCAAAGTGATTTCATGCTCTTTATTCAGCTCATAGTGGTGAGGAGGAATGAATGAAAGTCCCCTCAAAGCATCTGCTTTATATACATTATTTACACAATGGGCTGCACATGATTGGCTAATTCCGGAATTCTACTGTAAGCCAATCAGTAAGCCTTCTTCTTGGCGTCTTCTTCCTCGGTGACCCCTTTGGCTTCTAGGAGGAAGGTGAAATGGGAGGCGTACACTTCCCAGTCTCCAGATGCTGGGTTGAACGGCGAGAAGCTGCTGTCGGTTGCCATTCTGAGTTCCTTGTGTCCCGGAGCTGAAGCCTGGATACACGGTGCGAGGCAGCGGTGCAGCAGGTGGCGGTGCTGCGGTGCTGTGTGTGGCAGTCAGCTCAGCGGGATCCCACCTTCGTCGCCAGTGAAATATACTCAGAGTCGCAAAGTGATTTCATGCTCTTTATTCAGCTCATAGTGGTGAGGAGGAATGAATGAAAGTCCCCTCAAAGCATCTGCTTTATATACATTATTTACACAATGGGCTGCACATGATTGGCTAATTCCGGAATTCTACTGTAAGCCAATCAGGTTGTGGATTCACTTCTATCTGGAGCATGATTGGGTGGTTCCTGCCAACCAATCATACTGCTGCATTGTTCTAGGACCAATCAGACTGCTGCATTCTGAATCCTATTGTTCTAGGACCAATCAGACTGCTACCTTTTGGATCCTATTCATCTCAGTACATAACACCCTATATTACAATTCTCAAATTAACTGTGAAATAGGTTTCTATAGAGAGGGAGACAATTCAAGGGAGTGCAAAAGTGGGTAGCCTTAGGATATGCCCATAGAGGGCTTTTCCACTTGAGAAGTAGGCCACCAGGAGAAACAACCACAGCAAGAAGGTTTATTATCTCAATACATAGAACCCATCACTCCCTCCAATAGTGAGCTCAAAAACTAAGCCCCTGAGAAACTAGAGGGCAGGATTAGCATTTGTGGAGGAATCTCATGCTTTGCAAAAGTACATTTATGAAAAGTGAAGGAGGCAACATCATACAGAGAACTGAGCATGGCAAGCAGTCACAGAATGATGAGTTTAGGTGTGAAAATGAAAACCAGAAAACTGGTAGGGGAGTAGCCTGGAAGAGGACATGGCCAGTTGGCTGAAACCTTGAAGATACACTGCAACATTTTGTTTCAGTTCCTACTATTAATGTTAGCTCAGAAAGCAGTGTGCTGATAGTTATCATTTTGTTAGAATTTGCATCTGGGGGTCACCTTTCTCTAGACAAAATCAGCACTGGTGACTCCTACACAAATGTTTTTAAAATGACAAAAGCAACGAAGTAACAAAATAAAAACCATTACCTAAAATAATAACTGCTTTATTAATAATAACTGTCAAATCCAGGACTCTCTCTAGGCAACTTGCAATCTAGTTTTCAAACATGGCTAGAAAAATAACTTATTCTCAGTTGGGTTATTCACAACTGAAGTAATACACTTGGCCATCTAAACTGCCCCACCCCTGTAAGGCCACTAAGTCCAGGAAATATTAACTGATGCTAAGGATAGAGGTGGATTTGCCCTGCCAGACCTTAAACTTTACTATGAATCAGCAGCATTTTGCTGGCTGAAAGAATGGCTGCTTCTTGAGAACACAGACATTTTGGATTTAGAAGGTTTCAACAATGTTTTTGGGTGGCATGCATATCTGTGGTATGACAAGGTTAAAGCTCATAAAGCATTTAAAAACCATATTGTCAGAAGAGCATTTTTTAATGTCTGGACAACATATAAAGACTTACTTGAAAATAAAACCCCAAGGTGGTTATCACCGATGGAAGCGAAGGCTCAGAAAAAGCTCAATATGGAGGCCAAATGGCCAAAATATTGGGAGATTTTGGAACAAGAAGGTGACAAATTGAAATTGCAGAGTTTTGAGAAACTAAAAGATAAAGTGCGAGACTGGCTTCATTATTATCAAATAAGGGAGGCTTATAATATGGATTAAAAAAATTGGCTTCCAGGTGGAAAAATCAAAATTGGAAACAGAACTGCTAGATCCCAAAACTAAGATACTATCAAGAATGTATAACTTGCTGTTGAAATGGAATACACAGGATGAAACAGTTAAATCTGCTATGATTAAATGGGCACAAGATGTTGGACATAACATAATGTTTGCTGACTGAGAGCAGTTGTGGACCACAGGTATGAAATTTACGGCATGTAATGCCCTAAGACAGAATATTATGAAAATGATATACAGGTGGTACATGACACCAGTCAAGCTTGCAAAAATATATCATTTGCCTGATAATAAGTGTTGGAAATGTAAGGAAAATGAAGGTACATTCTTTCACCTTTGGTGGACGTGCCCAAAGATTAAGGCTTTCTGGGAAATGATCTATAATGAAATGAAAAAGGTATTTAAATATACCTTCCTGAAGAAACCAGAGGCCTTTCTCCTGGGCATGGTCGGCCAATTGGTGCCAAAGAAGGATAGAACTTTTTTTATGTATGCTACAACAGCAGCAAGAATACTCATCGCGAAGCATTGGAAGACACAAGATCTACCCACCTTGGAAGAATGGCAGATGAAAGTGATAGATTATATGGAATTGGCGGAAATGACTGGCAGAATCCGCGACCAGGGAGAAGAGTTGGTGGAAGAAAATTGGAACAAATTTAAAGATTATCTGCAGAAATACTGTAAAATTAATGAATGTTAAAATGATGCAGGATTGAAATGTGATGGTTTTAGTAACAAAGTTAAACGAATATGCAAAAAAGGATTGTTAATTAGATGAAAATATGATGTTCAATATGTTAAGATTTGTAACTAAGATAAAAACAAAGAGGGAAAGGATTTGCTGAATTAACTATGTGAACTGGAATACAAAAAAGGGAGGTGTGAGGAGATCAAGAAACGAGTAATTGAAATATAAGAAACGAAAAGAAGGATTTATTTTTAATTGTTTTTTTATTTTCCACATATTCTGTATTTTTTTCTTTTTTTATTTGTATTTTTGTATCTTTTTTCTTTTTCTTTTTCTTTTCTTACATTGTAATTTTCTTTGTTTGTAAAATCTCAATAAATATCTTTAAAAAAAAAAAAGTAAGGCCACTAAGTCCAGGGAGTGGTCTTTAGCTAATACCTTCTGTCAGCACAAGGATTTCCACTTGAACAACAGGATTTCTCATGTGCACTTTGCATGATCTTTCCAAACGTGCTCCAGAGGGTTGGGGGAACCCCTAGAATAGAATTAGGGGAAATCCTTTCACTGACAGAACTATCTGCTTGGTGTCATGTTGAATACAACCCAGGGTCTAAATTCTCCTCGCTTCACCACTGAAGACTAATGTGAACAGGTGCGTTTTCATGTAATTAGTACTTAAGCAGATGTTGTAAGAGGCAAAGTGCTCCCACTGCTCTTTTCCTTGAAACATGTCAATATAGGACGCATATGATGTAACATTCTACTGAATTTTGAATGATATCCATTTGATATCATTGGCTGTTGGCCATTGGGGTTGAATGATGGTCAGTCCAGTATGTTACGTCAAGTCTTGCGCTCAAACTTGGAAGGAAGAGCAAACAAAGCAATATGTAGCTAAGCCCTTTGGCTTTGTTTCAGTTGTGGATGAAGAATCAGAAGGATCTGCTTCCATCTAATAAATAATAAAACAAGCAATAAGCCAGCATATCACAGTAAAGGAGCATCATATCAGTGCACAGCACCAGATGTTCTCCTTTGCTAACACCCAGCCTTGTTCCATTTTTTAAAAAGTCTTTAGCTTTTATGCTTTGGGAAGTCCTTCAAGGCTGCACGAAACTCTTTCTTTAAGTACCAGCATCCTCTATTCACAATGTTCCACTGATTAAAATGCCTCCATCAGCAAGTAGTAAATATACAGGCTTCTCCTGTGTCACTCTGCATTGACTTTTATATTCAATCAGTTCTGCAGTACCAGCCTGCCACTCAGTTATTTAACAGCCAACCCAAAGACCAAGGATTTCATAGAAGCAGCATGGTAGCAAAAGCATAGCTCAGGGCCAAACAGCACATCTGTGGGAGATCTGTGACTGTGACTGGCTGTCCTGTAGTTGTAATTCAAAGGAGTTATTTCAAAGCAGTGACAAAGGGCTCCGAACCTAGTCAGAGTGGAAGAGTTTAGGGAGAGAGTGTTTTAACCCCCTCCCCAAAGCTGCTGTTTAGCTGCTGCCCTGCTCAAATTTGGGACTAGCCACAGGGCCAACTCAAGACATTTTGGCACCTGAGGTGAATCACAGACACCCCAAGTGTCCTTATTTTCCAGGAACAGTCCCAGATTTACAGAAGCCATCCTGATTTCTGATCTGATTCTGGAATGTCCTGCTTTCCCCCTGAATCAATGAGATAAGTAACTATGGAACCTTTAGAAGACATCTGAAGGCAGCCCTGTATGGGGAAGTTTTTAAATGTTTAAAATGCAACCCAGTCAGATGGGAGTGGTGTAAATTGTGGTTATCAGACATCCCCATTTCCCGGGGACAGTCCCTGGATTTACAAATTTGTCCCCGGACAAAATCCTTCCCCAGAATGTCCCCAGATTTCATTTAATGTCCCCAGATTTATATTTTAAGTGTTGTAGATTTATTAGTAGGGAATGAATGTTGTGTGATTGGTTCAATGGCACAAGATACATCATATGGGGAATTCTGGCGAGGCAAAATGGTGGGAGCTACGGCAGTGAGCAGGTACAAGGGGGGGAATAAATTCTACATCAGGATCTGCTGCCTCTATGGATCCTGCTGCCTGAGGCAGTTACCTCACCTTGCCTCATGGATGGACCAGTGCTGACTTGCTACACATGCTTTAGAATAAAAAATGAAAACATTGGGAGGCCTAGTTATGCATCTCAACACCCTCTGCGGCAGCGTTTGATAGAGGCAACATTGCTGGGGGAGAGAACTAAGAGAGTCTGTGTACTGGTCCAGTAAACGCTTCCGCTGCGCCACCAGCAACAGTTCTCTTCGCAGAGCATTAATTAAGTCCAGTGCAGAGATTCTTGTTGCAGTACAAGCTTCAAAGTCTCAGCAGCAAAGAAATAACGACACAGGGAAGCCTGTCTTTCCAAAGACAGGTTTATTGCAGAAAGATAACAGAAACACCTCCGGAGCTTTCAGACATTTTTGCTTCACGCCCCACAGGCAGACAAAACAAACATTCTTTATATACTGAGCAACTTAACAACTTAATGAGCTTGACTACTTAAAGTCACATGACATTGCTAACTTGCCAGCGTCTTAGGTTTCACACCTTAACAAGAACACTGTAACCACAATGTCATTATTTTAAAATCAGTCCAGTTTTCTTTTCCCACTCCCTCCAAGGGTTAATTACATATGCTCAGAAAAAGGGGTAAAGATCGTTGTGTGACTTGGGCCAGGAGAAAGGGAGGAAAAAGCCGTGAGGTACAGGGTTCCCCTTCTTGAATTTAAAGTTGTTTTTTTACAATGTAACAAGCTGGAAGAAAAACATTGTAAGTTAGAAATGTCCTGCATTCAACAATTGCTTTGCAATTAATTCACAAATGGACTTTGCCAATACCTACCTATCATACAAGGCACCAGTTGATGTATGGTCTAAATTTCTTTTGAGCAGCTGTCAGCATCACTCAGTGTCAAAGTGTTTCCTGGAGTGTTCTTAACAATGTGACTAACACTCTTCATTGCAGGCATGCTGGCCTCTTTGCAGGGAGACAGTGATCTCTTTCCTCCCGCCTTACTCACATGCTTTCTCTTCCTCTTTAATAAGTTCCAAAAACAGGGAGTGAAGGGAAGCACTAAATGACTTCATCCATCTGTTAATAAAGGATGTTGCTGAGAGGTCCATCAACTGGTCCAAGGCACAGTGGCAAATTGTATGTCACATGGAGTATAGTAGGGTCAGAAAAGATGGCCACAACAACAACAATGGCTGATATAATTTGATATTGATATCAACCATATTTAATATTGTCTTGGTTAGGGGAACAGTCTTGAATACATATATCTGGATTAATTTATCTCTGTTTAATCCTTATTTGCACATACAAGTAACTACTTAAACTGTAAAAATAGGACATTTTTCTTTCTAAAACAGTTTTCTAGGAAAAAAAGGCTGCATAAGTTGCTTTGGAACAATTGGGTCTGAGACCTTGCAGAGCATTTGTAATGAAGGTCAAAGGGTGCAAGTTGAGAACAGTGATTTGTAGCTGTAAAAACATAATACTATGTGCTAATAGTGAACTCAAGAGCTGAGTTGTGATGGCTACATAGGCCAAACAGGACTACTCAGGGGCGGAGGAAGAGGGGTGCATTGGGCGCAGACAACCCGGGTGTCACCACTGAGGGGGCTGACAAAATCCCGGGCGGCACTCACCACTGGGCCTGCAGCGTGCCCGAGCCACACGTCTCTCCTGGGAGAGACGCGGTGGCTTTGGTGCGCGCAAGCTCTGCGCTGCCCAAATGGTCCACATGCTGCCTCCCCCCCCCAGTTGTAAGGCAGCTGAGTGGGAGGAGGCAGGCAGACACCAGAGGCCCCTCCATCGCCCCTCCGTCACCCCGCCCCTATGGGCGGCTCGCCCCAATCCTGGGCGTGCCACCCCAGGCGCCCGAGCGGCTTCTTCTGCCACTGGGACTACTGAGAAAAAAGATGAAGGTATTAGCATGTTTGGGGAATGTCAAAGTTGGGCAAACATAATTTGGGAGCAATCCCTGCTTCTCCCAAGAGCCCAATGAGGACTGGGCATGCTTACTGGACACAGAACGCTGAAGGTGAAATGGAAAATGGGGGGGGCACAGAGGGAAATGGAATACAGTATGCTGAAAGAGAGCAAGAATGGCTGACTGGCAGAGAGACACATTGATGTTAATACATTAAATATACAAGCTAGACAAAGTAGATGTTGTGCCCTATTACACAGTTTTTCTATGACCAGTAATATCAAGGGCAGACACTTCATTGAATAATCAATAAACGTTGACTTAACCAAAGGAAGCATGAATGTAATCGGTTTTAGATACATGCACATAAAAGCACATGGTTAAATATGAGAGGTACTTCACTTTCTGTACATCAATTTCTTGTTCTCACTGTGTAGAATCAAGTAAAAACAAAAAGCTATTTTACGTTCCTAGAAAGAGAGGGAAATCACACTAGCTCAAAGCTTTCAGCCCCACAGGTCTTCTATTACAGGTTCTCCATGGCTGCATGAAAGGATATTGGTGAAAGGACAGCTATCTTGCAAGACAGATTAAATGGCCAGGAACATGAGGAGCCATTAATACAGAGATATACAATACACATGAGTTCAGCTATAAACAGCACTATTTTGGTTGCTCCTTAAAACCATTTGAATAACAAAAGGAAGATTTTGGTGCATTTGTAAAGAAACTGATTGGTAGTTAAGGGAAGGCAATGACTGAGAGTAGAACAATAGGAATGAGATAAAATATTTGAAAGTTGCACTTCTATTTCACATTGAGATTATTATTCCTATAGATCTGCTGGACTTGGGACAGTACTTTATTGACTTGTCCAAAGAAAAAGTCTTGTTTGGTAAATATAGCGGAAACAAAGAGAAAAACCAACACAGCAAGACAATCAGACTTGGCAAGCAGCAAGCTGCTTTAGAGAAATGCACTTTCGTTACACAAAAAAAGGAAACCATAGCCCCCAATTCACAAGGACAACATGCAGGTGTTTGGCTGCCTGAAATTGTTCAATGGAAATGTGGTCCCAAAGATGAAATTTAGGAGACACAACTAGTTGAATCAACAACAATGTGATTGTTATTTGGATGATAGAGGAAAAATATAGAAATTCATTAGGCCCAGGATGGCACACACGACAATATTTCTGCTAGAACAGGGGTCAGCAATTTTTTTTGGGAGGGGGCTGGTTCACTGTCTCCCAGACCTAGTGGCGGGCTGGACTGCGCACACGGGAGCGCATGCGCACGCGGTGAAGGGGGCTTCTCTCCCCCCCCAATCTCCTCCAGCCTCTCCCCTCCCCCTGCCTACCTCTTCCACCGCTCTGGCTGCGTCTGGGAGCCAGTGGCAGTGGCAGCGCCTCTCCTTTTTGGGCCAGCTTTCCTGGGCGCCAGGCGCAGGGCCAGCAGGCACGCCAAGCTCCAGCCCACAGCACGGCCATGGGGAGAGGCTGGTGGGTGAGGGTGGCGAGGCTTCCTATCAAAGCCCAGCCCCCTCCTCCACAGGGCGGGGAGAAGCCAGGAAGAGGGAGGGAGGAGGCGCCGCCACAGTGAGGGAGGGAGGGGAAAAATCACAGAAATGGCGCCCAAAAAATTTTGAAAAAAAGTTGCGATCGCGCTGGTCCAAGCGGTGATTGCAGAACCGTTTGCGGGCTGGATCCAAAGGGCAATTGAGCCGGATCTGGCCTGTGGGCCATAGTTTGCCGACCCCTGTACTTGAACTATGTTAACTCCAGACCATGCAAAATAGGCAGTTCACATATCTCAAGAAGACAGCTATTGTTTGATTCAAACAGATACATTAAGGGGCAAAAATCTACACAATGGTAAGTATCGAGTAACAAATGTTGGGCGGCTGGTATAATCCATGGAGTGAATGCAAGTTGTTTTTCTATTCAAAGGTTAATGATTGTATTTACTTCATATATAGAATTAAGTGAAATGTTATGCTTGCTTTCATACATTTAAGAAGCCCCAGATAAATCTCTTGCTCAGGGACACCCCAAACCCAAGATCCACCACTGCCTATGCCTCAAGCAAAACCCAACCAACTTCAGGAATCTGGGGAAAGGATCCAAAGGGTTAGAACTGGGTATGTTAATTTTCCATTCTATATATCTATTTTCAGAGACTGCATTTTCCTCTGTGTATGCCTCTACCTGAATTTTCTATATATTTGGGCTGCAAAAGATGGGCTTTGAGAGCAACCACCATCCCATAGGAATAGAAATTTGTTTGCTCATCTGTCTCACATATAATTCTCTTTTTCTTAACCTGCCACAGATTGCGTCTTAAACACACACACACACAATGTTGAAATGTCAAAGAATGTGATTTGCAGCACAGAATAGTGAAACAGCATCACCTGGTGCAGAGAACGGAGTTTAATGTACCTGCAAAATGGGCAAGACACCTCAAAAGAAAACACAATTGAAAAAGGAACGATGAGTGAAGCCAGACACTGTGCAGTGACAAAGGTGAATGCAGCTAACCTCCACTGAATGAACAAAACAATCAATTGATATTGTTGGTGGTCAGATTTACATATTTTACTTTGCAGACTAAATTTGCTTCATCACTTTCATCTAAGGAGGGTCCTGTTCATCAAGCTATTCCCTCTAATCTGTGTCTTGCACTGCTCTGCAATGAGTTGCAGGGATGATAAATCGAGCAGCCATTTTTAATCTGACTCTATATTATAAATAATACCGCAGGCACCTTTATAAATAGAATAAAAGCACTTTCTTACAGGCGGTGAGCTCTGTCTCAGTGCTGAAGGAGTCAAACATCAGTTCAACATTTTTGGTTTCTGTCCCTTCCCCAGCCCCTTTAGCTGGTTCAATAGCTGCCCCATCTTTTGCTTTTATAGTTAAATTAATCCCTTCGGAGAACATTTAAAGTGTGTTTGTGAGTCATCCCTCTTCCTTTCTGCCACTAGTTTAACCTTCCCTCTAGTCAGTTTTAAACAACCTGAAATAGATCAACTCCAAACTTTCATGAAAGTAGAGGACAATGGTGATAAAGAGAGGGAAGCAAAAAAGGGAAGGATATTCCGGTTAAAAAATAAAGAGAGGTGTGGGTGGGTAATCATTCCATGTGTGTAAACAGCCTATGATGGGAGTAGATCACTGTTCTGTGTATCCCTTTTATTGCAAGTTGGAGCTACTGCAGCAGCTTTTTATTACTTTCTCTCTACACAAACAACTGGAAACGTATAAATACACCCCTTTCTGCCCCTGGATTTTTAGGGAATCACAGAATCCAAAGCATTCAACAGAAGAGATTAATATTGTTTTACACATTGCCATCTACTGGTATCCTCCAGTATCACATAAAAGCCAATAGACTTTCAGGTTCCACCTGAAGGGACCATGACAGAAGACATAAAGGGAGATTTATGGTTGAACATTAAGTATCTTAGCAGTTCTACTTGCTTTTAAATGAAGATAAATGTTAAGTTGTTGATTTCAATTAGGTTAAAGCAAACAGCTCTCCTAATGATAACCATGGGCAAAAACTGTTGAATGAGAGATGTTGGCATTTTCAATGTCAGTAAAAATAAGTTACAATATCATTAAATATACATTCATACAGTTAACGCTTGGGTTACTTTAAGACATTTACAGGAAAAGTGGATTTGTCTCCTATTAGAGCTCAAATAAATGTGCTTTTAACAATCCTAGTATATTTTAAAGTTGTATGGAATAGGCCTCATTAAATCTAATTGAAGATACTGAACTTGAACAAAAAGGGAGGACAAGATTAGTAAAAGAGGTTTATTAGAGCTCAGCTTAAACTGTAATTGAAATAAACCTTCTCTTTCAAGTACGGTAAGTCCCTGTAGTAAGGTCTTCAGCATGATGTCAGGAAGGGGAATGCTTGAAATGCAAGAAGATGCTAATATGTGACCTTCTCCTAGTCAACCATTAACATCCATATAAACTCCCAACCCCCATAAAAATATGTGTGTGTGTATGTGTAGAGTTGGAATAAACCCCCATGCCTGAAATGTTATATTCTGAGTCCAGAAGAGCCTCACAGCAGCCAAGGCTACTCAGTATGTACTAGTCCCAGTACATACTGGGTTAAGGAACTGGGTTACACTATGTTCCATAGTGGGCAGAAGAGGGCAGTCGTTCGTTTGAATGGCTGTCTAATCAAAGTCTAGTTTAGAGAAAGAGAACCACAAGTAGGGAGAACAGGGACTTTGCCTATCAACAGTTAGCACTTGGACAGCAGACACAAGTCACAGTATTCCCCACTGTGGTGAGGTGATCTATTTACATTAGATCAATTATTTCTAAATTCTAATGTGCAGATACATAAGTATGTCCAAATTTTATGCAAAACTTGTCCTCTTCTGTTCTCTTTTTTGGTGATGCATTTCTTCCTCTTCCTCTTCTTCTTGAGATGCATAGATGGCCACTCTACTGTGGCAGCTCCATGGCTGCAGCTGCAGCAAGCACAAGGTCCTCCTGCCAGTATTTCTCTATGGAAAGGGGAGAAGAGGAGTCCTAGCTGCTACTACAAATCAATTCCCCTTCTGTTGAGGCTGATTCTGGTGTGTGATGGTAGGCACCTTGTAGCGAAATGGGTTGTTCTGTGCAGGGCTCCTGCCATTGTTATGAGACAAGCATTGCATCTCAGCTTTTGAGAAAGAAAGCTACCCATGTCCTGTTTCCTGACTTTCTAGCAATTAGAGTGCCTTGGACTATGTATGTGTCAGTTTCAACTTTCTATCTGCTGTGGCAATGTAGGACAATTAAATGCTCAAATACTGGCCGCAAAAGCAATTTAATGAGGTTTAAAAGAAGGACATTCCCAATATGGTTCAAGCATATGCTCTCCTAAAACATTGTTTCCACACACTTACCTGTCCTATACTAATGAACATTTTGACTTGCAGAAACTATTGCAGATCTCATGAGATTTCACAGGGTACTCACAGGAGTTCTGCTAGATTCTGCGAGATCTCGCTGGAAGTCACCGCTGTGCAACCCCAGTGGTGGCGGCAGGTAGGGTGTCCATAGGGGCACCACTCTATGCGATTTCATGACCTGAGGCAGCTGTTTCAGTCCACTTTGTGGACCGGCTGCCTCTGTCACCCAGTCTTCAAATGATTCTTAGTACTATTTCACGTGATCACAGATTGACCTTATTTAAACCCATGAGCTATTTTGTACATGATGGTCTGTGTGATATAATCCTCATAGTTTGTTGCATGCATGCATGCTGGTTTGTGATAGCAGTTGCTGATTCACTTATGATAAATACCCCACATATTGTGAGGCATCTCCAGGCCGTTTCATCTGGAGTAAACAACATTTCAAGAAGAAGCAACAGGAGCTGCTATGATTACCATTCCATGAAACATGGCCCTTATTAGTTATCGTAAGTATGAAGTGTCAGTTTCCATTTTAAGCCTTTCTCTTTATGCTATCAGGTGGGGATTATGTAATTACTTTGTGTAATTGAAATGACAAGGGTAAAGTCTGTATTGAATAAATCCCCCATACACTGAGCAATAATTCCCATTCATAAACTCTCTCATTGATTAAAAACTATACTTTCTGGCTCCTTAGGAGCTGTATTTAAACACATTCTCTTTATCAAGAAGGCAAAATTCTATCCTCTGAGAAAAGAGAAGGGCTAGCGTTTGGATTAATATTAATAATGTAATGATCACTGTACTTTCTGCATATCATTTCTTTCTGACCTCACTGGAACTCACTGCTTACAACCCCACCTCACTGTGTGTGTATTTACCTGTAACCAGTGGCGTAGCGTGGGGGGTGCAGGGGGGGCCGGCCGCACCGGGCGCAACATCTGGGGTTTAGGGTTAGGGGGCGCAAATCCATGGGTTAGGGGGCGCAAATTACTTGTCTTTCCCCGGGTGCTGACAACCCACGCTACGCCACTGCCTGTAACTCAGGTTAACACTTCATGCATTTGATGCAAGCTTGTGTCTTAACAAATACGGTCATTTTTAAGGCACTACAAGATTCTTGTTTCTGTACAATTTTTATTTGTGTACCTAGAGACCACATTCGTGGCTGTCATCCCAGAATGGTTTATTTTTTAAAGAAGGAAAGTTGTTCCTTCAGGAAGTCTGTAGTGTCTCACAAACACTATGGGTATCACAGGGTTTCAGTTTACATAGTTAGATTGTTAGCACAGGTGACTGAGAGAATGGGGCTCCCCAGATCACCCAGTCTGGGAATTTATTGTTCAAAAATGGCTATTGCCAGCAGCTAAAAACTACCCTTTCCCCTCCTCATAGTGTGTGGGGGGGCACGAGGACAGATGGTGAGGAAAATGATTGTGATTTGGGGCCAATAATAGCCTGAGGGAAAAGAGTAATAAATCCTTTCCCTCACCAGCCTTCCACTCAAGATTGAAGCCTGCCTGTGTTGTCTTCTCATTTATTTATTATTAAAAGTTACACACAAATGCATGGACTGTGTAGTTTGGTCCATGCATGGTTCTTGACTAGCTTTGCCATTAACCGCAGATGAAGGGGAAATCAGAACGATTTAGGAGTGCAGGTCAGGCCAGCCTGCCAGATTGGGGGCTGAAGCCAGTGATGTGTAAGTGTGTGAGGGGCACAAGAGAGGGGTTGTGGGAGGAAGAGGCAGCTTTTATATGGTAAAAATAAATGGAACACGGAGTCACATAGGCTGCTGGTAAAAGCTTCCATGAGATGACAAAGCCCTGCTACAGCTATGGAATGTGGCATGGAGGGGGCAACACTGATACAGAAATTCTCTGTGATGGTTCCACAATGACAGATGTGATGTGGCTGTGATGGGAATATGATGCCCTGTGGAGGTCATTCCGAGCAGCTTCCACGCAGTGCCATAAATGTGTACTCCAACTCAAAGAGAATATTAGGCAGCAGAACTGGGATGTTATGAAAGGGCAACAAAAGTGTTAGTTATTCCATTTAATACTGTTGCATTGTTCCTGACAGGAAGAGAAAGAGAGTGGTGCTTTTGGGATTTAGTACTTCAGGTGCCTAAATACCTTGTGTACTTTGCATGATGAGTGTTGGGGAATGGAGGTTGCCATTTTACTTTGCCTCAGGCAGCAAGATGTCTTGAACTAGGCTTGCTTATAAGAGCTGCTGTTGCTTTTGAGAATGGATACTGCTTCAGAAACTGCCTCCAGTAGGCCTATGAGTTCTTGCATCTCTTCAAACTCAACATTTGTAAATAAACAGTTTATTACAAAAGGCATCTTAAGTTTCTCAAGCTGTCTCCTCACAAGGGAAATGACCTTGTACAAGGCTTTCCCTGAAACTGCCTGCTGTGGGGGAATTGGGGGACATAACTGGGGGATTATGGTCTCAATGGCTGACATATTACAATGTGATGCGGCTTTTAAATCTCAGCCAGTTTGTTGTGGGGAAACCTGTTATCACATTCAGGTGCCAGCCTTCTGGCCTGTAAATCACTTTGCTGGCTGAGAACACTCCTCAGAGGGAGCCAGTTAGGCTTTTATTTGAAACTTCGCCTCATCTAATGCTTACTCAGAGCTCCACTTGAAGAAAGTGAACCAGTGCCACAGCTATATTTGGAAATCCCATCCCCCTGGCTGGGTCCTGTTTGATGGAGAAAAAGGGACCAAGCCATGCACTTAAAATAAGAATGACAATTACTATGCATCCAGGTACTTCGTTAGCTCTTTCAGACACAACCTTGCATCAACAAGCCCTGCACGCCTCATTCTGCTATGAAGTCCCTGTGTTTTCTTTTATTAGTTCAGTTAGAAATCTTTGAACTTGAAAGACCCGCTTCCCTCTTGGGTAGCGTCAATGCATTTAAATTAGCCCGAGACGGGGAATGAAAATGGAACCTTTTGCTCTCCTATTCTCTTTGGTATTTTTAGCATTTAATTTGTTAGCATGTGTTGCTGCTTATGGAGGTAGAAAAAGGCCCCGTCACCATGGAAACACAAGTCTCCCATTTATTTACAGAGAGACCAGCAGCAGGAGCCTCTTTGGAACTGTTGCCAAGACTCTTAACCTGTAGATGAAATGAACGGCTTGCCTTATGGAAAGGTGGATGCCTCAATGCAGTTGTCTGTAACACCTCTTCCTAGATATGCTAGCTAAGGTTGCCACTGTCCTTGTGCTTTGTAGAAAAGGTACTCTTGCCGCCTAAGCTGAACTGAGATGACCTGTTCCATTCCTCTTGTATTTCTGGTTGGATCATGGGTGGATCACAGTCTCAAATGTACATGGCAAAAGTGAAGAATGTATATACTTTTTATTTTGGAGAGTTGTCTGTTTGCTGTGCATTTGGACACCTCTTAAGATATTGCAGCCAAATTTTGCATGAGATCAAGAAGCAGGTTTTTGTTTGCATTTGGATTCAGCGGGACACCATTTTGAATCAAGATGGAGGGCAGAGCCTTTCAATACGGCATTGATTTTAACCCCTGATTTCAAAACTGCATTTGTATTTTTTAGAATTCCTGAGCAAGGTTAGCAATTATAAGTAACAGGAGTTGTTAAAAGTATAAATGTTGAATTACCTGTCTTTTGGACAGGGCTAGCCAAAGCAGTTTTGCTGTCTGAGGTGAAGGACAAGATAGTGCTACCTTCCTTATTCCTTATATAGAAGTTGACTGGACTAGCAGCTGAATCTCACTTCAGCACTGGCAATGGGACAGCATCCTCCGCCAGTCCTGAAGGCAGCAGGTTTATGGGATGCAGAACAGGCTACCTGGCACCCTGAGCTGTTCTCCAGAAGACAAGAATGGTTGGGGGTTCAGGAGGATCACATGGGATGTCTCCTGCTGCTCTTCCTCCAGCATCTGCTGTCCGAGGTACCATATTTTTCCGTCTATAAGATGCCGCCCCTATTTTTGGAGACTCAGATTTAAGAAAATGGGGGAGATGTATCTGTGTATAAGACACCTCCTAATTTTTGACATTTTTTTTTGGGGGGGGGAACTAGTCATACACGGAAAAATACAGTATTTGCCTCATCCTGCCAATGATAGAGATGACTCTTCCTTTGGTAAATGTTTGGTAACATTTGGTGTAAGTTTAAGAATGACTGTGGACCCTTATGGGTACTGTTGCTGAAAGCTCTAGTTCCTACTAGTCAGACTGCATTTCTTCAGCCAAATCTTTGCTGACTATTGCTGTCCAGTCAGCACCACATGCAACCCATTTTCTCTTTCCGGTGGCACTGTAAGGGACGCGGGTGGCGCTGTGGGTTAAACCACAGAGCCTAGGGCTTGCCAATCAGAAGGTCGGCGATTTGAATCCCTGTGACAGGGTGAGCTCCCATTGCTTGGTCCCTGCTCCTGCCAACCTAGTAGTTCAAAAGCACATCAAAGTGCGAGTAGATTAATAGTTACCGCTCTGATGGGAAGAAAAATGGCGTTTCTATGCACTGCTCTGGTTCGCCAGAAACAGCTTAGTCATGACCCAGAAGCTGTATACCTGCTCCCTTGGCCAATAAAGCAAGATGAGTGCCGCAACCCCAGAGTCATCTGTGACTGAATCTAATAGTCAGGGGTCCCTTTACCTTTACCTTTAACAAACAACAGCCAGTAAATCTGAATGCACTTTGGCTTCCAGGACACAGCCAGTGAGAAACCGCAAAAAATGTATCTGCCTAGCTATCCCTACTAAAACTCAGAGCAAGGTCGCCATCCAAGTTACACCCACTCCAGTTTAACACCCTGCTCCAGTTACATGACTACTTATTTCACTACCATCCAATTGTGTTCTTCTAGGATGAATCCCAAGCAAATCTCATTTTTAAATATCCGCAGTGAATGAAAATTATGGCAGATATCACCAATAGCTTTGGGATACAGGAAGGTATTCATACTGCACTTGGGAGACCATTTTCTTTCCAGAAGTCTCAAATTCATTCCCAAATCCCAGCATCCCATACATTTAAGTATCCCTAAGATCTTTGCACTTTAACTACTTATCCTGTAATTGGCACCAGCAGTTTCTTATTTTAAGAGATTATCTTATGCTATGATCCTAGAGGTCTGGACAGTTTTTGTGCAACAGCATCAAAAAACTCCACTGGAGAAGAAGGGCTCTTGCCACCCATTCACCCAGAATTCCACAACATTATGGTAGGACAAATTGCCCTGCCTGAGATATTATCCTTTGTGAATTGATTTTAAAAACACCAAGGGGAAAGCCTACATTGCTTTCTAGATGAAAGCTGAGGGGCTCCTGTCTTGTGCAATGTTCTTGGGGTTGGGAAGCAGAAAAACAGGTATGATTTTGAAAAAGGGAAAAAAAGTATTCCCCTATCCAACTTGTGTTTCACCACTGGCCCACTCAGGCTTTCTCCATCAGCTACAAGTGGCCTGTTCCTTTCTCCCCTCCTGATACTGCCTTCCTGATAGTCTTCCATCTCCCTGTTTTCTAAAATAGGTTTTCTTTCAACTGCTTTCTCAGTTGGATTCCTTGTTTTCATTTCCACCCTCAGTGGTGATCTAATGTAAATATCCTTCCCTGGACCCTCAGGGTGTCGGGGTTTTGTTTGTAACTCTTTTTTTGAAATGAAATAAATAAAAATTATCAGGCAAAAGAAAGGAAATGATCTCCTTGCCCCCTCCTCCTTCCTTATCCTCTGTAAGGATATTTCAAGAGATGACAAAATAGCATTTTACTCTAGTGAACAGCAACCTGGAGAGTTTGACAAAGAGTGTTTTATTTTATTTTTTTAAACCACCACATTTATCTTAAACTGCATGCTTTGCAAATGCAAGTTGACATTTGTATCCACATTGGTTTGAGGATATTGAAGATAAGGAAAACAGGATTTCCAGACCTATAGTCCTCCTGCTTTATTCTTTGACAGCCAGGCACCAAGAGTGTTATAGGAAGCCAGAGCCCGTCAGATAGAATTAATCACCTCTCCCAAGGTAATCCGACATTTCAAATTCAGGTAAAGTGCAAAATTTTGTGTCTGACTTTTACAGTGCAGTCCTTACATTCAAGTAAGCCCCACTGAATTCAGTGGAATCTACTCCCAGGAGGTTATATAGCAGGGGTGGGGAGTCTGTGTCGCCTATATGTTACTGGCTACAACTCCCATCATCCCTGATCACAGAGGAGGCCCAAGTTATTTTGCTGCCTGTGATGGTGCAGCAAATAGTGCTCCCACCCCATCAAGTCATGATACATAAGTCCAGCCAAGTTATTTATGGATATTAAGGACAGAAAAATCCACCAGCACTGACTTTCCCTCTTGGGCTCTTAAAATACAACAACATCAACAACAACAATACAACTTGCTGCTTTTTATGACTATAAAAATCTGCTGTTTCCCTCTCCCTAATAGTAGGACAAGCATTGCCTGACCATTTACCACATTGGCTGGGATGGATCAGAGCTTCAGTACAACTGGATAGCCACAGGTCATCCCTCCCTTTGCTGGTGTACAGGATTGCAATTAATGGTGGTAGTGATGGCTTTCTTGTTATTCTAGACCTAGGTTTGAATTATCTATGAGGTGTAGTTGAGTGGCAAAGATGAAACATTGTGCTGCAAACCATTTGTCTCTAGCTTTCTTTTTAATGTTCCTTTTTCTTTTTTGCAATATAAGTTAGTCTTTATAATGATGATCAAACTTTGTTTGCATATAAAGGGGTTTTTTGGGGGGTGACTTTTGGTTAAAAAGGAATATAAACACAAAAGAAGATATAAAACAAAACAAAAAAGTGATGCCATGAAATTTCCTTCTTAGGTTTAGTGCTGTAGAAGACTCATCAAAATTTAAAACTTGAAATTTGCAGAATATCTGATCATCTCTGCTTGTCAGTGAGGCACAATGTGCAAGTTGAAACAGAATTCCTGGGCTTTATGAATTTTCAGTTTGGAGCACAGATAAGAAATGATAAAAGGAGTAAATGAACTAAAGGAAAGGCTGGTTAGAATTTAGATTAAAAGATAAATAGCTTGTCTGATAAATTATGTCTGACTTCCAGGGAGGAAAAGTTTGGTTCTTTCATAAATGATGACATGGTGCTCAAGCTAAACTTTTCTGAAGGCGCTTTACCTAAATAATTACTAGCTGAGAATGACATGGCTCTTGGGTGAGGGGAATGTTAATGAGATGTATGTGTGGTGCTGTTCCCTTGTACTGAGCTTGTCAGTCAGGGAATGTGTGTTATCAGTATCAGTGCCTAATTAGCATTGCTGCTGTTTTCCAAGCCAAAGTCATAACTCTCATGGAAGTGTTTGAGCTCAAGTTCCATGGGAGCCTTGAAACGGATGGGTACAGACGGACTGTCAAGTTCCCATGGAGACAGAGCATTGGATTGATGCTAACACATCAATGGGATTTTCCCCAGAGGAGAGGTTTTGCCTGTTTCATCAGATTCTAAAGGGTGATTTACATAACCTTTATTTATTGAGATCAATCCAGATTATCAGTTACAGTGGGTTTTAGTATGTCTGCAGATGCCCAGTTAGCATTTCTCCACATCCTGGTGCAACACTTCATTCAGAAGGGTTTTCATGATGTTTTGAGTCATCATGTTGATGTACATCGAAGCATTCACAAGAATGGTTCCATCATTTTACAACCCACAGGATATAGAATGATGTGCCCATTTCCCACCCATTCTTTTTTATTTTACATGTTTAGATCACAAAGTTTATATATTGCTTGGGCATACCTAAAGTTTATTAACATTAGTGAGGCAATAAAAGATGAAGAAGTTCAATGAAGAAGAAGAAGAAGAAGAAGAAGAAGAAGAAGAAGAAGAAGAGGAGGAGGAGTTTGGACTTGACATCTGCCTTTCACTCCCCTTAAGGAGTCTCAAAGCGGCTAACAATCTCCTTTCCCTTCCTCCCCCACAACAAACACTCTGTGAGGTGAGTGAGGCTGAGAGACTTCAGAGAAGTGTAACTAGCTCAAGGTCACCCAGCAGTTGCATGTGGAGGAGCAGGGAAGTGAACCTGGTTCACCAGATTACGAGTCTACCACTCTTAACCACTACATCACACTGGCTCAATAAAGCAATTCTCATCCATTAAAAAACCCCAAAAAACTTCAGCAGATGTGAGTGGCAGGTTTTAATCAGCTTTAGTTGACATTTATTTTTCTTTGCAGACAAAATAAGACTAATTAACAATTCCTGTAAAAGTAACTTTGAAGTTGACTTCATGTTATTTTATTCAATCTTAAATAAGCCAGGGCACCATAGTGATATCTGCTACATTGTAATACTTATTAAACTCAGTGAAACCAGCAGTAAATTAGATAGGAAATGTTATTAAAATTTTTTAAAAAGCAAATTCATGGTCCCCACCACTGCTATAACTTCACATTCAGTTGGATTCATTTGACATCTTTTATATTCTGAAACCGCAAACCATTTATTTGGCTTTTCCAGTTACTGATTAAGATGAAATTTCACACAATTAAGGATACAATGTAGTTCAGCATGGCGAAGTAAAGCAGCTTTGAAATGATGTAACATCTGTTTGTCTTTCTGACACACCAACAATAAATGGGAGAGCAATCTGTTGAGCAGCAGCACTGGAATCCTCCTGTATAATTTGGAACCAACCCATACAAAAATGTATGAGGACTGGACAACCCCAATGCAGTGTCATTAAATGTACACAAGAGGATTTGAAATCCAGCCCAAATGCGCCATTGCCTCTTGACATTTGCCGGCTCTGAAGAAAGCCCCCTGAGGAGAGATTAAGGCACATATTAAGGCTTACAACACAGTGACTGAGCAGGACTTGAAGCAACAGTGAGAGATCCATGTTGGACTGCAGCATTATCCCTTCCTGAAAGGGAAGACAGACCATGTTTTTTGTTTTTTATTATTTTATTTAACCGATGGCCAAAGCTCTTTGTAGTGTAGACGAGTGGGCCATTTGGGATTATGCACAGCGGGTGGCAGCTGAGCTTCTTTCTAAGAAGAGGAGAGCGTTTACGAGCTTTCTCCTGCGATTTGTTGAGCGGCAAGGAATTCTGTCTTACACTTGAGGATGATTAACATACAAGAGAGGAAAGAGAGGGAATTTAGGTTCACAGTATGCAACGGCATCCCTTTCTCCAGTCTTCTTGCCAGTCTCCATCATGCTGAAATTATGCTGAACTGAAGGCACCCATATGGTGACAAATGTTGTTTGAGGGAAGAACCCTACAGTGGAAAGGCGGTAGTAGCAGGCTGGCTTCCTCTCCCTGTCTCTCTGACACATGCAATATAATCTGCAGTTGTTACAAAGGAACTGGGGTGCTTTAATCACAAATAAGCCTCCTGCAGCGCAAATATACAGGATGTCATTGCAGTGCTCTGCTGCTCTAAAAAGCCTTGGAAGATTGTTGAATTTTGCTACCTTATCTTCCTTCCGCTTCTCTGTGCTGACAGCTATTTTTCCTTTTCATTTACACCAGTGGATAGTGCTAGGAATTGATTCAGTTACTGGTCACTTGCTGTCCGCCCCCGCCCCCCTCTTTTCCACCCTCAGGGTGCTTCTAGATAATGGGGAAACTCTTGGCAGGAAACATAGCTAGATGAATGAGAGTTAGGACAATGATGTAAGAGTCTTCTTGATGTGGTGGTGGTGGTGGTGGTGCAGGACCTCATACCCTCCAAGTGTCCCTATTTTCCAGAATCGTCTCTGATATAGAGAAGCCATCCCAGTTTCTGATTTGATCCTGGAATGTCCCACTTTTCCTTAGGATGTCCCTATTTTCATTGAAGAATTGTTGAAGGGTATGGAGTTATCTGACCCATGAGCCATCTGAAGGCAATCCTGTATAGGGAAGGTTTTTTAAAAAAATGTGTAATGTTTTACAGTCACACCTTAGAAGCCAAATGGAATCCATTCCGGAAGTCTGTTTGACTTCCAAAATGTTCGACAACCAAGGCGCAGCTTCCGATTGGCTGCAGGAGCTTCCTGCACGCCATCAGAAGCCACAGAAGCCACGTCATTCGGCTTCCAAAGAATGTTCGCAAACCAGAACACTCACTTCCAGGTTCGACTCGCAAGGTGTTCGGCTTCCAAAGTACGACTGTATTATGTTTATGCATATGTTGAAAGCTGCCCAGGGTGGCTGGGGCAAACCAGTAAGATGTGTGGAGTATAAATACTAAAAATATCATTATGGAATGGGAAGGCTCAATTTTCATCAGAGAAATGTTGGAGTGTATGTAGGCTTAAATCAGGGGACATATTTGAAGAGGCACAAAGGGTTCACCATTTAAAAACAACAGGAGCATAAGTGAACACCAGTTTTACTGAAAGGAAGTGCATAGCTTCAAACCATATAGAAAAAAGAGCGTCACATCACTGATATTGAGATTAGGGGGCATGTAGCTTTATGGGTGCTCACTAGGTTTTAGAAATTATTATTTATAATTGAGAAACAGCTTTCCAAAGCAGTAATACAACAGTGAGTGTTCAGCTTTTCAATCAGATATTTTTAATTTTTTAAAAAAAATATGATTTCATAAGTACATGAGCATGGAGTGTGGAAGTTTGTCACTGATTCCTACTGATGGCGCAGGCATTAGCTAATAGGTCCTTACAACATAGATGAACTCAGTGTAGAACTGAGTGAGCCCTACATTGCCAAGGGAAAGTTTCAGAGTGACTGTAGGCATGATCCCTATGTAGATCAGTATTGGGACAGGACTAGTAGAGGTGTGTGACATTGGAAGCAGGAGTTATGGTCTTCCTGCCCTCTCTGCATGTAATGGGGATTGAGTGAACCAACCTAGTCAAAAGTTGTGCTGACTCAGATTCTCTTTTAGACCACAGAGAAAAGAAACACATATAGGAAGCTGTAGGGTCCATAGTATGGTGTCAGATGTGTGCCTCCTTATGTGAAATAAATTTACAAGTCCCAGAATTCCATAGTTCCATCTTGCTTTTCCAATAAATAGGCACAAGGAGCCAACAGGGTGTGGTAGCTGATTGGCAGAAGCAGATTCCAGGGATAGTGGTATCCAGCGATACTGATAGGTTTTTATGAGGCCCAAAAACATGTGTGAGCAAATGAGTTCGGCCTCTGTTTATGAAAGTAAATTGAAGAGCTGACTCTAGACTCTTGGGGACACAGAAAAGTAGCTAAAGGGCATTTGACATGCCATGTCTGGCTATAAATACAAATTAGGCAGCTGGAAATGAAAGCAGTGTAAACCAAGAGAATTAAAAGAAAATAACAAATCCTCCAGTTTTTCAAAACATAGTGTTTGTGTGTGTTTGTATGTATGCGCTTATTAAATGTTGGTACCAGACATGGAGAAATTATGCTTGGACACTGTCATGGAGTAATGGGAAAGAACCCAAAGGACTCATCTGAAGAGTCTAATATAAGGTGAGCGTCTTGGACATATTATTTGGATAAACTGTGCAAAATCCTGAAGTTAGCAGATCATCCTAATCTGCATTCAGTCACTGGAAAAAATAATTGGTTGGGGTTGAGAGAGTGTGTGTGAGAGAAGGTTATCCGAGAATCCACCCTGAGTTTATACCTGAACTGCACAAACAGTTACGCATAGGAATTATGATCAGAATAATTTATACTGTCATTCTGTTTTGTAACGTTATCTAATTCGAAACCTAGGTATTAAAAATGAAAAACTTCTCTTCCTGACTTAATGATGAGATTGGTTCACAATTGCACAAAAGGTGATGGTTGTTGATTTTAAAATTAATATCTTGTTTCTGGGTCAGTGAAAGAGTAGACCAAGGTAGTCCTGCTGGCATGTCCCTCCCCCCTTTTTTTCGACAGCTAGCGGCTCAACAGGCAAGATTTTCATTATTTCAGCAGCTGAGCAAAACGTCTGAAATAATCAGAATCATGATAAAATTATGAAACTGGAGGCCAGCCCTGAACACAGGGACTTTCCTCTGCTGTGGTCAACCTAATAAGGACTAATCAGAGATCTTTGGAGCTGCTGTGAAGGGAAATATCTCATGCAGACACCTTTCATTTTTATGTTCAGACTCAGGTTTCAAAAGAGAGACAGAAGTGATTCCATGGAGACAGTGATAGAGGAAAGAGAATTAAATTATCTAAATCTCTAGTCAGTTGTTTCCTGCCTTTTTGCTACAGGAGATCTCCCTGCTGTTGAAAAAGTATCATTTCATTTTGCATAAACCCTTATTTGTTTGGAGAGTTGGAGAGATGACTCAAGAAAGGCTTAGTTCTGTTGTTTGTGTTCCATGGGGGTTTCAGCACAGCATGTCAGTGTGTGTGTGTGTGTGTGTGTGTGTGTATTCTCTCTCTGTATAATAACACTGAATCATATATTCTTTCAGCGTAACAGAGTTGCTGAAATAAAGGTGAGATACACCTACCCGAACCCCAACAATTGCTGCCAACAATTGTGTAGGTTGCTTAACAGCACAATTCTATGGATGTCTATTCAGAGAAAAGCCCCATTAAGTTAAATGGATAAGTATGCATAGGATTACAATGTAAATTTCTAAAAAAGAACAGTAACCAGCTCTACACATCTTGAGACAGGTTGCAGTTGCTCAATGGTAAGGGAAAGCCTTTCTGCACATGCTCAGCAGATGAATTAGTCCATGCTCACCAGTAGTATAAAGTGACATTTCAATGTAATAGTGTTTGTTGGTTTGATTATGTCAGTGAGATCGATTCTCACTTGCCCTCCTGGCCATGAAGCCACCCCCACCCCCACCAAATAAAACTCTACCTATTTTCAGGATTCAAGCTAGATTGAAAATCTGTAGTCTAGACCTTTTCTAGATACAATTATTCTCTCAGCCATTAAATTACCCCAGACCATTCAGAAGGAGACAGGTTTAACATTAGTTAAGAAAGTAAAATACCTGGAGGTTAATATGACTGCTAAGAACTTAAACTTATTTAAAGATAACTATGAGAAATGTTGGACAGAAGTGAAAAAAGACTTAGAAATGTGGTCAAATTTGAAGCTTTCCTTGTTGGGTCGAATTGCAGCTATAAAGATGAATGTATTGCCAAGAATGTTATTTTTGTTTCAATCATTGCAAATTTTGGACAAAATGGACTGTTTCAAGAAGTGGCAGAGAGACATTTCTAGATTTGTCTGGCAGGGCAAGAAGCCCAGAATAAAATTTAAAATATTAACTGACGCAAAGGAAAGAGGCGGATTTGCCCTGCCAGACCTTAAACTTTACTATGAATCAGCAGCATTTTGCTGGCTGAAAGATTGGCTGCTTCTTGAGAACACAGACATTTTGGACTTAGAAGGTTTTAATAATGTTTTTGGGTGGCATGCATATTTGTGGTACGACAAGGTTAAAGCACATAAAGCATTTAAAAACCATATTGTCAGGAAAGCATTGTTTAATGTCTGGATAAGATATAAAGACTTACTTGAAAATAAAACCCCAAGGTGGTTGTCACCAATGGAAGCAAAGGCTCAGAAAAAGCTCAATATGGAGGCCAAATGGCCGAAATATTGGGAAATTTTGGAACAAGAAGGAGACAAATTGAAATTGCAGAGTTTTGAGAAATTAAAAGATAAAGTGCGAGACTGGCTTCATTATTATCAAATAAGAGAGGCCTATAATTTGGACAAAAAAAATGGCTTCCAGGTGGAAAAATCAAAATTGGAAACAGAACTGTTAGATCCCAAAACTAAGATACTTTCAAGAATGTATAACTTGCTGTTAAAATGGAATACGCAGGATGAAACGGTTAAATCTGCTATGATTAAATGGGCACAGGATGTTGGACATAACATTATGTTTGCTGACTGGGAACAGTTGTGGACCACTGGTATGAAATTTACGGCATGTAATGCCTTAAGAGAGAATATTATGAAAATGATATATAGGTGGTACATGACACCAGTCAAGCTTGCAAAAATATATCATTTGCCCGATAATAAATGTTGGAAATGTAAAGAAAATGAAGGTACATTCTTTCACCTCTGGTGGATGTGCCCAAAGATTAAGGCTTTCTGGGAGATGATCTATAATGAAATGAAAAAGGTATTTAAATATACCTTCCTGAAGAAACCAGAGGCCTTTCTCCTGGGCATAGTCGGCCAATTGGTGCCAAAGAAGGATAGAACTTTCTTTATGTATGCAACAACAGCAGCAAGAATACTTATTGCAAAGTATTGGAAGACACAAGAATTACCCACCCTGGAAGAGTGGCAGATGAAGGTGATGGACTATATGGGATTGGTGGAAATGACTGGCAGAATCCGCGACCAGGGAGAAGAGTTGGTGGAAGAAAATTGGAACAAATTTAAAGACTATTTGCAGAAATATTGTAAAATTAATGAATGTTAAAATGATGCTGGATTGAAAGTGGCATTAGCAACAAAGTTAATAAGAATATGCAAAAATGGATTGATAATGGATGAGAATATATAGCTATAATATGTTAAGATATAGAGTTAAGATAAATGAAAGAGGGTAAGGATTTGCTGAATTGATTATGTAAATTGGAATACAAAAAGGGGAGGTGTGAGGAGGTCAAGGAAACAAGCAAATTAGCTTAAAGATAACCAAAAAATAGATTTGTTTTTTAAATTTTTTTATCTTGTATTTTTTTCTTTTTTCTTTTTTATGTATTTTTGTATTTTTTGTATTTTTTCTTATTTCTTTTTTTATGTTTTCTTTTTATTCTGTAAACCTTTGTTTTTGGTAAAACCTTAATAAATATTTTATAAAATAAATAAATAAATAAATTACCCCAGACCAAACAGTCAAAAAATCAATTATGTACCTTGCCTTAATGGTGCCACATTGCAGTTTCATGGGCTATCTGCACATTCAAATATTAACTTGAGAGTATCCTTAACTAGAGAGTATCATCACATTTGGGAGAACACAAGGGCTTGCAGAAATGCAAGAAATCTTTAGAAACAAATGTAATGGAGAAACCAAAAACAGTGCCTGCAGGGAGATGACTCTCCTGGGTGAAAGTATGGCGGGCAGGCTGGAACACTGAACATTTCACACTACAGTTTTGTGTTGTAGGCCATACTTTCACTAAATATTCAACACATTTCCCCTCTCCGCTTGAGAGTTTCATATTCTACCAGATCAAATTTTAAAAGAGACTCATATAATAAAGTTGCAGAAAGTTTTCAGGAACAGCTTACCTGATATAATAAGAGTTATAAAATAAGAAAGATAAGAATTTGAACCTATAATCTAGAAGATAATAATAGAAGGTCAGCAAGTGATGGTACTCATCAGATACACATGAAAACTGGCTAGCAGTCCGAGAAAAAGGAACAGGAAGCATGTTAATTAGGCAGACATTGCACAATATCTTAAGCATCCTATTGATCTCCTATTCAGAATTCATGCTGGGCGACTTCTCGTCATAAAACATTTAGCAGTCAAAATCAATACAAGATATGGCACATTGTATTTTGTACTTTCAAAGTCATCAGTGGGAGTCGAGGAATAACTGCTGCTAAATAAATGCGGCCAGGGCATTCATTTCTATTGGCCCAAATACATTGAGTATTTGTTTCCCGATTTCCTCCCACCTCCTTAAAAGTGATTGACACAACGGTAAAGCAAATCTGGAGTGGGTTCCGTTGTTTGACAGGGAATCTATAATGTCTCTTTGTATGCTAAATATGAGAACCCAAGTGAAGGAAATTAAGCCAACAACGAAACTCTGCCCGAGACGGAAGGTGCCATTTGTGGAATGGAGAAGATAAACTCGGCAGCACTGCCTTCTTTTTTGTCAATAAAAAACTCTCTCACAGGATGAGGAAAACTCAAAGAGAACACTGAAGGAAGCTGAAGGTCAAGGGATCTGAAGAGTTGGTAGCTGTTTATTTCTGAGAAACTGAACGTTGTCCTTGATCCTACATGTTTTGAACAGACACAAGCAAGGTGGAACGAGCAGTACACAAGGTGCATTTGGCAAGGTTACCATAGTTTTGACTTAATGTCATTAAAGAAAGGATGCATTCTTCAACAAGCAAAACAGATAAAAACTCCCCCTGCACCAGGTTAAAGTAGGTCAGAATGGCAAGGAAATTGATTGATACTTAATGTTTGAACTCCATTTTTGTTAATCCAATAGGAGCTAATGAGAGGATGGCGATGATTTCAATTTCAGGAAGTAGTATATATCTTTATTGCGGTCCATAGACCCACAAAACAGTTTCAAAACAAGATACAGTTAAGACAAACAAACAGCAGGTGAAAGAGACCGAGGTAGTCATTTTGTTATATCTAGAGCATGATGGTCTTTGTTTCTTGTGACCTTTGAAAGAAACTTTGCCATTGTCAGTGTAATATCACGTGACCTATCCTCCAGAAGGTATTTAATATGGGAGGCTTCAGATTTTCCTGGTAAATTTGCTAGTAGGGTTTTGATCAGTTGATCCCTTGCTTGCTCATACTTCCCACAATTAAGTAGGGTATGGTTCATGCAATCAACGTCCTGAGATTTCAATTTATCACCATAAGGTATCAGGATAGGTGACAACAATTTAAAACATGGTAGTAAAAACAGTTTAAGATAAATTACAGTCATAAGGGTATGGTAGATCCACATGATGTCAAAGGCCAGGGCAAAGAGGTGTGCTTCCAGCATATGATGGAAGACAGCATATGACATAAAGAATATGACAGGTGCACCTCTGGGTTCATGGGTGGGGGTCTGCCACAGAAAATGACATCTCCTGGGCCATCTTCCCTGACCTTTTGAAATTAATGATGGGTTCTTGTGTTGCACAACCACCAGGGTTAGGGAGAATCACCAAGCTTTGACAGCTTGAAAAACGATTCAATAAAGTTGATGGAGGATAACCTCTATTTATCTGCCACAATAACCAGGTTGAACCTCCTTGGTTAGGACCAGTATACCTATGCGATGGCTTGAGGCAAACAACAGAGGACTGCTGCCTTCCTATCTTGTTTGTGACTTTGCTTGTTTGTGACATTTGCTTGGCCGCTGTTGAGTTCTAAACCACTGGGACTTTGGGTGTGATCCAGCAAGACCCGTCTTATGTTCTTATGTCCATATATGTCACGTGTATATATTCTCCCACAGCCACTTGTAAAGGACTCTTATTTAGGAGAGCTGCTACAACAGGAAGCCGCTGTGCCGGAGCATGCTTTACACTTACCTAGATGAGTCCCTTGAAAGAAGTAATCTCTGATCCATTTCCCCTAGTATTACAATTCACTTTCAGCTCCTTCTTCCTTTATATCCTCACCCTGTATTCTCCTGTTCGAAAACACACACTTCGTGTGATGCCCCCTTTCTTCTTATTTACACTAGGCAAACTAGTTTTGCTCACCGAGTTCACTCCCCGCAAACACCAAGATTTAGCTAGGGAGACGAAAACGTGACACCCATCAAATGGATTGTCACTTTAAAGATGACAAGGGAAGTAGAAACCTGCTTCTTCTTTCTTGTATTTCCTGTCAGCTATAGAGGAGATTGGGAATTTCTCAAGTTTCAAGGTCAGGCAGACAGCAGTGTTTATTCTATCTAAGGCGACATGTTAGCTAGCTGCTTGTGCACTTTGCATGTGAATATGTTTCCTGAATCTGCTTTTTGTAGAGCAAAACAACTCTGGGAGGGGAAAATTATGAGCCAGAAGTGTGGGGGGGGGAGGGCTGCTTTATTAAGGTTACCAGATCTTTTTCAATGAATCCGGGGACACTTTTCAACTTCAACTGATTTTGTATGGGGACTGATTTGTAAATCCGGGGACTGTCCCTGGGAAATGCGGACGTCTGGTAACCTTATTCTTTATGCTTTATGCTTTATGCTTTATGCTTTCTGTACCACCCATCTTTTCCTCCCTTCAAATTACTCACTGAACTTTCCCTTCAGTGGAAAGGAAAACCCAGAGGCTTTGGAATGCTGCGGGGGCCAAAGCAAGTTCTGGGGGAGAGGAACCGCAGTGTAAATTGGAATTGCAAGGGAAAGGCTTCAATACTTCTCTGCTTCAGATGTGTGCCTCTATGAAAGAAAAATCAACAACACTCTGCTTTTAAGACTGTAAGAAAGGCCATTCCAGATCAGTGGAAAGGTTCATCCAGGGAAGCTGAATGCTGGAATATTAATACTTCTTCACATAGTGCACAGCTAACCTATGGAACTTGCTCCCATAGTAATGACCACCAACTTGGATGACTTTCAAAGAAGATTATATATTTTAATATGCATTTTGGTAGGGATTTTTAAGCTCAGAACTTGATTGCAAAAGTCAAAGAAGTGCAAAAACTGAACGATGACTGCATTCCGATCCCTGTACAGTGGTACCTCGGGTTACATACGCTTCAGGTTACATACGCTTCAGGTTACAGACTCCGCTAACCCAGAAATAGTGCTTCAGGTTAAGAACTTTGCTTCAGGATGAGAACGGAAATTGTGCTCCGGTGGTGCGGCAGCAGCAGGAGGCCCCATTAGCTAAAGTGGTGCTTCAGGTTAAGAACAGTTTCAGGTTAAGAACGGACCTCCAGAACGAATTAAGTACTTAACCCGAGGTACCACTGTATTGGTCTAGAAAGTGTGAACCAGGCTGGTTTGCTTAAAAAGACAGACCAAACTAAATCTTCAAGAAATTCAATACATCATTGGGATATTGTTTCAAGCCCAGGAACATGATTCACGTATGAGCTTTCCAATGTGCTGTATTGTACTAGCAGTGAAAGCAGCTTACAGGGTTAGGGCAAGGAACTGGACTGTGTGAGGGACCCCTTTCAGCCCTGATGGCAGTGTTCAGAAAGATGGCAGCTGTGGTCAATCTCTGCCTATACCAGGCGGGGGTTTCTCCATTGCCCTCAGCAGCTTTGCCACAAAGCATAGTGGGCTTTGCTGCCATTTGTGCTTCACAGATGCAAATGATGATGTGAAATGAAAAGTGACAGGAAGCTCCAGGCCCAGGTGTTAGAAATATTTGATGCGAAGTGTGATCAGTAAGAACAGTAGGAGGAGTGAGCCCAAGCCCAAGAGGTATAACTCAACTCACAGTGTGCAGTAGACACAGTGATTCACCTATTAGACAGGTAGCTGCTGGCCCTGCAGATAATATGACAACATGGCAGAAAATAACGGCAACTTACTAGAAATAAATACTTGCCCTCAGCTGACACGGTGCTATTCATTTTGGGCTAATATAAGTCTTCATGTACTCCGTAGGTAGCAGAGGGAGCATCCATCATTTTATCATCAGTACTAGGAAATGTGTGTCACAGCGCCATCTGGCAACTGCTTCTGGAAGAACAAGAGCAGAAGATAGGAGGGAAGTGGATTTCCCTTCAGCGCTATGGCCGTTGCTGCGAACTAATTGTCTGTTTTAAAGTCAGATGTATTTCATATGAATTGGATTGTAAATGATAGGGTGGTTAACCACATTTTCTTTTTAATCATGTGTGCGCATGTGTTGCAATGGTGTTGTTGATTTATTATTGCAAAAAGAAGGGGGGAAGGAAAAGTCAGCTCCCATTGATAATCAGAATAATTCATCGGTACATCAGTACATTGGGATGTGGGTGGTGCTGTGGGTTAAACCATAGAGCCTAGGACTTGCCGATCAGAAGGTTGGTGGTTCGAATCCCCGTGACGGGGTTTGCTCCTGTTGCTCGGTCCCTGTTCCTGCCTACCTAGCAGTTCGAAAGCATGCCAAGTGCAAGTAGATAAATAGGTACCGCTCGGGCAGGAAGGTAAACAGTGTTTCCGTGTGCTGCTCTGGTTTGCCAGAAGTAGCTTAGTCATGCTGTACGCTGGCTCCCTCAGCCCATAAAGTGAGCGCCACAACCCCAGAGTTGGTCACGACTGGACCTAATGGTCAGGGGTCCCTTTACCCTTTACCTTACATAAAAGAGAGAGAGTTGAATCTGCCTTTGGCAACAGGACAACATTCTCCACCACGCCTGAGGGCAGAGGACTAGTTTAGGAGGTGCAGGATTGGCTCTGTGGCACACACAACTCTCTCCCTTCCTAGTCCTCTGCAGAGCCTTATTGGGGAGCAGGGAAGACAATGGGAAGGGCTGAGCAGCAAGAGCTGGTGGAGGAGCTGGGGTCAGAGAGAAAAGACACTGTGCTGCCACTGAGGAGTAGGCACTGCCTCCCTAGGTGGAATTAGATGCATCAGGCCTGATGGAACGCACATTTGCACATGTGGCAATCTCATAAGGTAAGACTATATTGCAAGTTAGCTTGCCCTGTCTCATCTTGGCAACCATTGGGACATCTTTATCACTTCTATTCAGTTCTTCCTCTCTTGCTTTGCTCAACTTCTGGACCTTGCTGCTGAGCCTGTACCATTATTAGCCTAAATAAAGATGTATTTCTTACTATCAATTAAGAGCTACTGTCGTTGTGTTATGGGACAGGCTCATGACACAAATTCACCTGAAAAGATGCCCCAATGCTATTAATTCCATTCTGCACTTTGAAGATGCAGGGATGTTCTGTGTTTCTTCTAGGAAGAATGGTGAGACCCAACTCTTGGCTGGTGTCCAGCACGAGCCCTTGATTGAAACATGCCCACAATCCCCTTCTCCATGCTACTACCACTCATCCATAGCAGCTGAGCATGGGTTTCCTGGTAGACAAGTCAAATGGAGAACATAGACAACATGAAATCACTTCTTTTAGAGATTATGCAAATGGGGCAGGTTGCTTGGAGTATGATTTGAATGAAAGAGTCTTATACTTTCTTCATGAATTGCTGGCATTTGCCTAATTCTAAAGCTTAAAATAAAAGTTAGAAGGAAGGAGGTGCTGTCCTTTTTACAAAAGTGCAAAATCAATACATCCCAGTGAGACACATGACAGCTTGATCCTTTGAGTAAGAACACAATATAAACAAGCATCATTGCTCTACATGACTTTAAGAAAGAAAGTCTCTGATGCTGCAGGTCCCTTGAAGTGCAGCAGGTGGTATTTCTTCCGGCTTGTGTCAGCGCTGAGCTAATGAGGGTGCAGAAACCTGTTGTAGCTTTGTAACCAGGGAAAATTAATGATAGTCAAACCAGTGATTTATGGATAATGAGTCTTGTCACACATGCATGCCTGCTTTATATATATGAAAGCAGTCAACACAGTGACTGCTGATCAGAAATACAGAAATAGATATTTATTTTTACCCTGTTTCCTTTACCGCCTGCTGATTTGCTAGGACATACACCTCGCTCTGGCATGGCCATTTGAGAAAGAAGTCTGGCATCATGGGACCTTTTGAAAATGAACTTGTTTAGTAGTAACAGAAACACATGCTGGGATGTGGAAGAGAGTGCTGAGGTGGAGGTGGAGGATCAGGAACAGAGGTACAGAACATGAGAAGCTGAAGAAACACCAGATTTGATAAATTAGACTCAGAAAAAAAGCTGGCAGTGACAGAATGTTTTTTCTAGCTGCAAACCCAAAGTAATATATACACGGTTTAACACTTTAGCTGAAGAACTATACACAGATTCAGTTGGGTGTGCTCTCTTCCTAATAACAGAAGTAACATATGCTATTGAATGTGTATTGTGTTATACTGTGCTCAAATTATGGAGGGGCTCTTAATGACACAGATTGCCTTTTGAAAGGCTTTTGCAGGCATACCAAGAAACATTGATATTACTGAAATACTGTGTGAAATTCTGGTTGCCACACCTCAAAAAATACACTGTAGAACTTGAAAGTAAATAAATAACCAAAATGATCAAGAGACTGGACTCCTGCCTTATGAGGCAAGGTTGCTTTTGGCCCTTATAGTCTTTTTCTTTCTTTCTTAAAGTGATTTCACATTTCAAAGTGTAATAGAAGACCTATTCTGCAATATACTTGGTGATTTTAAAGTGTTTCCAGGAGATCCAGCATGACTAAGCCTCAAGCTCTTAAACAGAGTTGAGGTGAGGATGACATACGACAGCAAAGGTGATGCAGGAAGATGTTTGCACCTGAAGGCTGAACTGGACTTTAGCCAGCATCCTGCGGCTGGCATCTGGGAAGTTATTTTAAGGGATTCTAAGCCCCTTAGCTCTTGGTTTAAGAGGCACCTCATCTGAAAGATTGCATGAGATATACAAGATGGATTTGGAAGTTCTAAGCGGTGAAGCTTTCATAGTGCCCTAAAGGAATGTACACATTATTTATTGGCTTACCTGTTATAGTACTTCTATCAACTCCTTTTACCTGCTCAGTAGAAGGTAATGGATCATCTGAACTTCCAATAACAGGGACGGGGAAGGGAAGGGAAAGGGACTTTCCCTCAAGTACCACTTCCAAAAGGAATACCTTTGCCAGACATTCCATTTGGCATCTCAGGCACACAACAGCATCCTGTTTGTCCCCACAGAAAAAAGAGAGAAAGGTAAACCATGCAAAAAGCAAAGTGCTGCAGAGTCGGTGAAAGAGACGTATCGGCTGAACCTGCCAACATGTTTATTGCAGGTGCTGTAAAGAAGAAACATAAGATGCATCTGAGAGAGAGAAATCTATTTCCAATTAGACTGTAATCATCAGTTTGTAAACACCAAGCGGCATTTGTGCATAGTCTCAGCCAAGCCACAGACTTACAAACAGTAATACTCCAGTCTCCCTTACGCTGTTGACAGTACTGTGCTCCCTGGGTTCAGGAAGCATTTCAGGGACTCTTTACAATAAGAATAATTGAGAAACTCAGACGCTTCTGTTCTGGCTCTTAGAAGTACAGTGGTACCTCAGGTTACATACGCTTCAGGTTACATACACTTCAGGTTACAGACTCCGCTAACCCAGAAATAGTGCTTCAGGTTAAGAACTTTGCTTTAGGATGAGAACAGAAATCGTGCTCTGGCGGCGCGGCAGCAGCGGGAGACCCCATTAGCTAAAGTGGTGCTTCAGGTTAAGAACAGTTTCAGGTTAAGTACAGACCTCCGGAACGAATTAAGTACTTAACCCGAGGTACCACTGTAAGGAGGTTGAATACGCCCATTTTTGTTTCTCTCCGTTTCCCGTTTTTCCCAGTCTTAAGTTCAGTTCTCCACACTGGTTTGCAATTTTAAAAACATAAAATATATAAAAGAATTTCTTTGTGAAAATTCACCAACATTTTAGTGACAATTTCTCCTAATGCACACCTATTTGTATGCAATTTTGCAAGACATACCCACTTTTGCACAGCCATTTCTCCAAATGACTTGCATGATTTTCATGAATGTATGCACCTTCATGCTCACCTGTGCATAAACATATCCATACACTAGTGTAGCATTTCATTAATTGGAGAACGATATTGCAAAATGTGGGGAAGTGTGTGGATTTCAAAGCAGGGCTGCATTTTGTTTCATATATTGTTTAGACAGAAGTGGCAAGATCACCTTTAATACAAACTGAACCAGATTTCTCCCCCATCCCTACTCAAAAGTCACATAGGCTTAGAGGGCAGGCAAACATAACAGGTTGTGTATTTATAGTGACGAGGTGCTTCCTGTCAATTTTAAGAAGCCATCTCACTGTTTGGGTAAATAGCTCCTTAATGTGATATTAAATCCCTGCTTTTCTTTCTCTAAATCTCCCTTCTCTGGAATGTGTCTGCTGATTTGACAGCTCTAAACTCAAGTGCGAGGAACTGCAGGAAGACTGAAACATTCATAATAACTTATTTTCTTTGGGGAAATTAACAGCTAGCTTGCTATTTCTCCAAATGGAACATTTTTTTTTGTATGTGGCAATATGTAGAGGGAAATATTGTTTTTCAGAATTATATTAATGTGTTGAAGCATAGGACTTAAAATTTGCATTTGCAATGTCAGTTTTGGAAATTACAGTGTTTGAGTGATTTTCCTCCTCCTTTTTGCATCTAGCTCAAAGGTTGGAATTCAACATCCCACTCTTCCAGTCCTTCTGTCTGTGCAAGTGTGCAAGTATTGCAGCTTGCCAGATAGAACAATCCCCCCATTGCCCCCCATGTTGTTCCAGAGGTTCTGTTGGTCCCGCAAGCCAATTTTTTGTGGGGGGGGGGTGCAGGGGGGAGGGAGAAAATCTCCATTGCACAAGTGGAAGTTGTAGCACAAGGCTTTGCTGTCGTGGCTGGTTAAGCTAATCCTGCCCAAAGTCTTTGTCCTAACATTCTGGTACCAGTCCAATACATTTTGCTGCCTGAGGCAGAATGGCAAATGGTATCCCTTCCCAAGTCATGGTGTATAGTACTCAAGAATGGTCAAGTTATTCTGGCATCTGAAGCAGAAAATCCTCCCTCAGCGGTAAAAATAAAATAATTATAAATAAATTCAAGTTTGTTGCCCTTTCATGTCACCTGAGGCACCCACCTTACTCTGACTAGTGGTACAGCTGGCCCTGAAATATTCAACACTTTCCAAAGGTTTGACTCATCACCATTCTTCTATTCTGATATAGTGCATTTTACTCTGCCTGCTGCTATCTGGTTTGTTACTCTGTAAGTCTATTACTACTGCTATTCTTTTCAGCTGTTGCTATTGGATTGTGTCCACCCAAGCCATACTCAGAGTAGACCAACTGAAACCAATGGAGTTAACTTACTCATGTCCATTATTTTCAACGGTCTAATGGCTGCATTCAGACAGATTTCACCCCACGTTCCAGATGTTTCCTTACCAAACGATTTCTGCATTTTATGTGATCTTTCACATCATGTAAAAGCTATTTCTAAAAATCTAGTGGAATTTAATGGATGTTCTGTGCCAATTTCTTCCACACACAAAAAGCACCAGCATCCCCTTTAAGCTCAAATATCATGGGAATTTTGTGCTGTAATTTCCCCTTGGTTTTCATGGCTCTTTCCATGTGATGAAATTTTGGTGTTATTTGCTGTCATTTTCGAGGGTGAATCATGAGAGAACAGAAGCATGCTTCGGCATAAGGGATTCAATGGTGTTCACTGCCATGTCACTCCAAGACCACTGGTGTGACTTGAATTTAGTGCAGCACAGTCATATATTGATCAGAAAGCTGCAATTCCATAACACAACAGTTAACACAGTGTAAAAAGAACATTAGAAATTGGGGCAGAAGCTATAGCAGACAAACTACGATAACAACCCTCATGTCTGAAGGCACCCTGAGTATGATTTAGTTGGATATAACCCATCATATTTTTAGATGTGTTGCATTTTACATTATAATTTTATAATTTGTGGTATTTTGTGTTTTTAATATGATGTGACACACCATGGAAAGAGCAATCCATTCCATTAGGTTACCTCAGTGGGAGAGATGGGAGGCAAGGAGATTCCATTCTTTGACCAGAGACTCCACCAAGTGCTCTGGCCACTGAGCTGTTTCTATGCCAGCTGGTCATTATCAGAACTCCTATTTCAGAACTGGCACCTGAGTTTGCTTTATTCCTCTTCCGTCCCTGTCCCCTTTCCCTTGTGTGTCATATAATTTTAGATTTTAGATTGTGGACCTGGACTGCTTTGTTTTAATTTATGTAAGCCGCTCTGAGAGCCTTTCTTGGCTGAAGAGCAGGGTAAAACACACTAAATAAATAAATAATAAACCAATGACAACCCGGAAAGGTAGGCTTTCAATCAATCAGTCCATCAAGCAATCCATTAAGCGATGTTTCAGTATTACCTTACCACTACAAATTGCACTATTGAAACACCAGCATAATGGTCTTTACACCAGGGTAATGGTCTCATTTGTTACCAAAGTTGCTAATGTTTCTCTAGGTATTTCTGAAGTAGTTAGTATGATGTTTATTTCCAGCTTTTGACAAGCCAAACACCAAGAGCCCGGATAAATGAATTTTGCTTGTAACGGTTTGGGTTTTTTCCCCTCCCAGGAAAAGTAGAGATTTTTCTTCAGATGTTGACACTGTCAAAACGAGGCTGCTTCCTAAATTGGTCCTCAATAGATCCTGAACTTCAATGGAAATGGAAATTTTCTAGGAGGGGTGGAAACAAGTTTTAATGCAGAAGTTTGCAAGGCTAGACAATTGTCTGGCTTCTGTAAGAGAGAAAATGCAGGGAGGGTGAAGGGGGGAAGGGAAAGTCTTCAATTAATGGTATTCAGGATCCTGGGAGAAGGCTAGAATTACTTTGGAACTGCACATGTTGAGAAATGTTACAGCATTTCAAATTTTCAAGAAAAATAAGGAAGAGTGGCTTTGGTATTACGGATACCTGACTGTTGTAGAATAAAAGGAACTGGGTTCTTTTCCTAGCTGCCCAAATATTTCATTTGTGTTCACAGCCTTGCTACGTAATCTTTGTGACTTAAGGCTGTAAGCAGACAACGGATTGAATCAAATGCTAGTCTTCCTTGATTGAAATTAATGGACCTACATTCGTCATGTCTATTAATGTCAGTAGGTGGAATCCAATGTAGTGCTAAGATTTTTGCTTGTTCTTTCCCTCTCCTCTGCCCTATGCCCCCTAAATCTGTTCTAGGGTTTTCCCCAACCATATGTAGCAGATTGGGGGATGAACAGGGGGAGAAAAGGGTGGGGGAGTTCTGTCATGCAAGTGAAAATTCTTGCACTGGTGGAACTTATTGGTAGAATACAATTCATTGGGTTTACTCCGGGCTGAATCCAGACTACTGCATTTTAATGTTTTTATATGTGCTGTAAGCCATCCAGAATAGCTGGGGAAACCCAGCCAGATGGGTGGGGAATATTATATTAATAATTTACTTTCTTGAGAACTGAAGCAGAGTTGTTTTGGATCATGGTGTGCACATGTTCATCACTAGGTTGTTCTTGTAAGTGCTCCTTATAGTACTTGAACAGAGATGAAAACAGGACATGAGACCAGGAGTATTCAATGTCGTACCCTCCAGATATTGTTGGACTATAACTCCCATCATCTTGGCCCTGACCTTTGCCATGCTGGCTTGGGCTGATAAGAGCTGGGAGATAATCATGATGACTACCCCTGATATATACTGTGGGTGAAGTCAGTTCTGTCAAACCATCTTCAGTAAGTCCCCTTCACTCATTTTGTCCCTTGACGAGATTACCACCACTTGAGGAGAGAGCAGGGATGATACTGTTGACCCCAGCCCCTCCTTCTTGCCACCATTGCCAGCTTTATCACTTTCTACAGCAAGCAGAAAAGAAACATCAGTGTGAAATCTCTTGCGCTCATGGTGACTCGCTACATGATTTAAAACCCTGATCTTCCAAGTTTCTAAACTGCATGGGGATGTGGTGGTGGAAGTAAGGCCAATGGGCTTGCATTCATCTCCTTCTCATCACTCAAATAACTTTATGTGTTTCCACCATCAGGCACTTGAAGGAAGTATGTAAAATGTAACAGAGCAGCCACTATATTCTCAAGTCCCCATGTGCTCTGTTCTCAAATAGCTGCAAAGAAGAGGACCTAATTTCTTTGGTTCCCATTGCTGTATCATCAAGGGCAAAGCTAGTCATCCAGCTTTGATTAGTCTATGCATAAAATAGATAAACCTGACACTGGAGGCAGCTTGCTTTCTTGCATGGATGTTTTACAGCAGGCACATGATACTTGCATCATTTCTGCTGCAACGTAAAGAAAAGCACGGCTTTAAATCTCATAAAAGAGCTACACAGTTGGGAAAGAGAATGGAACCCACTCCTTTAACATGCAACAAATTGGCCCACTGTAAGAAGCAAATGGCTAAATGAATAGTAATTGTTTGTATGTATGACTATTTAAAGAATGTTATTTGCTCCTAGATACAGTAGTTTGTCTACTGGTGCCATGGAAGAAGACAGTATTCCTAGAAGTGCAGAAAAGAGACAACTACTTAACAACATAAATAAAGCAGTTAGAGAATAGGTGATTGCTTAGCCATGCCTCCTGACAGCAATAAATCATTGTTAAGAACAGAATGGACTGATTTTAACTGGTATGCTATTGTAGGCAACAGAAATATCTATTCCTTGCACAGTTTTGAACCAGTACAATTGCCACCAGAAGACTGCCATGCAACAGTGCTTCTGGGTTGACAGTATGGGTAAATCCATGAGTTCACTGGGTTTATTGTAAACTGCATCTATGTGACTTTCAGGAGCAAAGGTGAGGATGTTAACACAACACTATTAAGCAGTTACCACCCATTCCAAGGCACTCTATTGCAAGATACAGCCTTCAAATTGTAGTCTTCATATTGGCATGGAACATCTCTGCCCTCATATTTGTTCCTTCTTCCTCTCTTTAAATGGGCAACATTCAGTGCATCATCTCACACTGCAGAACCATCAAGGGTCAATATAGAGATGCGTAGGCATCCCTACTGAGCGGCTGCCCCTCAATACAAGAAGACGTAAGTGATACTGACCTTGTTTGTGTGTGGAAGTTGTGTGTGGAAGTTTAAGAAGGTATGAAGAAGGTCCATTGTTCAGTGGCAGAGCATCTCCTTTCCATGACATTTCCAGGTAGATCTGGGAGAGATGCCTGTCTGAAACTGGAGAACTGTTACTGGTCAGTATAGGCAGTACTTAGCTGGATAGACAGACCAATGGCTTGACTCTGTTTAAGGTAGCTTTCTCTGTTCCTGTATTTCTAGGGTGCTCAAATTAAGCAGAGATGTTGTAAGTGAGTTCTGCTGTAAATGGGGGGAAATGGGGATTTAGAATAGGCCACTTACTCCTGTGTTACACAGCAGTAAAACACCCATTTTTATTTGCCTATTCTGTGGTACAGTCATGGAGAGCTACAAACCACTGGCCTAAAATTTCCTTTGTTTTTGAAACTGCCATTTAACTATGAGTTTTGCCTCTGCTGAATGCCACAGTGCCCAGTGGGAAACTTTGTTGGCATGTGCGTGTTCTGAAATATCCTTATGACTGATCTTCACGAAGATTAGCTGCTAATATGCCTGAAATCCTAAGCTATCAGTAGGGATTCTGTAACACAGACAAGCATTGAAAGGGACCTGAAGGACATAATAATTTTGCTGTATGCTTTATTTATGTACATTTTGTGGCTTCAGACATCTGATCCCCCCCCCCGCAACATGTTTGATATTTATCTCCTTTTTCTTCTTCTTTGAGTATCCCCCAGCAAATGAATTCACAGCCATACATTTGGCTCCCAGTGTGTTCATAAAGATGGCTTGCATTTCCAATAAATCTCATCAGCCCTCCACTGGGTAGGAAGGCTGAATTATGTGTTTCCTTATGGAGACTATAAAGCAGCAAAGCAAAGTGTTATTCTCTCATCTGCTTTGCTGAGATTTGCTGGGACCAAAACACCCAGCCTTCTGGCTCCCCCATGAGCAGTGGATATCTTGTGCTGTGGGAGCTTGAGCAGAGATGAATGAAAGAAAGGAGGGAAAGAAAATGTGATTGTGCTCTGGATTTCACATTCCGCTGCTACATCAACACCTCTCAAATCCCCCACCCCTGCCTCTCCCATTCACAAGATTGCCTTATAAATCAAAATCTGTATGCATGGAGGAAGACAGAGAAGTTGTATATTGTCGAGCAATATCATATGCAGCATAACAAAATTTATCCAAATAGCCTAGGGGCCAGCTAAAACAATCAAAAGTTTGGATAAGTGCTGTTATGGAGGGTTCTGTTGACATGATCACCGAGGGAGATATATGATGAATTGGGAGGATCAAGATTTCTAATAACTTGCACTTATGGATTCATATAGCTGAAAGAGACTGCAAGGCCATCCAGATGAGATAAACATCAGATCAAAAATCAGCTTCCCAACCTACAGCAAGCAGAAATCAGGAGCTCCCTGCAGAAAGGTACAATCAGCTCTCCAGTTAGCTACTTGAAGGGCCAATAACAAAAAGATAAAATAGCAAGTTGGTTAGGGATTACAAATTATGCAAATTATACAAATTATACAAATTATGCCCAAAACAATATTGCCTGGAATGCAAGCTTAAGGAGTTCTTATTAGAGACAGAGGTAGGTGGAGAGGTTGCCTTCCACTGGGGAGAAAAGCTTGGATCCAAATGCCTGGGTTTTGGTCTACTGTGAGGGTTCAGAGACAGCAAAATTAGGATCTGGAATTTCTAGTAGAGCTTGGGCATGAATTCTATGGTGAGGAAAGCCTCTTAGCTATCATTGACACTGAACATGTGAACATCCAGAAAACAGCTTTTTGGGCTCAAGCAATGAAGCTGTAACTGAACGTAGGCTTGTCTTGAGCTACGTCTGCTCACCATCCATGGTTTCTTGGCATCTTCCTAATAAAGTCACAAAAATAGAAAATGTTTCCATTTCCAATTACGCTGGCTTGTGCTTCCCACAAGGATCCTGACTAATTCTGAGCTAAGCAGCAGGGAGTGAGGAAACAAAGATCAGGAACCTAGCTAGCTGTGAAGAAATTGTCTTTCTCTCATAGGCACCTGTGGGCTTGGAGCAGGCTTGAAGAAGAGTGGCGTGGAGCTGTCCAGAAAGTACAACACCCACAGGACTGAACACAGTGGGAGTTGAGAGGAAAGGAGCTTTCTGATGGCAATTAGCTCTGAAGCAAAGTGAGTGATCTCCTTAACTATAGGGCAGGATGGAAATTACATTCAGTGACAAAAGGCAAAAGTAGTGAGGTGTCAACAGGAATCACAATTCAGTTATCCTCCTGTAGAAATGCAGAGAAGTCATGAGGAACCTTTGGCCAATCAGAACTCACAACCAGTTAAGTAAGGCATCCTACCTGGGGAAAGGTGAGATGGTTTCCAGGAAATGTAAATTCAAACTTAATCCAATGACTGGCGAAAGATAATTGCTGGAGTATGCCTTATTGTTACTTTCCTAAAATTAATTCATAACTGAACAAGGGTGTTTACTTGCATTAGGTGTGTTGAAAGTTCTGGGGAGTATTAAAAAAATGTCCCCTTAGGTTATCCAGAGGCTCATTATTCATGTTTTTTATTGTGAGGAAGTTCTCATTCTCTGGACAGCAGCTACTATGGGGAGGATATTTAGTCTGAACTCCTGTATCTTTTCCAGATTACTTTTCAGTAGACTGTGCTCCCTACTCAGCCCCAGTCAGCATGGTCAATGGCCTTGGCTTACAAGAGTTTGGAGTCCAACAACATATATAGGTTCCACACCTGGTATAAGAATGAATTGCAGTTTCAGCTTCCATCTGATGTGCCTCATGCTGTCTTTGTCCAACCTGTGAGTGATCCAGCTTCCAAAAATGATCAAAGTCTGCTATTCATATAATTTAACTGGATGTGTATTTAAGAACTACTGGAGCTAATAATTATTACTGCTGCTACTACAACTACTAAGCAAGCTTTCATGTATATGGTACCAAATGTTAGATTTTCTCAGTAACCGTGTGCCTTCCAAACTCAACCTTCTGAAATCAAGGACAGACAGGTTTCTAAATTCATTAATTTATGCATCCTGATTTTGTATGCAGCTAAATGTAGAATGTAGACTATGATCAATATTTTCAGAATGAGATCTGATGATGTATTGGTATATCCGAGGATTATATAGGGAAAATAAAACTGAAGACCGAGACATACCTAAATACATCCATAATTTTATTTGTATGCTGCCTTTCCACAGTTCAAATCATGCTCAAGGTGGCTTAAAGGTAAAGGTAAAGGGACCCCTGACTATTAGGTCCCGTCGTGACCGACTCTGGGGTTGCGGCGCTCATCTCGCTTTATTGGCCAAGGGAGCCGGTGTACAGCTTCCGGGTCATGTGGCCAGCATGACTAAGCCACTTCTGGCGAACCAGAGCAGCTCACAGAAATGCCGTTTACCTTCCCGCTGGAGCGGTATCTATTTATCTACTTGCACTTTGATGTGCTTTCGAACTGCTAGGTTGGCAGGAGTGGCTTACAGCATGAAAAAATACATAACTACAACATAACCAAAGTAGTCATACATCATAAATTAAACATTAAAAAATACAAAGCCAAACTGAACAATTTCCACATAAATCACAACAAAATCTAAAATAAAAATACAAAAACCAACAGCAACAGCCCCCCAAACAACACTGCAGCCCCAGAAAAAAGCCTCAGCTTTTGTAGTCAGAGTCAGTCAGAACCCTCCCTTCCAGAACAGGTGGGCAAAGGCCTTCAAGGTAGGGAGTAGGACTTCCAGGACTCTCAAATACATACATACATATATATATATATATATATATATATATATATATATATATATATACACATACACACACACACACACATGTACATGATGTACATGTGCATATATATATATATATATATATATATATATACATGTACATGTGCATAAATGCATAAATGCAGGGGATCCTGCTTGGCCCAGAAATTAATTAACAAGATAAACCACAAACAATTTTGAGTGAACGAAATGTTCCTAGCAAGCAGCCATAGCCAAAAAACCATCCAGAGTAATTATCCAGTGTCCTTGGCACAGGGTCGCAGGGAGGCAGCCTGCACACCATAACTCAGCCTTGTTTTTCTCCCCTCTTCCTTGTCTTATTCTATCTCATCTTAGGAAGGGGTGATCCTGAATTTGACTGGTGAGGACAGCTTTAAATCAGAAGAGAGGAAAACAAGAAGCGGGGGTAGGTAGCTGTCATCTGAAGAAGTGCCTTGGAGATAGCCTTTGTATTAAGAATGGCTCTGTTGTAAATCTGAAACAAAAACGTTTCCAGCTAAGCATTGAAGAGTTAAAGGCCACTGCCGAGTATTTATGTTTCTAGGAGCCAGATCTGTTTGCCGTTTCTAACGTGGCCTGCATGGTGGCCAAATGTCCTGCAGAGGGCAGTGCAGCGTTTGGAAAGAGATGCTTCAGTCTCCTAAAAGGTTCTCTCAAAAATATTTTTTCTTGAGAGCAAGGAGCACAGAAACACTACAGAGCTGTGACTTTTGTCATAGCTTACTACCTGCTACACTAGTTTTTGCTGAGACTCATCAAGGTGGCATTGGGGGCACTGCTGGCCAATGCACTGTGCCTCTCCTCTAAGGTAGACAAGGACAAACACCACTGGGCCAGATAAAAAAATCTAAAGGGCCATAATAATAATTAGCATTAATAATCAGGGTTCCTTTCAGGAACTCTAGACACCTACATCTTTATGCACAGAAGACATTTTCTGATGAACACCAAGTGGACATTCATTGGAGGAGTGTGGCATCAGTGAGCTGGGACAGCAGTGTGTGACTATAACACACAGCCTTGAAACACTCCTCTGCGCATTCGTTCCTCATGAGGGGATCCCTTTTGAATGTTCCAAACAAGAAGAGACAGAGGAAGCATGTCTGCGGGTCCTGTTTCTTCTATTGCCCATGCCAGGGCTAGACAATATTGTACCCTGCAGATGTTGGACTACAACTCCCATCAGCCCCTGCCTGCATGGTCAATGGTGAAGGGATGATGGGAACTGTGTACTGACAACCTCCAGAAAGCACCATAATGGTGCCTTATGTCCCTGGCTTATGTCAAACGCTCAAAGCTGTGCTGTCATGAACTGGCAGGACAACAGGGAGGAGGAAGAGGATCCTGGTGAGGGGACACACTGGGGCAAGTTGTGGATGGAGAAGGAGAGGTTGGTGTAGGAAATACTCACAGAGTGATGGTGACAAGGGGATGGGGCTCAGTGTACAGGAACCAGAGCAGCAGAACCCATCACCAGAGCCCCTGGTGACTACCCAGGGGCCCATGCCTCCATGAACAAAGCGGACTCTGAGGCTCTCCTGGAGTGGACGGGACACTCCAGGAGGTTGAGGCAGGCAAGGTTCAACAGCCCAGCTCCCTAGCTGGCCAGGTGGGACTCACTAGCTCTGGGAGGAGGGCTGTGGTTCATCAGCTGAAGTAGGATTGGAACAGGTGAGGGTCACATGCCTCCTCAAGCCCAGATGCTGCAATCAGCAGGCAGAGTACAAAAGGGAAGCAGAGTTGAAGGGCTGTGTCTGCTCTGCTGTTTATGTTGATGGACCTCTGCTTAGATACTCCAGGATCTCTGTGGGACTTTGGACTTCCAACATGTGGATTGACCCTGGACTGGGGACTTCACACACTGACTGACTGCCTGGTAGGCCAGGAGTTCAGGGCATGTTCCTGTCTACATGTAGATGTGATGCTGGCTGTCTCCACATCTTTTTCCCATGGGAGGGCACATGGAGGTTTAGATATTTTAAACAAGTGATAGAAAATGAAACACCACTTGTGGCCTGGTGAAAAAGTGCTCCTGCACCTTTAACATTTGTCTAGGGCAGGGAATTCCATCAGGTGTAGTCACATAAGCTGCACCTCTGAATTTCCCTCTCTTCTGCAACTCTTAAAGGTGCAAGAGACTTTCCCCTTTTTTGCATCTGGCCACACTACTGCTTCCTCATCTTTTCCTGCCTCAAACGTTGTGTAGAATGGCCAAAGGCACTCAGTGTTGTGCTGCAGCAGTTTCTCATATACAGTGGTTGTGAGGCTTGGGTATAAGCAGTTTATAGAAGTCACATTTCCTTAAAAGGATAAGCAAGAGAGCATTTTAGAGTTAGAGTTGCCAGCTTTTCATTTGATCTTAGCTGCTGTGCTTTGAACAGCAGCACTATTTGCAGACATTAGTTATCCATGTATTGTGAAAGTTTCATTTGCTGATTTTTGCAGATCAATCTGCTTCTTAAAGATGCAACAGCAAGTCAAACTCTTTCAGGGTGGCCTGATACAAAAGATGACAGGACTCTAGCACCTGTAATGCAGGCTACAGTGGCTGAAATTCAACCAGTAAATTTTGCTCAACCAGTAAATGTGTAGGCATCCTGTCCCCTTGCATCTGGCCACCTTAATCTATTCTACTTCCTTTTCTTCTCACTTCCTTTCTGATCAGTTGGAAGGGAACCCTGTTTAGAATATTGGTTTTAACACCCACCCATACCTCTTTCATACTCTACTCATATTTTGCTATTCTTTCTGTGGGAATCTATATGGTAAACTGGTGTGTGTTCAATGACATGTGACACTGACATTTTAAGCCTTTTGAGATCTTCAAAGTGTAATGGGGTAAAAGTGTTGGTGGTCATGAGAATCCATTCTTGGACATCTTAACTAGAAATATTTTGCCCATTGTGAAGGAGTGAGCCAAGGTGAACTCCTTACCTGGCAACCAGACTCTTTAAGACAGCCCTTTGTGTGTGTCTGTCGTGTGTCTGTCATTCTGAGCTGCTGAGACAGGGCCTTGTTTTATTTTTATAGCTTTAGGGCAGCTTGGAAATGTTTCTGGAATGTCTATGGCTTGACGGGCACTGGTGACATTCCTTGTTATGTGCTCAAATGCCAATTATTTATCATCTCCCTCAAGTGGCCTGGTCATGCAGCCTGATGAGAAGGTTAGATACTTTGTTTTGTTCTCCTCTGATAGATTGGACTTGGAAGGAGAGTGAGTTTATTGGGTTGCTTGGTAAAAGCATAAAGTACTTTCCCTGTGGACTAGATGAGATGAGATATATGGATGGATGCCCAGAGGTACTATTTAAGGTGAACGTAGGTGGAGGCAAGAGGATTTCATGAGTGGGGAGGGCAATATTTCCAGCAAGACTGGGGTGGGTAAGCAGCAGTGTATTTTCAGAGCATTTGTCATGAGGCATGCAATCCTAACTTCACCTACCTGGAAGTAAGCCCCACATTGAATTCAGTGTGAGTACTTACTTCTGAGTGGACATCGTTAAGATGATGCTGTTGGTTAATAACAAAGTCACTGAGATAAGCCAAAGAGCCACTATATTGGCATTCCTACTGGCCCATTTGATCATTTATAAGTCTATTCTAAAAGCACTAGAGCAATCAAAAGAACTTTTCCATGAGAAGCTTAGAAAATAAAACAGCCTCTGAGAGTTGGGGTGCTGCATAAGAGGGGCAACACCACAGAAAAGACCCTGTCTCTACACCCCACCCACCAAATGTCTGAATGTGGAGGCACCCAGATCTGAACCTCAGAAAACTATCATAAAGTAAGGGCAAGTTCATATAAGAGCAGACTCAAGCCATTTAAAACTTCATAGGTCAGAACCAGCACTTTTAATTGCCCGGGGGGGGGAGAGCAGGAACTAGTCAAAGACTTGCTACTCAGAGCAGCAGTTCCCAGTACTGCATTCTGAAAGTTTCAGAGTAGGTTTACAGTAGCATCACAGTAATGTAACCTGAATGTTCCTTAAATACAGATATTGTTTTGTGTGAATGAGGCCACTCCACATGATACTCTGATAATACAGAAGCCCAGTTTGTATAACTCTTATTTGCTTCCCTCCTCTTCTTTTTCTGATGGAGAGAAATAGTGTGGATCTGTGTGACAAACCCCTGTGGACCACTTCATACATCTGTACGGGGAAGTGCTGCTTACTTATCACTTACTATACTGTTTCAGCCAAGTCCCTGGCAAATGCATGAACTGGGACTAATTCTGTGTTTGTTATCACATGCAAGCAGTTAGAATAAAATGCATGCTCACTGAATACAAGAACAGAAAGGAGCCTGCAATCTTTAAGCCATCCAATGAGCTTGATGGCAGGCTGACTGTGTTTCCTGTGACAGCAATTCCTGTTTCCACCCAAAACCCAATGAGAATATAACTAAGATGTAATCTGCTTGTCAGAAAGTTTGATCACCCCAAATTCTTTCCTGTTGTCTTTTTAATCACTGTTAGCTGTTGGAGTTTCTGACTGTAGTCCAGCTCAAAGGTCTTTTATTTGCTTTTGAAGCAAAAACGTGCCAATACACCCAGACTCTGCTATCTTGTTTTTACTTCTCACCCTATCTGCTGGGGTCATTGCTTTCCCTCATCCCCATCCATCACTTATAATCCATTCCTGACTTGTCAGGCAAAAGGATGAAATTAAAACTTGTAAGCAGGAATGAAGATACTGGTTGAAGAGAAGTGGCCACTCTCTTTTTGGGTACAAAGATTAAGCAATTGTCGCCTCCTGAAGATTTCACAGGTTGTTGCAGGGAATTATATTGATGCAAGAAAACCCAAAACGCTGTGGATCAAAATAAAAATGTGAAGTCTGATTTTTAGGTAGACCTAAAAAATCTTTCTTATAGATTTGTTTCAATTGACTTCTTATCAAATATGCAAAGTCAATTTATGTTTAGTTGTATATTTATAATTGGTAATTGCTTGCCAGGTATTCCACCCGTGGTTGGCACCCTTAGTGGGCTTAAGGCTCACTGAACACAACCTCTTAGCAGAGTAAATTCAGTATAATTTTTACTCCTGAAGCAGGGAGCTGACACCATCAGGGCGATGGCACCAGACAAGTTTATTTAATGGCAAAGAAGAATTTGCAGCAAGTTAAAAGTGCATCCAATTAATGTGGGCAGGAACCTGCATTCAAAGAAATAGAAGAGAAATGGAGAGTGAGAGAGTCCTCTTGTCTTGATTTGGATGATACCACCTTGTCTTAAGGCATAACCCCGCAAAAAGTCAGTCTGCACCCTTCATTATCTACTTGGCATAAACATAGCCAAAGGTTCCATTCTCACTGCAGCCCATCCCTACCTGCAGTAGTGGATGACAGGGTGGGGCAGCAGTGGTCACCTGACTGCATCACTGCTACATACTGTGACGGAGAGAGTTGAGGTTGGCTTAGTGCAAATGCACCAGTGGGAGCACCAGATTGGCTCTGCTGGTGCATTTGCACCACACTGCAAAGAGGGTGAGAGTAAGGTGACCCAATCTTAAATTAGACACCTTCCATGTCCTATGCCCTCATGTACCCCAAAAGGATGTGCCCTTATTCTGACCCCCAAGGAACGCATGCAGGAGGGGCAAATATGTCCCCAGCTAATGCTGTAGAAGCAACATTATGAAGTTCAAATTCTTGAAATGAAAAATACACTGAAGAAATTTTCAGTCAAATAATTTAACAGGCTTTGATATTCTAGTTTGAAAAAAATATGTAAATATGGAAACGGGTATGAGCATTTAGTTTGACATATTTTTATAAAAAGTTTTTTTTAAGAAAACCCCAGTAACGCTAATACAAAATTGGCATGCATATTTCTGCTACCATAAATAACCTTGAATACAATTTGAATATAATTTACATATGATATAAATGTGATGTAATTTAGTTCTAGATTGCTTAACCTTTATCATTTAAAACCTAAACTCGCATAGATTTTATTTCACAATAGCATGTTGTGCTTCACTTCTCTGAATCCTAAATTTGACCTTATAGTTTTGATCACAGGATCCCATCTCTTCAGAGTTCCCTAATATCTGCTGAATTTTTTAAAGAGTGCCAGGAATTTGATACTGGCAAGCCAATCTGGCACACCCACACCCCAAGCACCTGTTCAGCCCCGACCTGGCCGCCACTTTGTCCCTCCCCCTCCTGGTAAGCAGCTACAACACTACTACCAAGAGACTATTGTTGTATATTTTCCCCACTGTGGGAGCCACTCTTGCCTAAATCCAGTTTTTAGTTGCTGTAAGCTTAGTAAGGTTATCAACAGTCCTCTTCTGGTATCAATAAATGACAATGTAATGGGATTTGCAGGAGGAAAATATCTGGAAAAATGAGACTTTTTAAGCAGTAAGGCTGTTATGACAGAGAACAATTCCCATTTGTTCTACCAGTGTGAAGCATCCACAAGGAACACAATGTGTATTCATCACCCAACTGTTAAAATAAATATATATTTTTAAATCCATGGTAAGGATAGATTGATAGAAAAGGGAGAATGAATGAATGAATGGTTTATTACAAGGAATAATTTTATTATAAGGGTTTATTGCAATGTCCTTTGACTGAAAGGTAGCATATAAATAAACAGTAACATAACATTATGGGCACAGACCAATAAAATTAAATACCCAACTAAAATTGTACAACTTATTAAAACATGCCTGACACTTCACAGGCCAGGGGGTGCCTATCTTGTGGGGCAAACCAAAGGCCACACCATGGAATGGCTACAATGGAATGCTTCTTTCAAGCCTAATTTCAATGGGCAGAGGGGAAGAGGAGTGGGGACCCTTTGGGCACTAAGGAAGGCCTTTGTAGGGATGTGTGTATCCAGGGGCACCACGTTGGTGACCCTGATGTAGATCTGCCTAGAATGATCTTAAGTTTCAGGTCCAGCAATTTGCCACCTACCATGATGCTCCAATTGTTGTTTTCCTACTTCCCTATTTGCAACGATTCCTTTCACTCCTTTTTAATCTCTCCCACTCCTGACAATGACTGACACATTTCCACATGGCCACTGAGCTGTTGCTAATGCATGTGCTCATTCTTTCTCCTCCCATTTCTCTCTCCAAAACAAGCTTTTGCCTTCATTACTACTTTGATGGCTGACAACCCCTGCAGGGCAGATAGGGAGATTGCTGGGAGATCTTGACCTGTCATTAAGAATGCTACAGGAAATCGGTTTTTGTTGCTTTCTCAAAGTATATCTTTTTATTTCTCCCCCCTCCTTTCCACACCCACCCTATAATTCTTCTAGAAGTAGAGCTGAGTAGTCAAATAATGGATCATTGGTTTTAATGGCTGCTTAAACTGTGGGATTTGTGACGAGAGAGATACATTTTTATGGCCGCCTCATTTTGGTGGATCTTCCATAGCCTGGATATTCAAGGGCTGTTAGGGTGTGTGTGTGGAATGCATGAGGATATGGTGACAGTGTCTCCCATCAGCCTCAGCCAGCATGGCCAATGGGAGCTGCAGTCTGAAGGGGGCGGGAGGCTGTTTTTCCACAGCATTCATTTGCATGTAGAGGTTCATGTATCTCCCTGTTGGAATGTTTTACTCACTAAATTGTTGCAATATCTCAATAGTAAACAAATTATCTGAAAACGGATTTATTAAATCGTATGACAGTGTAAAGACCAGCACATTTATGGTGGCGTAATCCTACTTCATCAAACACAAGAAGTCTTGGTGATTGTGAAAATGTCTGTGAACACATGAATAGTCTATACTATATCTTTTCACCTTATGACTGGCAGCTGAATGTGTACATGGACTCCACTGGCAAGTGTCCTTTCAGCTCAGTTCATCAGAAGTGCAACACTTTTCAGTGCAGTAAGTTTACGTGGCAATTCATTTATACATGCAAGTCATCTGTTGATGTTATCAGTCTAGTTATGAAGAGAAATGGCAACAAAGATTATACTGATCTCAGGAGCAGATATGAGCTTCAGGGGCTCATAATGCTCACCTCAAAGAAGTGAGCACTATGAGGCCATGAATTAAAATCTGAGCCAGAGAAAAATCCCTGGCTTACTAACCCAGCCCCCACTCTCAATTCCTCTTATCACCTAGGAGGAAATCACACATATTTGTGTAAAGTAGCTTTGAGGTTCTCCACATTACAAGACATTCTGCTAAGCAGGCAGGATCTAAACATGGGTTCGCAGTGGAATGCTGAAATACGGGATTCTTTGCATAGTGCACAAATTGTTTCGCTTGTGGTGGAAGAAGAAGAAGAAGAGTTTGGATTTGATATCCCGCTTTATCACTACCCGAAGGAGTCTCAAAGCGGCTAACATTCTCCTTTCCCTTCCTCCCCCACAACAAACACTCTGTGAGGTGAGTGGGGCTGAGAGACTTCAAAGAAGTGTGACTAGCCCAATGTCACCCAGCAGCTGCATGTGGAGGAGCGGAGACGCAAACCCGGTTCCCCAGATTACGAGTCTATCGCTCTTAACCACTACACCATACTGGCCCTCATACTGGAGCAGCCACACAACTGAACTTAAAGCAGAAGCTGTGGGCACCAATACACAGTCTATCATCCGTTTTAATGTTAGCTACCAAAAGTTAAGCTAAAAATGAACTGAAAAAGAAATCTTGTATTCTTAGGGCACCAATGAGTTATGACCAAAGACATCATTATGCTGATTATTACGTGAACTAAAAGTCAAAGTAGACATGATCAGTATCCTGTGACTCTGCTTCTCAGCTCAATTTTTTAATTTTTATTTTACAGTAAGCTGGAAGTAGAAGTTTGAGGGAGGGGAGAAGAGAAGTCAGTTTTTCTACCAAAAGCCTTGGCCTTCAAGTGGACCATTAGTAGGTTCTGTGCTGTGGTGCAGAATGTTTGTCAGATCTACTTCCTCTGCTGAGTTTACATCCCTTCAGATTTCAGGAGGTCAGTGGCCACATTTCAAAAGATGGGTATGTGTACATATATTGGCAGTATGCAGCAAAGTCAAAGCATGCCTTTAATGGGAACAATGGGACAGGAGTGCTTCCTGAGGCAATACATGGGGGTCGACAATATTTTTCTCCCTCTCACAAAAAGTTGGAAGTTGGAAGATTCAGGACAGGCAAAGTAATTCTCCACACAGCACATAGTTAAATTATGGAAGTCCCTCACACAGAAGGCAGTGGTGGCCACCAACTTGGATGGCTTTAAAAGAGGATAAGACAAATTCATGGAGGATAAGGTTATCAGCTAGCCATGCTGTCTATGTTCTGCCTCCATTGCTAGAGACAGTATTTGTCTGATTTCCAGTTGCTGGGAATGACAAGTGGGAATAGTGCTATTGAGTTCAGGTCCTGTTTGCTGGTTTTCCAAAGGCAAGTGATTGGCCACTGTGAGAACAGGATGCTGGGCTACATTGGGCCACTGGCCTAATCCAGCAGAGTTCTTTTTATGTTCCGTATGTGCTCTGCCATTGAACTATGGTCCCTCTCCAAAATTCATTCTCTCTCTCTCCCTCTCTCCCTCTCCCTCTCTCTCTCTCTCCCTGCCTCATATTGAGTCTGGCCATTGGTCCGCCTAGCTCATTACGGTATTCTCCGTTTGGAGATGGCTCAAGTGGAGGTCTTTTCCAGTCCTCTTACTACTGCTTCACTAGCCTGCTCCCCCTCAGTGGAGATGCTGGAACCTCCTGTGCATAAGACATGTGCTCCACCAATGCTCTATGACCTCCTCAAAAGACTTTTGTCCTTGAAAAGTGCTATAGATTCTGTTAATAATTAAAAATGTCTCCTGATTTGTGCCTCGAGTGGTACAGTACTTGAGATTTCTATTGTAAATCCATGCCCGGTTGAATTACAGATCAAAACACACGGGTAGCTATAATTACAGGCTTGCTGATGCTGAAGTAATTCATCTGATTTCAGAAAAGTCAGGCCAAGATGAGGATAATACCCAGGCTGTATTTAAGACCACAGATTGCCACAACTTCCATATGTCAATGACTCAGTGAATAATGTGGAGATCAAGGTGGCCTATTTAAATTTACCTTAACCTTTTCTTCTGTGGGACTGCAGGAGAAGAGTAATTGACTTAATTAAGCTTTAATCTTGGGAAATGTTGCTCTACGTTTAGGCTTCACCACAGCCTTTTTGAACATAAATGAGGCAAGAATTCAAAAACTAAGACTCAATAGGGTATTAAAATTGATTGCCTATTAATCAGAATATCCACATTAGCACAAGTGGTCCAGTTCATTACTCAATAAGAGCCATTCCACTTTCAGGTCAGATTGTGTTCCTTGGCTCACAATAATTTCCCGAAACAATTTGTTAGGGAAAGTTTTCCCATTTCTAATGAAGCATGTTATTACTATGGGACATCCTCAAAAGTTTCAATGGATTTTGTGTCAGGCTCTGAATGTACGTAGATCGAGGCATAATTATTTCAATTGTTGCATATCTCTCCATCCATAAACCCAGTAGTGGTGACCTGCAAACGGAGTTAGTTAATGGAACAATCCAAGGCAGAGGGAAGGGGGAACTTGATGAGAGCACAGAAGTGCAAAAATCTGTGCCTTCAAAGAGTATTTTTTGTACACCATCCCTCTCTCCGAGCAGTGCAAGATTCCAAGGATTCTAGGCACCTACCCAGGGTTCAGTTTCCTTGGAATGAGTGAGAGTGGAGACAGTGGTGTCCTTATGATATATGGTTTATTTACACATATATACAGCCTGAGTCTATGATGGAGGGTCTCACAGCATCAGCACCCCAGAAGATATTGCTTCTCTCATAGCCACACCCTTGGGTTCAAGCAGAAATTAAGCATGGCTCTCACTCTCAGGCTTCTTCCTATTTCTAGCCCAGCTCTCGCACAACTCTCTGCTATTGACCTTCTCACTACTAGCCAGGTGCGGCAGAGGACACATCCATTTGCCCTCTGGTACAATGCCATTTTCTTTCTTATACTATGCTTAGGGGCCATTATGGCTCTGGCCTGCCTAGTTCAAGAATGGAATCCTTCATCAGATGTCAACCCTTGCTGGATCCAGGAATTAGAAAGGACTCAAGAACCATACAGCCTAATCACCTTCCCCCAGCTCACATCAGTATTGACAATGGTGTAATATTGACCAGATATGAGTTTTGCAATACATGTCAAGATGGCTGTTATTTGGGATTGCCTCTTGGAAGTCAATAAATGCCAACCATAGCAGACTAAGAATTATTTGTGAATATGTAGAACAATATACAGAGAGGCGTTTAACAGAATATCAGAGGTCACAAATGCAGAATGTATTCTGATTGGGAGTGTGTGCTGCCATAGAAGAGTAGAGTGAAGAGTAGCCATCACCTGTGGCTCTAACCATCACACTGGTTATGCTTTTGGTTTGTAGCACCTTCCTCATCCCTAGCTAATACACCCTGACTCTTTCCTGCTCTTCATATAGCTGTACATGCAGTATTCTCCCCCCAGCCAGATTTCAAATAGCTACACTTTCTGCCTTTTGAAAAGCTGCTTGTGAAACTGGGATGATCTTCTGACTCCACACTACATTAGATGTGAGGGGCTACTAGCAAAAACGAAAGTGTCAAATCTCCATGTGCACAGAGATGTACACATGGCCCCTTTTGGAACGAATTCTAGTCACTTAAATCCACATATTCCATGACATACCAATCTTGGACCCCACAGAAATAACTGTAAAAGCATCCTTTAAGAACACCTCATGAACCTGCCTAACTTATATTTTCAATGAGTCCACATTTTGGGAATTCAGTTGTGACAGACTGTTCTCTCTCTTTTTTAAAGACCATTGCTTATATGGAAAAATCTGTTCACTTTCCCCCTTTCATCTGCCACCTAATCCCAATTAAGTACTCTGAATTGCTCTAGGTGATTTCCTAAATTCCTGGTCAAAGGTGTGAAATATAAATTCTCTCCTTCATGTTCTACCTAAGAATTAAACATTTAGATTCAAATTATTAGCATGAAGAATGGAACCTCTTGTTAGTATACACTCTGTGATTGGCTTTTCACCAATCAGACCCTGCCTTTGTCATATTGTATGATGTTGATGGATTCATGTCCCCAGGAGAAATGGAACTGATGGGTTAGGCTTTTTTGTAAAAGGAAGACACATAGGTGAGTTGGAGTTAATTTAGCCTCAGCTCTGAATATGAATGTTTGAAAACCACCTAAGTGTACTATGGGTGAAATCATGGAACAAAACAACTTTGTGTGTCCTCTATCCTTGTACATTCAGTTCCAAGTGATATTATTTCCTAATAATAAACTTATCTTTATCAATTGCATTAATGTGCCTATGGTTGAAAATTGTGAGCTTAAGTGCTCTGCTGCACTAAATGTTGCTGGTAAATTGCTGGTAAATTGCTGGTAAACTGAAACTTCCCCAAATGCCTAAAGGGTAGAAAGGATTGGATGAATTATGAATTAATTGTTTGGGTGGTGGCAGCTGTTGACTACACTTTTTTTCGGGTGGGGGCAGATTTTTTAAATATTTAAACTGGGAACCAGCTGTAGATGTCAGTCTGAAAGTGGTTAATAATCTCCTACTTGGCCCCAACTCCTTGCCTAGGACACACACACACACACACACACACACACACGGTGCACATGGTTCCTGACAGATTCTAGTGTTACGAATTAAATCTATGACTTGAAAAACTTCCTATGGCTGCACCAGAGTTTCTAAATAGTTTTCCAGCCTGGGCTGGGGGATCGGTTCTTCATCTGCCATTCCACCTTTCCTCAAAGGAGTACATGAAAGCAGACGTGTTTCTTCCTCCCTCTCCATTTTAGTCTCACAACCACCCTGTGAAGTATATTAGGCTGAGATGATTGGTCCAAGGTCACCCAGGGGGCATTGTGGCTGAGTGGGGTTTTGAAAACTGGTCTCCTAGGATGCAGTCTGACATCACACCATACTAGCTCTCGTTTGATGGCTGCAGCCTGGGCCTTGTTCTTTGCCTGATCCCGTCCTGTTCACCCCTCTTCTGCGAAGTTTGAGGCATGATGGGAAGGAGACCAACCACACAAAGCCTTTAGAACTACCTTAAACAGGACAGCTGCACAGTCACAAAAGTGTTGAGAAAGATAGTAAAGGAGGGGGGAATACACATTTTGAAGAATGACTGGTTTGCAAAAGGGAGGTATGCAGCCTTTACTCAAGGAATGGAAATCGTAAATGAAGCATTATTATGTTAGGCCAGTCATGGTTATTCAGTCTAATTAAGATGGATTACTTTAATAATCGTTCAGGGCTCTATTCAGAGCAGCATTACAAACTATTTCTGTGAAATTTCCATGTAGGCGTTTAAAAGGCACAAGAACAAGGAAGCTGGGCATTTCTCCCCAAGTTTGAATCTTGGCACAGATTTGTGAAACCATGATTGAATTTTGGAGGAACAAAAGCAGCTGTTTTTTCTACCTATACAAACATGAATATAGGCAATCTGAATCAAACAAAAGATGGCTTCTTACATGTGGAAAAAGAGAATATCAGTGTTGTTGGGATGTGTGTTTATTTATTTATCATATTTATGAGAGATGCCTTATAAAATAAATTTCTCTAGGCATTGTGCAAATAAAAAGACAATAGAAATGTAACGAAAACACCCCTGTACTATAAAACTGCAAGAAACAAGAGACATCCAGCATAAAAACACAACCAGCACAGAATCAAAACTGCCATCGGATACATACGTTAAAGCTCTAGGGATCTAAAATCAGTTTTGAAAAGCTCTTAACCTGGTCTTGAAAAAGACAGTAATGTGGGCACCAGGAAATTTTTCCCAGGAGAGCGTTCCGTAGCTGAGGAGTGGGGTGACAACCGATAAGAAAGCAGCTTTCTCCTGTGATGTCTCTCTGAATTTCACATTGAGACAGCTTACGGAGAAGGGCCTTTGTAGATGACCTTATGGTTTGCTTACCAAGCGCAGGAGGAGGTGCTCCATTAAGTATCAAGGTTTCAAACTGAATAAGGCTCTCTAGGTCAAAGCTAGTCTCTTGAATGGAGCCTGGAAACATCAGAAGCTGATGCAGATAAGCATGATGTGCTCCAGTTAACCCCTCACTGCCATATTTTGCACCAGCTGAGGTTTCTAGATCACCTTCAAAGGCAGCTCCATATTAGATGACATATTGCTATCATAAAAGCATAAGAAGAGCCTGCTGGATCAGGCCCATGGTCCCATCTAGTCCAGCATCAGGTTCTCAGTGGCCAACCAGAAGTTGGTGGGAAACCCATAAGCAAGACTTGAGCACAGCCATAGCTGGTCTTCAGAATCATTTCTGCCTCTGACCGTGGAGGCACAGCATAACTGTCACGGCTAACCTTTCACCTAATCTTTCCTCCTATTAGCATTATAACTCTACATATTGGTAAAAAATGATTTGCCCACAGAGATGAAAATAAGCTGCTACTCTAGGGAAAGCCTGAGTTGTTTTGTAGGAGGTTGTCCCCTACCCTATCATGAGTTGTTTGTCTGAAAGCATGTGGGATAAAAGTAGGGAGAGGGCAGTGGGGCACATGCAAGCTCCACGACCAATGTCTCTGTGTGGGCTTGTTCCACTTCATACCTTCCAGAAGGGAGAGTCTAATCATGTTTGGGGAGTGCAGTTAGAATCCTCCTCACAACCCTGATAACGCCACTGAATATGCTCAGAATCCCCCTTCAGACATTCAGACCTTCCCTCTCCATGCATTGTGCAAAGGGATATGTGTGGTGGGGCTTGCATGCCTGCTTTGTCCCCTCCCCATTCTTACCTGCATGCTCTCAGATAAATGCCTACACAGGGCTTGCATGATATTCTATTCTGCATCTACCTCTCCAGGGATTAATCATGGTGTGGAGTTTTGTTCTGATGTCAACATTCATTATTTCCATGCATGCATACTAAACCTCCCCCCCCCTCAATTCTACAGCCCCATGAATAACACATTGGATCTTGGTGGGGAAATCTCTTATGGCTACAACCACTAAGAACCCATGAAGTTGATTCTCCAGGGTTTCCCATTCTGAGAGAGAAGTTGGATGAGTCACCCAATCAGCATGCAGAACTGCTGTTTTCCCATGCAGTGTGAGATTGCCAGGTGAATGAAATGGGGGGCGGGAAGAAGAGTTACAGGGGGAGGCAGAAAGTCACAAGAAAGAGAGGAGCAGCATGTATGCTAGGAGGCAAAGCTGGAGAATGATGGACACATAATAGGCTTGCTGGCAAATACTCATTTAGGATCCATTAGAGGCGTAAATGCAATATAGCATGGAGGTTGCAATTTGAGTTGCTCCCGAAGGGGCTGTGTCAGATGCAGCTACATTTCCAAGGGGGAAAAATATGAGCCACCCGGAGTTTTCTTTAGCACTTGGGGTGTTTTTATTAAAATCTCTAGTTTTGCAGTTTCATAAATTGCCGAAGGGGAAAAAGCCATCCAGGAAATGGCATTTATTTCTTGCCAGCCTGAAAAGAAGCAGGCTCAGCGTTGGAGCTGCTGTAATAAAACCACTTTAAAATCCTTTTAATGTAGCAGAAAGAATTAAAGGCTGAGGCCTGCCCTCATGTCCATAGGTGACTGCTTAAAGCAGGCTGTGTACGCATTACCACTGACTCCAGCTCTAGCACACTCCCACCACCAGTGTTTTAAACCACATATGCCACACTTTATCTGTATCCTGCAGTTTCTTGAGAAATATTCCAGTTTGATGTGCTTCCCCTCAAACTAGCTTCCATCTGAATTGAAAACTTAATCCATAGTGAGCACATTTCAGACAGCTATTTGCACATCCACAGATAATAGCACGTGCACAGATAACAGCTTCAGTGAATTGGGGTTTGGTGTGGGATAACAAATCCACTAATGAACATTGGATGAAGATATGCCCACCCTGTCTGGTCTATACTGCAATGTAAGAATGCGACTTGAAACACAGCAGGGGAGAAACAACCTTGCCAAGGCAGGCCACGCTTATTAAACTGGTGAGCAGAAAATCACATTTGCTGATGTTGCTTAGGGTGAAAGGGCATGAAGCACAAATACAATGATAGATTCTGTTCCATTGGTGCCAATTAGAAAGAGGTTGCATTTGTCAATGTGACTGTACTTGCTTGGCATTCCGGAAATAGAAACAGTGAAATTTGTGGCTTCGCCTTCCTTGGGCTGCAAAATAAACAGAATACATTCCTAAGAAGTCTCAATGAGTCTCTTGCTTTAGGATGCTATCCCATATCCTAGTTCACCGGGTCACCATGGTGCTACTGCCTTCTTCTACCCACAGTGGCAATAGCCGAATGCAGTGATGGCCAAACTTGTCTCTCCAGCTGTTTTGGGACTACAATTCCCACCATCCCTGGCCACTGGTCCTGTTAGCTAGGGATGATAGGAGTTGTAGTCCCAAAACATCTGGAGGGCCCAGTTTGGGGGATGCCTGGCCTAGTGCATCTTGCGGTACCATTTCCTCCTGGAAAGAACCCTTCAGATTAATAAACTGGATCATCTGTAAAAAAAAAACATAATGTTGTTGTTAAACAGCTCAGAGCAATGTTAAACAATAGCCTTGCTATAAAACTGGAGACTGACAACAGTTTTCAGAGAGCAGAAAGTTTTATAAGCCCTTTTCAGTAATCCTCACAACAGCACTGTAAGGAGGAGTGATCTAGATGATGATACTGTTTCAAATCATTGATGAAATGGACTCTCCTCCACTCTAGCTTATGACACAATAGACCTGTTTCTGAGGTGCCACAAGTTTGCTTTGTTGCAGCATATTATAATGGCTACTCCTTTGAAATACCGCTCATATGATCTACATAGCACCTTTGGTCAGATGAGAGTGGGCAGGAAAATGAATGTATACACCAGGAGCAATGATGGCTGCATCATAGCACTTTCCACATCCGAAAGAAGTCCCCAGCCTGACTTTGTTCCTGGAGATGGATGCTAGAAAAAGAACATCTTTTCAAAATGAGAGAGCAAAACACATTGTTTTGCACCAAGCGCGCTGACAAAATTATTTGTAAAGTCAAAGCATATTTTTTAGTGACACAAGTTGAACTTGAGCACATGCTTAAATGCTCTGCTGTGTCCCAAGCAAAGACTTTTTAATACCAGAGAACATGATAGGAGGGTAAATTAAGAGATTATGTCTCATGAACCTCCTGGTGAGATGATCGGCTTTGAATCCTGCCAAAATATTCATGCTAAATGCCAAGTTTCATAGGAAGTTTAGGGGTAAAATTAAAATGCCAGTCTTCAAAGCTTTGTTGCCAGCATGGGTCTAAATGCTTTGCAAATGTAATTAAACTGTGGCAGGAGCTTTGATGCCTTGCCTCATCTTCACACAGACCAAGGAGGCCCACGAAAGCTGGAGCGTTTGGAAGGAGACTGTCAAGAAGCAGGCAAAATCAAAGGTGAATTCTGCTGGAGTTTCCTGGCTAATAAAATTTCTGCTGTAATGTGCTCAGTGGTGGAACAATAATTTTATGTATGTAGAGTTGTGAGGAGGGGTATCTAAATTCTTGAGTTTCCACATTAGGGAATTCTTGAGTTTCCACATTAATCCCCCACCCCACAGAAACACTGCCTACAAAAATGACTTCCATGATGCTTTTTCACTGAACATTTTTGAAACAGATCTTAATGACAGGTGGGGAAACCTTTAGGCGTTAGGGAGAAACAAATGGTCATTGTCTTCATGCATTACCTAATCCTTCCATAATGATACATGTTTATAAAATTTGTCACTTTCCGACTGGAAGATTAGCTACCATTGCAATGGAGCGGGAAAGAGAGAGAGCAGTTGCAAAACTGCTGCGCTCTGCACTGTTCTTTCCCCATGCAATACAAAGTATCGCTCCACCTCCAGCTGTGTTAAAAGGTAAAGGGAACCCTGACCATTAGGTCCAGTCGTGACCGACTCTGGGGTTGTGGTGCTCATCTCACTTTACTGGCCGAGGGAGCCGGCGTACACCTTCCGGGTCATGTGGCCAGCATGACTAAGCCGCTTCTGGCGAACCAGAGCAGCACACGGAAACGCTGTTTACCTTCCCGCTGGAGCGGTACCTGTTTATCTACTTGCACCTTGACGTGCTTTCAAACTGCTAGGTTGGCAGGAGCTGGGACCGAGCAACGGGAGCTCACCCTGTCGAGGGGATTTGAACCGCTGACCTTCAGATCGGCAAGGCAAGTCCTAGGCTCTGTGGTTTAACCCACAGCACTACCTGCATCCAGCTGTGTTAGAGAGGCAAAAAGAGGCACTTCCCCAGTTCCCATTGTGTAGCCCAGTGTTGGAGCAGCAGCAGTCCTCGAGTGAAGCAACTACCTCCAATGGCAGATGCTGGGGGGGGGGCAGCAGCAGCAGCAAACCTTCTGGCTATTTCTCCTGAATATCCTGGTTATTCCCCTCCACTGGAGATAAAAGCTGTGTCATGCACCCCTCATGCCCTTCCATTCTCAGTGATTGAATTGCCATGCCAATCAATTTTTCTGTACATGGAACTGGGGGAGGGGAGTGTACCATCCTTTCCTTTGCCTCAAGCATCAGATGTTTTGGGACAGTTTTGAGCTCATTGGAAGAGGAATTTATTCTCATTTCTATTGTGTTGAATTGGACAAAGGGGTGAGTTCTTTTTCTTTTCTTTTTTCTTTGGATGTCTGATTTCTATGTGTAAACTCATCATAAGAGAGATAATCTCACTGTATTTATTTTATGCTAAATTAGTCATGATCTTTGTTTGTGAAAACAAAGAAATTAAAGGTGCGATGCACTTTTGAGTTCTTTCTATTCCATTACTCTCGATTCTATCCTGATACTGTGACTAAAGCAGAAAGTTTCCTAAAAGCAAACTGGATTTAGTTTATCAAAGAACTCTTAATGGATTAAGCAGTATGATGTGCACCGCTCGAACATATTATATCCGTTTCATACTGAAATTGGGCTGGAAATGTTTTGAAGTTTCCAGAAGCAGATGTTCTGCATTTAGCAATGAAACATTTGTTTACTTCATTCCTCATTCACTTTGTGCTTTGTTTGTTTGCTGACAATGGTTCCATTTGAAGTTCCATACATCATTCATTGGTTGATTCTTCTCACATCACAAATAGGGGAGTTACAATTGAAATGCCAAATGCTAAATTATCAAAATGTTGCATATTTAGGAGACGTCATTATCCCCTTCCTTACATGGCCTTATTCAATTCTCTATCCTCATATTTCTTTCCTCACTTCTGTGCCTCGGTGGCCACATCAAAGTCCCCTGTGGCTGCATGTGCTTGGTCCAATGCATATGTAGTCAAATCAACCTAAATCCTATTGTTTCTGACAATTTTTACAATCTGGTTAATCTCTCTTACTTTCTCTCCAGGCTTGCCTCAATCAAATACCACATACAGTGGTACCTTGGGTTACATATGCTTCAGGTTACATACGCTTCAGGTTACAGACTCTGCTAACCCAGAAATAGTACCTCGGGTTAAGAACTTTGCTTCAGGATGAGAACAGAAATCGTGCTCCGGCGGTGCGGCAGCAGCAGGAAGCCCCATTAGCTAAAGTGGTGCTTCAGGTTAAGAACGGACCTCTGGAATGAATTAAGTACTTAACCCGAGGTACCACTGTACAGCTAAAAGCTGTTGAAAGGTGGGAAAACAGCTCCAAAATAATAAATAATTTGGGTGTGGCTTTTGTATTTTCCTTGAAGGCTCAGATGATCATGGCTAAAAAAGGGACATTGGATGCTATACTTAAAAAATAAATGGTGACTTGATTGACAATTCTGACTTGTTCTGGCCTAAAGACATATCTGGTCCATAAGGAGGAAACAATAGAATCTTACCCCCAGGTCAGACTAAGTGTGGATTGGCCTGAGAAGATGCTTTGCAATCAAAACCCAAAGGACAGTAGCATGAGTTGGTCTGATTGGCCATACATTTTGAGAGAGCTCTTTTATATCAGCTTGTCTACTAGTCTGTATCTGCATTGAGTTTGGAATTGTTTCTAAGTATGAAATTGTTTCAATTGTTGATGTTTTTATTGCTAAACAACTTCAAGATGTTTTATAGGAAGCAATCTATCAATGGAAATAAATAAACAAATATCTGGAAATATTTTTATGCTTCTTCATTGAAAATTCTCGGGACAACTTTTTGTAATAGTACACAACAGAAGGTGTGTGCATTCTTTTATAAAATGAATGAAAAGCAAAGTAAATGCCTGCCTCCATTCATTTTTCTGATTTCTTTCTTTGCGGAATGTATGAAACTACAGAAATTGATGGGAGAAAGGAGCATCCTTCTATTTCATTTCTCGAAGAATTCCTGATACTGACAAGACACTGATGGAAGAGAAAATCTATTCTGTCTGCATTTTAATAAGAAAACACCTGCAAAATTATCATTTGAAATTTGTCCTTCACAAATTTTGTGATGCAATTCTTCGACAATGTGTATATGTGTGTGTGCGCGCACACACACACACACTTGCACCCATGAAGACGTGCATGAAAATGTAAAGATTGGTAAAAATAACATGCAAAAATACATTAGGGAAAATTGCTTACACAGATGTGTCAAGCTGCATGCAAAAATGTGTGCCTTAGGAGAAATTCTCACAAAAATCATTTCACAAAATGCTCTCACAAGTCGTTATGGCAATGTAGAGAACTGAATTTAGGACTGAAAAAGATAAGAGAAGGAGCAAAACTTAAACTGACCATTTGCCCATCCATACAAAAGACCTTGCATTGCTTTGCAGACTGATACAGATAGTTACATCCATCTGTAGGGAGGGGAGGAACTTGGAGGGCTCTGAAAGAAATAACCCAGGAACCCTATTCACTTGCCTAAACCCCATGCAATTGTTAGGGCTCTAAATCACAGGAAAGGCCTATTTGAATACAGCAGGCACTTAATGGCAGACATAGATCAGCCTTCAGTGTGTGTGTGTGTGTGTGTGTGTGTGTGTGTGTGTGTGTAGCTACAAGAACAACAAAAGGGATATGCAGGAGGGATAGGACCCAAATGGACCCACCTGTGCTGTTCCCCTGGCATGATGCCAGTGGGAAGAGAATGACTAAATGTGGCTACAAAACCTGTCCAATCTGAAACATAAAGCAGTGGGAAACTTAGAGGATACCACTTCTCTTTCTCTCTTTAAAAAAAGTATCAAAATGGGAACCCTTTGTCCAATCTGTCTATAAAAGGTAAAAGGTAAAGGGACTCCTGACCGTTAAGTCCAGTTGCGGACAACTCTGGGGTTGCAGCGTTCCTCTTGTTCTATAGGCTGAGGGAGCAGACATTTGTCTGCAGACAGCTTCCGGGTCATGTGGCCAGCATGACTAAGCTGCTTCTGGCGAACCAGAGCAGCTCACGGATACGCCACTTACCTTCCCGCCGGAGCGGTACCTATTTATCTACTTGCACTTTGATGTGCTTTCGAACTGCTAGGTTGACAGGAGCTTGGACCGAGCAATGGAAGCTCACCCCATTGCGGGGATTCGAACCGCTGACCTTCTGATCAGCAAGACCTAGGCTCTGTGGTTTTGCATCATATGCCACAGGTGGTAGCCCTCTAAAAGAGTTTTGGAAAACAAAACATCTTCTATCAAAAACCCCTGTTCCGTCCCCAAAAGCTTGTTTGTAAGTGAAGTTTAAAAAGGGAATTCATTTTTACTTACAGCTGGGTTAATGTTATTTTCTGTTCATCAAAGACTGATTAAGCTTCACCAGGCTTGATAGATTCCCCCCACCCCACCCCAATTCACACATAAGCACTTGAAGGTTCCACAGGGAGCACATTGTATCTTGCCTGATTTCCCTCAGCTTTGACATGGCTGCCGTAGCAGTGACACAGCCTCTCCACAGAGTTGCCTTTGACACTTTTTCATCTGGGCTGTTGCTCTTCGATGGCATCTCCACAGAACAGCCTTGATGTGGCAGGGTTGTTGTTGTGTTTGGTTTCATTTTCAGACCCAGAAATCCTATCTCTGTGGATTTACTTCACTTTTTTTTTTTTTGACGTTTCTTCAGCTCCCATTTTTATCCCTTCAGCTGCTTCTCTCTAGACTCGCCCTGATGCTGGCACAACAATTCTGGCTGTTTGTTCAATGGAAATATTGGTATCATTCAGAATGAGTGCTGTCAAGAGGATTCTTGTCGGACATGCTTATGGAAAACAACGAGCACACGTGATTCGCTCGATGCTCTTGGATTCTTGTTTGAGGCACACACCCTACTCTTCCTTTGTGAGAATAGTGACTTTACAGCAGAAAGCTCTGGCCTCTGAGAAGTTGGGAGAAAGAGTATCTGCTTCCACTTGAAAGCAGTTGAACTTTGCTGATCTAGCACATTACAGTGGAACCGTGGGTTACATACCATCCTCCTTACGAACGCTTCATGTAACGAGCTCCGCTAACCCGGAAGTAGATGCTCCTGGTAGTGAACTTTGCCCCGGGATGCAAGCGGAAGTGCTGTGGTGGTTACAGGCCCCATTAGCAAAAGCGCACCTCATGTTAAGAATGGTTTCAGGTTCAGAACAGACCTCCGGAACGAATTAAGTTCATAACTGGAGGTACCACTGTACCTAGATTCATGTGAGAATGTTTCTGTAACTCTGCAAAGGACCTTGTAAACTTGCTTTTCTTGTGACAATGGCAACTACAAAAGGGATGCTCATTTCCAGAAGAAAGCAACAAGGGATTGATATCTTTGCATCCTTTTCAACTGACATCAAACCACAAAAAGTTACTCAAGAAGCAGCTCTTACAGCCTCTGTGTGTTTACTCAGATGCAAGTCCTACGAAGGTCAATGGAGGTAAGTCCTACCAAGCATGCGTAGGATTACAGCCATAGTCTTTGCTAGAATTGCATCAGAATAATTACTTCAGTGATTCAATTGCAAAGGATAGTCACTGATGCCTTACAGAAGAGATTCAGTGTGCATAAAATAACAGACAAAAAGCACAATAGCTGCAACTCCAGCTCAGCCCCACCCCTTGGAGTTAAGAGCAGCATTTGATGTTTAAGCAGGAGCTTGCTTGACTTGAAAAGCGGGTGGTGGGTTTTTGTTTTTCCTAAGCATCTGGAGAACAAATTTAAGCCCAAAGCAGAATCAGCAAGTTGAGATGATGGGTCGAGCATATTAAAGATATTAGCAGGATTAAAGCTCTGAGGGAGAGAATGCTTGGCAAATTTTTATTAAGATGGAGAGAGATGAATAGTATTAAGCTAGGCAATCATACATGTCATTTCAACAAAGAGGGTTTTGGAAATGGAAGCAAACATCATTAGCTGGAAGCTGGAGAACAGTGTCATCTCCATACATAAATATTTTAGCATTGGACAGGTTGTTTAATGAGAAATTTTTTTTGTGTGTGTGGGCACATGTGTACACACACACACACACACACACACACACACACAGGGAAATAGAGATGCAGCATTAACCCTGAAGGCATCATTGGAAAGTGTGTATGTATTAGATATACTGCATCTAAAAGATATCAAGATAGTAAAACATTTGTATTTGAAACATATCGTATCATTTTGGGCATTTTGGGGTCTTTGCTTGTTTTGGTTTTATTCTTGTGCTTTTTCTCTTTCTCTTTCTGTAAAAAGTGACTAAATCACCATCACCATACATCATAATCTACACTGCATTTACACCGACATTTAGTTAAACAACCCAGGTAAAAACTTTCATAACTATAAGGCACATTAAAATTTCTGGGGAGATGGAGTCGTCTTAGCACTGTGCAAATGTTATATTTTACTCCTTTGTGTGCTACAAGAGGGTAACAGCTAGCACAATGTGAGGACAGTTGGCCACTGCCTTAGAGTAAAATGAATGCACTTCAAGTTAAATGCCATAAAAACATAAATGTGTGCGCAATCCATTAGAGCAGGGGGTGCAAAGTGCATCCTACTTGAGTGCTGATTGGTAAAATGGAAGCAGTGCACAAGACAACCAAATAATAATACTTCCTTTGGAAAGAACCAAAACCCTGATGATTTCAAAAGCACAACTCTTAGTCAAAAATATGCTGTTTAAATATTGAAAGACTAATGTTTGAATTGCCAGCTAGTACATTCACACAGAATCATAGAACTGGAAGGGACCCTAAGGGTTGTTTGGTCCAATCTTTGCAATGTAGGAATCTCAACTGGAGCATCCATGACCGATGGCCATCCAACCTCTGCTTTAAAACCTTCAAGGAAGGAGAGTCCATAACATCCTAAAAGATTTTGTTCGGGTTAGTTTGGATTCTAGACTACAGAAGAACTTTGAGGTTCCTTTCAAATCCATGATTCCATGACTTTAACCCACATAATTCAGTTTCTGCCAGTGTATGCCACAAACAAGCCCAAAATGGAAAAGGCTTCAAAAATAAATGGTACCACCATAAACTGAATAAGAAAAGTCCCTTTAAAAAGATGTAGTCTTTAACTACTTGTGCACCTAAAAACATAAGAGCCCTACTGGGTCAGAAACAAGGACCATTTGGTAGGTAGGTATATGCAGTCCCTCTAGGGGGGAAAAAGGTGGCAGTACTCACCAGGTTCATGGCAATCTGCCTTCTGCTGCCACAGCTCTTTTCACACGAGGGGACATTGCAAGATCTCCCAAAATGTCCACCACCCAATGAGCCCAACAGCTAGCTGCCCGCCCTGTCCTGTACCCTCACAGTGGCTGGGGCGCACTGTGCCTGTGCTGCCGCCCGGCCATACAAGCTCACAGAAGCTGCATCCACCCCCTACCCCAACCCACTGCACCCCAGGCTTCTTGTTTTCCCTCCTTCCATGGCCACCAAAGGCTCTGTGACCTGCCCACCACGGCCCACCAAAGGGTGGGAAGACAGTGTGTGCACTGAATTTTTTCATAAGGGAAGAGTTAGAGCCAGAGTTGCCAGCTTGTGAGGGCAATTGGGGGGAGGCACATGTGTGTGAACATCGCACCTCCCTAAGTTGGGCAGAAGCTTCCCAAGCCTTGGGAAGGAGGCACTAGGGGAACATTTAGGGGACTAGTATTGCCCCCCTAGTCCACTGACTGCACACCACTGGTGTGTGTACTGGACAGGCAGGCGCTTGAAGCCTTGCCCTGTTGCAGGCATCACAAAATTTGGGGGAGAAAATGTGCTGGTACTGCATATGAGCTCATACTGCCGGAAAAAACAACACTGGGTATATGTCTCTTTAATTCTGCATCACTGTTCTTCAATATCTTACTCAGTGAGAATAGAATCATTATAATATGTCCGTCTGTTCAGACTCACCTATCCTGTTCTCTTTGGGTTTATCCACACTGATATTTTGTACTGCTCTTTTCAGGCACAGGCTCATGCTTTAAAGTTTTGTATTTGCCATGCTCTTCCCTCCCCCCTGAGCTTTCTCCATGAAAATCCACTCTTTAAAGCTGAAGCATGGCAGATGACAGTTTGGGTTTCCCATGGATTGCTGTTTGCTCTGATTCGACAGTAAAGAGCAGGTTTTTGCTGGGAAAGCTCTGGAGGAAAAGAAGAAAATGCTTAGACGTGGAGCTTTAAAGCATCAACCATGCCTGGAAAGTACAGAGGAAAGTTAAGTGTGGATAAGGCCATATTTCTACCTGGCTGGGTGAGTCCTGACAAGATTCCTGCAGGGAGCTTCATCTGCCAATCCCCATTTTTGTCAGCTGCTTGCAAGTCTAAGCAGAACATGCACAAACTAGTTGCCTTCCTCACATTATTGAACCATTGGCTCTTCATCTGAGTTGGAGCATCTAACAGCCACTGCAATATTGTATGAAAAATATTGTTGAAAATTCATGGGAATTGGAGTTCTTAGTGAAGGGTTTATTTCCCCAATTTGGGCTAGTCCCTAGCATTGACTACCCAATGCTCTAAGAATAAAATTACATATTCACACACTGTGGAGCTACAACTTAAGGGATGATGATTTAGAGTAATTCATTTTAACCAGCATAATACACTTGCCAGAATGATTTCCCTTATCCTTATAGTCATGGTCTTAAAACGACAGTACATCAAGGCACAGTTCAAATTAACTTGGCTGAAATGTTCACTATAGCCAGTGCTTGCAATAAATAGCAGATGCAATGCCAAGGGGAAATTATTTTTCAAGTGACACCTGTCCCAGGTGCAGCAGGCATAATTTGCTGGCCAGGTATTGGAGAACATTATTTTTAGTTAGTTAAGGGAGGTAATGGCAGCCAGCGATAATTCTTGGGATCTGATATGTCTCACCCTGCTTGGTTGTAGTATGAGGATGTTGGGCAATGGAAAGTCTAATGCTGAGACTGAATGGTAGAAGAGTTTTATTTCTGAAACTGTGGATGTGTATCAGGGATGAGGAACCTGTGACCCTCCAGATGTAATTAGACTCCAACCCCCATCAGCCTCAGCTAGCATGGCCCAAAGTGAAGGATGATGAGCAATATCTGGAGGGCCACAGGTTTCTCATCCCTGATGCATATGGACAGTGAATCACCCAACAGTAGATTACTCGAGAAGCTGATTTGATGGGTGGAGAGAGATGACTATTTTATCACATGTTTGCCATATACCAGCCCAGGATGTACAGTGGTAACTCAGGTTACAAACGCTTCGGGTTACAAACTCCACTAACCTGGAAGTAGTACCTTGAGTTAAGACCTTTACCTCAGGATGAAAACAGAAATTGTGCGGTGGCGGCAGCAGGAGGCCCCCATTAGCTAAAGTGGTACCTCAGGTTAAGAATGACTTCAGGTTAAGAACGGACCTCCGGAATGAAGTACTTAACCCGAGGTACCACTGTATGCATCTGTCTCAAGAGACAATGGAGTGCACCTCCAGGGGTGAAGTCAAGCCACTATGTTAGCAGCATCAAAGTGACTTCCCTGGGGTTCAACCACTTTGAGGTTTTTTTTACACTCAAGCAGTCTATACATTTTATTAAATTCAGATAAGAACGACTCACAGTTTAGTTAAGCCCTGAGGGATTCAAATCAGTGGCTTAAGCACACCTAATACTGTGCTGGATTTGAGCCTTAATCTTTTAACTACTCATTTTAAGGAACTCATCTGATGGATAATTTTATCCTCTTTCCTTTCCCCCCATTTGACTTCATGGAATGCAGCAATGCTGCAAAGTAGGTGCCAAAGTTTTCCCTATAATCGTCCATCCTTTCCCAAAGAAATAGCTCCTGTGAAAAGCAGAGCTGTGACCTCTATACAGACGAGAAGAAATGAAGTTGCAGTGTCCTCTGAATGCCATCCATTTGTATTGCCATAAAGAGACATCCCTCATAGTAAATTGTGCTGATCTGTGACCTTCGCTCTCCTGCTTGGCAGGAGGAATACAATGTAGTATAAATTCATTCATCTTAATGGCCTGGGGTAATCAGAAGTTCAGATAAACAATAAGACTATGTAGATAAAGGTTAAGCTGACATAGAAGTACATGGAGGACAGAGTGAAACTGGAAATCTAGACATTTTGGAAAGCTGGGGCTTTGAGGTTCTACTGTGCTAACAAGCAGGCTTAGACAGAGTCAGATCACTGCTCCATCTAGACCAGGGATGGGGAATAGATGAACCACCAGGTATTGTTGGACCCCATTATCCCCGACTGTTCGCAGTATGGCTGGGGCTGATGGAAGCTGGAGTCCAGCAACCTCTGGAGGACCACAGGTTCCCCAGTTGTGTTGTGAACTTCCTTGTCTCCTCTATCTGGCAGTGGCTCTCTTGAACCTTGGTAAGGATAAAGTGAGTGTGCATCATTGGATTGTCAAAAACCATGCCAGACAACTGTTGGGATATGAGTACAACGCAGCTGCAAACAAGCTATGATGTGGCTAGTCCTGGGAAAGGATGTACCAGGCAGTTCTTATCAGGGCGGTTCACAGGGATTTGTTCTGTGTGTAATATGAGACCTTCCTGTTGCATGTGTGAAGGAAGTCTCAGTCTGTTGCTCGGAGGAGACTGAACTGAACGGACATGTTTTTGTACAGATGTAAAGTCAGAAATAAACTGTAGAAATGTAATAGACTTTCTGACTATCTTCTTTCTCCTGCTGGTATGCAAGGGGAGAAGGGGGTGTGCATCTTCCACGCTGGGGGATGTCGCCTATCAAGACCTTCCTGGACTGCAGGGATGCCAGCCAGGGTAGGTCACTGGAGACAAGCCCTGGGAGCCTGGAGAGGGGCCAGCCTCTCCCGAGGGGGCATGTTTTCCAACAACAACCATGTATTTTAGATTATAATTGTTACAATAGTTCAGCTGTATAAAACAGCATCCTTAACTTTCATTGGCAAATGCTTTTTTAGAGATGAAATAACAACAACAACAACAACAACAACAACAACAACAACAACAACAACAACAATTTATTATTTATCCCCCGCCCATCTGGCTGGGTTTCCCCAGCCACTCTGGCCGGCTTCCAACAAAACACTAAAATACAATAATCTATTAAACATTAAAAGCTTCCCTAAACAGGGCTGCCTTCAGATGTCTTCTAAAAGTTTGGTAGTTATTTTTCTCTTTGATATCTGGTGGGAGGGCGTTCCACAGGGCGGGTACCACTACTGAGAAAGCCCTCTGCCTGGTTAACTGTAACTTGGCTTCTCATAGCGAGGGAACTGCCAGAAGGCCCTTGGCACTGGACCTCATGGGGTGGGGCAAAGATTATCCCAATTCTAACACTCTTCTACTACACTTAGTGTAGTAAGTTTACTGTTTGTGTTTACTCAGTATGCATCATTGAATTCAGTGGTACTTACTTCCATACGTCCAGAAATTCCTGGACATGTCTGCAATTTAACAGGAGAAAATAGTGTTTGGGTTTCATTTTACACTAGAAATATGGCAACCCTAGTAGGAATGCAGCCTTACTTTTTAAAAATGTAAACTTCTTACATTACACACACACACACACACACACACTTCAATCATTAATAGCAAAAGTAAAGCTGTAAAATTTTGAATATGTGGAAGATTTTGGTTCAGCTCTGGTGCTTTTCATCATTTTAACATGGGATTTGCCTATAGAAGGTAATATAAGATGTGAGAAGCTTATCATCTAATGGGGTTTGGGTGACCTAACAGCAACAGAATTACCTGAAAATAAAGTTTTGAAGAGGCTGCTTTGAGTGTCCTGCTTTCTATTTCTGCTGCATTGCTTGGAAATAAGACTGGTCCAGTGACAGTGTAAACAGAGAAAATTGTACATTATCATATTTACACTAATGCTGGTATGTTTTATTTAATTGACTCAGAAAGAGAAACTCCTGGGAATTGCAGTTTAGAGAAAGCTTCTCAGGCAGCAATCCCAGGCCTTGGCTCTCTGCCCTGACCATAGAATTACAGTTTTCAAGGTTCTCCGAAAAGAAAGAATGGCTGTCAAATTAGTTTTAGGTCTGTGGTGTAAAAATGTCCTTGGTTTTGGATCTCAGGTAGCAATGATTGCTTGTGCTCCAGGTGCACACACTACCAGTACATAGGCTATATCACTCTGCTTGGAAATTCTTTAAGGTTCGGATGAAAAAGACTTTTTGTGTGAGGCTCCAGGAGGAGCCATAGAGGCAGAAGTGAGCACTTTCATTGCTGGCAGAGTTATGATCCCCAAATTGCACTCGACTGCCCTCAATAAATATACAAGGACTCGGATGGAAAGAGCTACCGTAGAAGGCTTGGTTTGTCCTTAGGCTGGTATTTCATGATATTTTAGGAAGCAAAGGTAAATGTGAAAGGGCAAAGAGAATATTTAGTCATCCAAAATTGGACTTAGCATTTACATCACACTGGGCTATGAAGCAGGAGAGAAATCAGTTTACCCACCGCCTCTTTTGTGTGTGCTAAAGAGAGGAAGAAGAAGCCCCTTGTAGAAAGGAACCTTTTAAGAGATAACGGAAAATCTATCCTAGAACATGTGAGAACACATATTTTTGTTGCCAGAAGAACAGGAGGAAAAAGATAGGTGAAGATACACAGATACACACAGAGACATCTGCAACACTTCCCAATCCCTTCCTGTACATAAATAAGGTCACAATCTAGCCCAAACTAAGCACTGAGAGCCAGTGTGGTGTAGTGGTTAAGAGCGGTAGTCTCATAATCTGGGGAACCGGGTTCGCGTCTCTGCTCCTCCACATGCAGCTGCTGGGTGACCTTGGGCCAGTCACACTTCTCTCAAGTCTCTCAGCCCCACTCACCTCACAGAGTGTTTGTTGTGGGGGAGGAAGGGAAAGGAGAATGTTAGCCGCTTTGAGATTCCTGAAGGGGAGTGAAAGGCGGGTTATCAAATCCAAACTCTTCTCGTCTTCTTCTTCACTTTTGTATTCTATAGATTTCAGCCTCTTTAAAAAATACTTAAGTCTAGATCTTTTCAGGTGTGCAGTATCCATGGACACTGAATGTACATTTGGGTGTTTGGGTGTGTAGCAATGGCAAGCTGCCCCCCACAACCTACCCATCTTAATTCAACTATTTGAAAAAGGCCCCCATGCACAATGCTATATTCATAGATCTCTATGCTGTGTGCACACCACATTTAAAACACATAAATTCCCCCAAATGATTTGGGGAACTGTGGTTTACCCCTCACAGAGTTACAAGTCCCCACACCCTTAACAAAATGTCAGTTCCCAGGATTTTTGAGGGGTGGGGGAGTGGCATGGTACAAATGTATGGTGTGGTTGCAGTCCTCTGTGCAGGGTGGGAAACTCTGCAAAGGCTCACTACAGACATACAGATAGATCCATGTTCAGTATCCACAGATACTGAGTGTTTGAAAGGGGCTGATGGGCTGGGTTGCTCTCTATATTTGTACTGTACATTTGGAAGATTCTTGAGCTTCAATTCAGCTTAGTGCAAGACAATTTGCTCCCTTTCCTGTAGTATAAGTCGGGCATCGGAGAAAGCCATGAAGGAATAACAATTACACAGGTTCTGTGAGGTAAGAAATGGCACTAATCACACTTTATGACAACTGTTTTCTTATTTAGTAGCATGCATATACGTGGCAAATAGTCCACATTCCCCTCTTCCATTTCTCTATACAGAGTGACAAGTCTCCCATGTGCTGGATTGTTTGCCTGAAGGCAAAATCTCTCACAAACGACTGCAGTGTGGACCTCTGCCTTGTGAGTGCTAAGAACATAAGAAGACCTTGTTGGATCAGGTCAATGATCTGGCCCAGCATCCTGTTCTCATGCTGGCCAATGAGATGTCTGTGGGGAACCCTCAAGCAGAACCCAACCATAACAGCATTTTCCCCACCTGCATTTTCTAGCCACTGGTATTCAGAAGCATACTGTCTCCAACCATGGAGGCAGAGCATAAACATCATGTGTAGTACCCATTGATGCTCGTAGAATACTTGTGCATTTTATAGAGTGGCGGCAACAGGAAGTAGGCATCACCTTCTCTTGGTGACTAAATTCAGGACTCCATGGTTACTCACTGATGTAGTCATTTGTCTGACTACATTTGTTCTCTTATCTGGCACTGAAAAAAATTGTAGAGTCTCTCCAAAGTGGGTGAATGGGCCATAAAATGCCAAGTGAAGTTCAAGTTAAGTGAGTGCAAAGTAATGTTGATTGAGACAAGACATCACTTCCCTATACTTACATATATACCAAATGAGTACATATGAGTTGTGGTGACTCATCAGGAAACTCAGTGTGCAATTTTTAAATGCGCAATTTTTGCTAGGGAACATTAGGAATTAGATTGAAAGCAAGCCAGCCATTATCATGCTGGGTTCAGTGGCATCCCCAAGCTCATTGCTTGATCACTAAAAGGAACCACAACTCATTTGCTTATATTATCATTGCATTTCTAGGGTTTCCAGACCTTTTAACATTTGCAGGCATCACTCATCCGAGTTGCTGAGGCTGAGAAAGCCTGATTTCGTCCCTTGGGGGCTGGGCAAAGTTGTAAGGGCAGAATTTTCAAAATGGAGCCCCACAAGGAAGGAACATTATGTGACAGTGGAGAAGGTGATTGTGCGCATGAATGGAGGCAGCAGCAAGCATTTGTACATGCATGTAGCAAAGGAGGAGGAGGCAGTGAGCATATGAGTTGGTGGGCAGGTAAACATTGGAGAAGGAAGTGAATGAGTGGATGGGCAGAGAGGGTGTGTTGGTGTGGGTGTGAGTTTGGGTGTGTGTGCAGCAGATGAGGAGGAGGTGGCCAACAAACACAGGAGGCAACTCTGCTGCCTCTCCTAGCCTGCTACCCTGAGGCAAGAACTTCACCTGGCCTCATGGATGGCCCAGCCCTGAGTCCAAGTCTGGTAGCCATTTTCAATAGGAATGATTGCTTGAAATCTCTTGTTGACTAGCTGGATGTGTATATTAAAACAAATAAGAAAATACATTTAGGATTCCAGGGCAAGGGCAATTGTCCTCCTTGCCCTCCTCTCTGTGGACACCCATAAGTGCTGTGATACTCACTTATGGGCTTCCTGAAATAATCTGGTTGGCCACTGTGGGAAAGGGGGAGATAAACTAGATGGATGCATTGACTGATCTACCATGGCCTTCTTATGTTCTTATGTAGTGATGACAAAAGATTGCATATGCTATTTTACTGATAAAGTACCAGAATGAAAACATGTCCCCCCACCCAACTACCATCTGTAGTGCCTAGATATCTGAAAAATACTAGTTAAATCACAATAGCAGAAAACTACTATGTGATGCTGTTGAGGAAAAGATGTTCCCCATTCTAGACTAAATGCAGAAGGAATATTGAGTTGGGAGACACGGCCTTTCCTATATAAATATCCTAAATCATGGGAGATGAAAGGCAGTGACAATTACCGGTCCAGAAAATGGCTTTTGTATAATTATCCAGCATTTTATAAGTTTGCCCCAAATGCAGAAGTTCCTCTTTAAAGTGGGCTGGCAAAGATAATCCATTAATTCAACCGTGCTGGAAAGTTAACATTTTTCCCTTCATTAGCAAGTTCAAAATTGCATTTTATTTCCATTTTGATGAGGTTTTTATGAGTTTGAAGAGATGAAGTTGAACCCCATGAGCTTAATGGACCCAGGAAAGATCGCAAGATACAGGATTGAATTCAATGAACCATGAGGAGTTTAGTAAATTAATTAAATTTAATAAAATAATGAATGATTTTGCTTTTCCTCCACTGGATTAAAATTGCTAAAATTTTGTTGAAAAGTTAATTTAATGCTAAAAAGCATTTCCCATCAAATTTGCTTTGCATTGTTATTAAACAGCCTCTTCTGCAAAATATAACACACTGTCATAAAGAGATTAGAAAAACTTTCTTTCATTTCGCTCTACTGTATATTTGCCCATGAAAGAATTTCATTTGATCTTATTATATTCCCCCAGGAGAGGACAAAAAACTCACTTGGGATAGAAGTTTCCTGTCTTTATAGTTCAACAAGGAGAATTAAAGGGCTGGTTCCTACATGCATGTATAACACTTATTTCTCTCTGTTCAATCATCTTATACTTGATGAATCACAAGTGTGACCTGACCTCATGGAAAGCAGGACAGCTCTCTGTGTGGATATCCATTCATACATGCTGGTCACCACTGGATGCTGAGGTAATCCAGAGGAGAACATGCATGTATGGGCCACCTCAAACAGGATACCACTCAAAAAGCTAGGAAATTCCAGAGAAAGGCGGCCCATGTCAATATTCTGTGTAAATGGTAGAGCAAATGCTTTGCATGCAGAATATCCCAGTCCCTGGTATCTCCAGTTACAAAGGATCAGGTAGCAGGAGATGTGAAAGTCCTCATGTGATGTGAAGTCTGACTGAGACCCTGGAAGAAACCTGCCTGTGAGAGTAGAAAATAATGATGGGCTAAGGTAAAGGGACGCGGGTAGCACTGTGGTTGAAACCACTGAGCCTCTTGGGCTTGCCGATCAGAAGGCCGGTGGTTTGAATCCCTGTGACAGGGTGAGCTCCCTTTGCTCTGTCCCAGCTCCTGCCATCCTAGCAGTTCAAAAGCATACCAGTGCAAGTAGATAAATAGGTGGGAAGGTAATGGGAAGGTAAACGGTGTTTCCCAGTGTTCTGGTTTCTCTCACGGTGTTCTGTTGTGCCAGAAGCGGTTTAGTCATGCTGGCCACATGACCCAGAAAGCTGTCTACAGACAAATGCCAGCTCCCTCGGCCTGAAAGTGAGATGAACGCCACAACCCCATAGTCGCCTTTGACTGGACTTAACTGTCCCGGGGTCCTTTACCTTTTTATCTTAATGCTGGGCTAAATGAGCAAATGGCCTGACCTGGCATAATCCTGGCTTTCCGTATTTCTAATTGCCTCTCTCCCTCATCCCTTAACCCCACCATGAGCTCTATGGTCTGTGGAGAAATCCCCATTTACAATATCTAATTTCTGGGTTAAGGTGCATAGAGAGATGTACTCCATGATTACAGCCCAGCTTCAAAACCCCTATCCTGCTAATGGTGGCCAATGCTTGAGTGAGAGTTTCTAGATATTAGTTCCAGCATTTAGAGGCTGGGATAAGGATTTATGCTGGCGGTACATCTTCATATACTTTTAATATTGATAATTTTTAATATTTTTATATCTAATTTTCTATTTATTGCTTAATTTATAATTTAGTTTTTATAAAACCTGCTATAAAATGGTTTGCAGTTGTTAAACTCTTACTTTTTAATTACAAAGGTCAGGATCTAAAGATATTATAGAAAGAGAGAGAGAATGAGAGGGAGAACTGCACGCATACAATCACGACCACTTTCCTTTCTGGTTTCACTACAGCAGTTTGGGAGGGGTCGACATGGATCATTCGTAGAGCTCAACCAGAAGGTTCCAGGTTCAATCCCTGGTATGTCCAGGTGGGGCTGGGAGAAACCCCCATCTGAAACTCTGGAAAGCTGGATATAAAGTCAATTAAGAATAAAATAAATGATCATACTGAGCTAGGTTTTATGTTCACATGTTTCTATTTCTGATGAGACAACTCATTGTGCAGTTTTGAAAGTGTCTATCTTTGATGAGTGCAGCACTGCAGCAATAAAATCACTTATCAAATCACTTGGGCTTCTCTTGTGCATGCATGATTTCTAGCTAAGCTACAGGTAGTCTATCTAAGCCATAGGTACATCCCTGCCATCCTGCTGTTCATGTTAGAGGCTAAATATTTATGATCACAGGATACTTCAGGGATTTTGTGACTCCCGCAAAGGACCCTCACAAAAGCTGCCTGCTTGCCTCTTAATTTTACTTATTATACCTTTTCCTTCTGAGTGGTTCACTCTCCCCAGCACCAATTTGTTTCCCTTGGTTTGCATTCCACTTCCTGTGTAACAACTACCTGTTACCGCAGCAGCTTCTTCCACAGCTGTTACCTTGAACTTCAATACTCTAATTTACTAGGAACATTTAAGTCCTCCTAGTCCACTGTCCACACATCACTAGAATAAGATATGGTACCTGGCAAGCTACAAGATGTTGACATTACTCATGCTCTTGTAGGGTATCTGTTGCCTCTGGAATAATAGCATGTTTCTTCTTCTTCTTCTTGTGAGCATTTACTTTCAGTTCTGGAGGAAACACTGTTACTACCAATGACTGAGATGCATTTGGGAAGAAACTATCGTAAACTGTGACAAAGTTTCCTATAGAGTTGTACTGTTTCCAAGAGAAAAATTTATACAGTACTGAGAAAACAAAATTTCAAATGCAGAAGCAGAAGCAGAAAGAGAAATTTTACACTTTTATTTTTGAAATCAGATCATTAACATTTTTCAGCTTTGAGAGAGTTTGTATTTGTGTGCCCATCTGAGGTCTGAATTTTGTCAAAATAAGAGTTTTTACATAGTGGGATTTTGACTGTGTGGACTTTTAAAAAGAAATATTCTGCAAAAAATTATTTCTACTATACTATCCAGTCGAATGTCTCATTAAACTGAATAAGCTGTGGGAATTGAATCTCTTACTGAGAACCGAAATAAATGTTTTAGTTACGATGTCTACAAGCAATATTTACTTGAAGTCACATCTTTAAAGGTCTGTATGCAGTAAATTGGCATGTTGTTATGTAAACTATAAAGTAAAACAAACTAGAAGCTTTCAATCAAAGAACTGACATGTTTCTTCAATCAGCTTCACCTCCACATCATCCTTCAGTTTCTGGGTTCTATGATTGTCTCATTTAATAACAGCCTGATATAGGTGAAACTTTTCCCAGTTCTGCCCTAAGTGGTAGGAGATGTTGTTTTACTTAATAGTCTCCTCCAGCTATCCATTTGTTCATATTCTAGTCATTTATTTGCCCCTTGACTTCTTTACCTTCTGTGATACCTTCCTACTCTTTCCCAGTTGGCCCCATCTAGTTGTCCCATTCCTGTTTTGTGTGGTGTTTCAAGCCCACTTAAACATTCTCTTCCTTCACCACCCTATCTGTTCTTGTGTTTAAACTTCCTTGAGATGTTCGGTTATCCACAAATGTTCCATGGCATCACATCAACTCAGTCAACAATTTCCTGAGGCTTTCCTGCCACAAGCACAATACAATAATGTTATGAGTTTGGGAGAGTAGGCTATATGCCTGAACCCTCTTCTAATTCCAAGACCCAGCATGGGTTCAATTCCTGGAATAGCCAGGTTAGCTTCTGAGTGATGTAATTGCCCTCCAAATATGGGCCATTAAGGTGGCAAAGGAAGTGGCTTTGTGCCAGACTGAAAATGGGTGGGCCCTGCTCCCTCAACTTGCCCTTAGTTAGAAAGTCAAAGGTCAGAGTTGAGGGTTGAGGTATGTGTAAGCTAGGAGCTGGAAGGAAGGCTGCAGGGTGAAACTTGCAGAGCTATGCCTGATTTCTGGTGGAATCCAAGGCTGTGGCTATGGGAAAAGCAAGACTCTTGGGTTGTTAATGCAGTGAGCCCCTCCTACATAGGCTCAGTATTTGCCCCATGAGGCCATTTTGGGCAAACCATGTCTGGCTATCAGCCATCTGATGTCTTATGATGTCAGGCATAGAGATCTGTTTTCTCTGATATGTCTGATCTTTAGCATAAGCACCACAGTGCTAAGACAGAAGATGAGTTTATCTGTGATCTTAGTGCTGTGCTGCTTAGCACTAAGATAATAGATAATGGATAAACCTATGCAGCAGGTTTTTAAAAGGATAAACACAATGAAAACATCATAAAACTAGAAGGAGGTAGCAGGCAATAATACTAAGATCAGAGCTAATTGACCAAGCCCCTCAATGGTTTGGAAGAACAGAAAGTGTTTGTTAGATAATGCAAGGTCATCAGTGATGTAGCCACCTATGTGGAAGAAGTTCCAGAGCTGGAGCACATTTGTTGAGAAGAGAAAAAAATGAAGGATTTAAATTAGTGTAAATAAGAAACAAGAAAATGACAGCCATTGCAAATACTCCATAGGGTATTACAACAAATTCCATTTATGCACGATCTATTGTTCTTACATGAATTATTCATTTTGAGCATTGCCTTCATCATGCTTTCTTGTTAAATAAACTCCAAGGCAGTTTGTCCTGTGTTAGTATACTTTGTTTCATTATGCCAATAAAAATAAATTTATGCCAAGGTTTTAATAGATCTTTGCACTTACCTGGCGTTCCTCCCTTTTTATATATATATAATGTGATATTTTCTACATTAGCCACCTCAGCTAAATTGCCTGTTCCTATTCTTTCATACATAGTACTTATCCCCCCCCCCCAATATTTGGCAACTAAAATTCTTGCTGTGACCAACATATTCACCACCATAGATCTACCTTCCCTGGGTATTACCTCTGTCTGGAACTCAGTCAGGTTGATGAGTAGGTGACACAACTCACCTGCCCTTCTTTGCATAGGCAAATAAGGACAAATAAATATTCCACACGAAATAAAACTGAGTTCAAGGAAAGCTGTAGAACCTTCTTGCTTTCAATGGCTTTTGCTGAGGAGAAACTGATTAAAAGTTTTTCCACTCCAGTCAATTTCAGCACCTTAAAGAATCCCTTCTTTCCTTGCTGATTCCCTGTCTATGGCTATTCAGACAGGGAACACACACATCTTCCACTACTTAAAGCATTAAAAGCATTCCTTTCCCCCTTCACCAGCAAGTGTCCAGCCATTTAAAAGCAATACAAGTCATTTGAGTCCAGGAATAGGGGAAGGTTTTCCCTTTGCAATAATCAACGTAACTACCAGATCACAGCCTTTGACAAATGATGAGCTTACAGATGCACAGCAAATGTTATGATAAAGAGCTAAGCCCTCCTGTCACATCTGTCTGCCGAATTGCCATTCTTAAGGCAGATCCAAAGTGCCAGGCACTGCAGTGAGGTTGGGAAGAACTTAACACAATGTGACTTATGCAGGTTGAGTGACTGAGTCAACATGATGGGCTGCAACGTGGCAAGGCTGAAAATAATTTTTAAGATTGACTTTCTTGAGCCACAGCTTGATTTGTCACAGCCTTAGTAAAGTCAACAACATTCTTGGAAAGATAAAGTTCTAGAGGGGCTCGCCTCTGGATGGCTAAAGGCCTCGAAGACCTGGGAAAGAATGGCAAAGTCAGATTCATGTGCTTTCCCCTACAAAACACAGGCTGTAAAACTTCGATTCAAAAGTGGTGAGAGTTTCTAAATTATTTGTGTAGAAACACCAAGGATGGTAGCAACCAGTTCAGAACTTTCTACTTGTAGGAGTTCACACGGTAGAATGGGAAAACAAAGATGCTTCCTCCCAAGGTGAGGGGGAGTGACCTAGCTGAGCCTGGCAGTACAGCTTGCTCTATGGTCTTAACCCCTTCACACATTAATTAGACTTAAACATCTTGGTTATATGAGGCTGCTTATCCCACCCCTTCTGGGTCAGGTCAATTACCCACTTAGTCCCAGTGGGAAACCTACAGGCAGGATCAGAACACTCTATCCTCCCAAAATTTTCAGCAACTAGTATTCAGCATACTGTCTCCAACCATGGAGGCAGAACATAGCTATTACTGGTTAGTAGCCACTGATAGCTCTGTTCTGAGTGAATTTGCCTAATCCTCCCTTAAAGTAATCCAGCAGATGAACTGGAACAGCCTGACCACCATTTTACATCCACCACAATGTCCCTTCTCACTGTCATTCTGGGGGATTAACATATGCATGTGTGTTTGTGGCTGGAGGGATGGCAGCTGCCACAAAAGTGCCCTTTTTCTAGGGAAATGAGAAGAAAAATCTCACAAATTACCAGAAAGAAAATACCTTTTGAGAAAATTCTGTTCAGCCCTAGATTGCACTCACAGCTTCTTTGTCAGAGGCCAAGACCTCCTACCTGAGTGACAGCTTTCTCCTGAGAAGTGAGAAGTTGCCTCCAGTTATCCAAGCTCAAAGGCTACTATCACAGGAAACATATAATCAGCAGAAGTGCCAGGCTATTTTGTGCCCTGGACAAGGCTAAATGCTGGTACCCCCACCCCAAAATGATAATACCAGACTGAAGAAATGACCAAGCATTGGAGACTGGTAAAAATCCTTGGCAAACATAACCTGGGCTTCTTTAACCCACAGTTTGATTTCTGAAGCTTTGCTATTAGAAACTAGCTTCCCCCTCCCCCATGCCTTCCACCCACTAACAAAACAACAATTAGGGTGGTATCTTCTTAACATTTATTATGTCATGTGTCTGAAGGTGTATGAAATAATAAAAGATGGAAATAAAATACTGAGGGGTGCGGGGTGGGGAGGCCAGGAGCATCTTGCAGACCACAGTCAGCTATTCTTGAAAGTGCTAGCTATCAGAAATATTCAGCCATCATACTACAGTGAGGAGCAAGACTCTCCCGATATGTCAGCCGAAAGCATTTCATTTCACTGTAGTTTTAGATGAAGAATTGCCTCATTTCTCCCCCCCCCCCATAGGAAGCTTCTTATTTTTACAGTCCTGCGGTTTCTCTTTTTGACCCTGATGGGTCTTTTGTCCTCCTCACTGTTCCCTCCCATTCTTTCCCTCTGAATTTCCTGGATAGGTGCTAAAGATTGAAAAGCTATGTGAGTTACATATTTTTTAAAGGACACGCATCAGAAAATATTGCAGAAAATATTGAACCTAGAGCACATTTATTTTTCTTTTAAGGGGTGATTCTATCCAGATAACCCCATCTAGTATTGCTGGTCCTATTGCAGTCTTTGAATTATTCTTTTAGGGCTAACAAGAAGCAAGTTAACAGAAGGGGGGGGGGGGAGGGAGAGAGAGAGAGAGAGAGAGAGAGAGAGAGAGAGAGAGAGAGAGAGAGAGAGAGAGGCTAATCTGCAACCTTCCAGAAATCATTGCCATCAGACCCAGCCAACATGGCCAATGGATTATGGGAGTTGTACCCCAGTGACACCTGGAGGGCCACAGTTTCTTCACCCTTGCAAAAGATGCTGAGCAAGAGTTAAGCAAAAGATAAGCAAGGATTAAGAGACTAAAGTCCATGAGGAGAGTGTAAAGGAACAGGGAGAAGCTGAATGACATGGGACAAGATCAGAGGAAAAAATAATAATTTTAGCAGAAGCAAGAAATTTTAACTGATTTGCAGCAGCTGGCCTCTAACAAAATTAATCCTACTTATCTTTAACTGGCAGCAGAAGTGACCTCTTACATGGAGTTCAGCTTTGATTTAACAGCTCAGCTCTTAACACACAGGGTTTGGGGGTTTAGTTTTTTGGTTTTTTTGCAACCCTGTGCACAGCTAAGGCTTCTTGAATTCAATGGACAAGAAATTGAGTGAATTGTGCCAAGTACTTTAACCATTTAATGCTTTATGGAGAGTAAAACTGAAGCATATTTGGGAGATGGGGAAAATTCCAAAAGAAATTCTCATAATTTATATTAGCTTCATGCAACCCCCAGCCCTGCCAATTGTGGACATGGCAAGGGTGTTTCAAGGAAATATGGAAAAGGTAAGAACATAACAAGATCCTGCTGGATCAGGCCAGTGGCTCGTCTAGTCCAGCATCCTCTTCTCACAGTGGTGGACCAAATGCTGGTGGAAAGCCTGCAAGGTGGAAAGGAGAGCAACAGGAATCTGCCCACCTGCAATCCCGGAGTCATGATGCCTCTGACAGCAGAGGTAGAACATAGTCATTGGGGCTAGTAGCCATGGATAGCTTGGTCCTCCATGAATTTGTCTAATCCTCTTTTAAAGTCATCCAAGCTGGTGGTCATCACTTCTTCCTCTGGGAGTAAATTCCAAGGTTACATACATGCTGTGTGTAGAAGTACTTTCATTTGTCCTGAATCTTCCAACAGTCATTGGGTGTCTATTAGTTCTAGTCTTATGAGAGAGGGAGAATTCCCACCCCCTATCCACTTTCTCCATGTCATTCATAATTGTACAGTGGTACCTCAGGTTACAGGGATGCGGGTGGCGCTGTGGGTTAAACCACAGAGCCTAGGACTTGGCGATCAGAAGGTCGGCGGTTCGAATCCCCATGACGGGGTGAGCTCCCATTGCTTGGTCCCTGCTCCTGCCAACCTAGCTGTTCGAAAGCACATCAAAGTGCAAGTAGATAAATAGATACTGTTCCGGCGGGAAGGGAAACAGCGTTTCCGTGTGCTGCTCTGGTTCGCCAGAAGCGGCTTAGTCATGCTGGCCACATGACCCGGAAGCTGTACACCGGCTCCCTTGGCCAATAAAGCGAGATGAGCGCCGCAACCCCAGAGTCGGCCACGACTGGACCTAATGGTCAGGGGTCTCTTTACCTTTACCTTTACCTTTACCTTTACCTCAGGCTACAGGCGCTTCAGGTTACATGCGCTTCAGGTTACAGACTCCGCTAACCCAGAAATAGTACCTTGGGTTAAGAACTTTGCTTCAGGATGAGAACAGAAATCGTGCAGCGGCGGCGCAGCAGCAGCAGGAGGCCCCATTAGCTAAAGTGGTGTCTCAGGTTAAGAACAGTTTCCGGTTAAGAACGGACCTCCAGAACGAATTAAGTTCTTAACCTGAGGTACCACTGTATACACTTCTGCCATGTTACTTCCTGAGCAGTTTTCTCTAAGACCCAAATGCTGCAACCTTCCCTCACAGGGGAGCTGCTCCAGCCCCTTGATTGTTTTGATTGCCCTTTTTGGTACATAGATTCCTGACCCAGATGCCTTTAAAAAATCATTAACAGGACTTAAGATTCAGAGGCAAAATTCAAGAACGTTGCTTTTCAAACATTAAATTAAAAAAGGGTTGGAAATGTTAGAAGCCAAATCTTGAACTTTTAAATATCTGCACATTCTTATTTCATTTTGCTAATTCAGTGAAGAATTGTGGCATTTTGATGGAAAGTGACTGGAACCAAGCTTGGAGGTCAAGCACTTGCTTTGCATACAAAAGGTTCCATCCTGGATATATATCCAGTTAAAAGGTCTTGGCTAATGGGGTTGGAATATTAGAGAGCTTTGGCAATATGAGGGGAGTGGAAAGTAATAGGCTTGATGATCCAATGGGCTAGCTTAGGTTCAGGTGTGTGTACATCAGGTTAAATTCTATTTTAAATTAAGCTGACCCGAATGACTAGAACTGGTGGGTCTGTACATACAGCAATATAAACGTATAATATGAGTTTATGCCAGGAATCTCTATATCAGTAATGGTGCTTCCTAACCTCAGCTTCTCTGTATCCATTGTGGAGCCTCAGATGTTTCCAGCAACTCATGCTCACTTCTAGGTAGAGACAAAGTAACTCGGTTTCAGAAGAGGGACTTCCACCATAGAAATATGCCCAGTAGACCTTTTACGCAACAATACTGTTTAATTGATTAGAGAACTTTATTGTTGATGGCCCTGACAAAGTTCCTTTTGAGATTTTGGCACTGCTTGATGTCTTTTGTTGATGAATCGGCTGCGAGTTGTGCCTTGGTGCTGTAATTCAAAAGGCTTTGCACAAGAGATTGTTTAGTTTCTCTTGAGTAGCCATTTCTTAATCACCTGTAACAAAGGAAGGCACTATATAAGGTTAGCCAGAATCTACCAATAATGGTTGCCCATTAAAAAAAAGGGCTGCCCATTTGCAGACACACAGTCATCATAAATTACAAAAAGACATGCAGTTGATATGACTAGTGACAAGCAGGGAGAGAAAATCTTAGTTCTGTTTGCCTGATAAATTTAGGTATTTGTTGTCCTCTTGGAGCCTTTTCATGCATGGTAATTACTATGCAATCTACCTGTTATAGATAGATGATGAGCCCTGTTTATTATCATTAAAGTAACTACTGGTTAAAAAGCTATATCATGAGTGGCTACCAGTTGGTAAAGGTATTTAATCATTGTTATTATTTCCATTTATTACATTTATTAGTCACCTCCCAGCAAGGTTTTCTAGGTGATGAACAATTAAAAAACAAATTAAATTCAGAAATCCAATAAGGCACCAATCAAATAACAGCACAGAAATCCCATGAAACAGAATGACCTCACATCAGAGCACAGCCTTAGTCATGTAATATAAACAACAGAGAGTGACAAAATCATCTTTGTAGAACTAAAGCCACATCCAAAAAGCACCATGAAATGCAGAGATAAAAATGTTAATAGATAAGATTTTAAAAGCTATGGGGAAAAATAAAAAGGCCTTTACCTGGTGCAAGGGTACTAAATGCAGCATAGATGGTGTGTCTTTGTGGCGTTTCTGGACAGGAGAAAGAGAACCCAAAGGCCTGGCTATGGCACTGAATCACAGTCACACTAATGTCTGAATCTCATCCATGCAAATGTGAATGTGTTTACCAAAAGCTGGTCAAGTTATTTAGACTCCTAAGACTGAAAATCCCACAGGGGACTTTCCCTGGCACCACTGGCGGATGCGCGCCACACCCCTGCCTGCTCTCCGCCCCCCAGTGCCGGAGCATGAAGCTCCTCCACTGCCTGGGACTAACAATAAAACAGTAAGAATTTGCTGCTCTTTCAATATTATTATTTATTAAATTTCTATACCGCCCTTCATCTGAAGATCACAGGGCAGTTTAAAATATAAAAACACCAAAATACATTTTCTAGAAAATGTGGTGCTGGAAGTCACCATGAATGCCTCCCCTGTTCTTTTATAATGGCAATGGTGCCCATCTGAGAAGTGCCAGAACTGAGTTCTGGTGAGTTCTGGTGAGTTCTGGCTGAGAAAACCCCTGCTTACCACAATAACAAACAAAAACAATAACCCCCCAATAGTTTAAAAGGCCATAGATTAGCTAATGACACCCTAATCAATTGCTGAAAGCAGCTGCCTCAGTCTGCATGGGATTGAGCAACAAACATGATGCTGTTTAGACTTGGACTGAGAGTTTTTGTCTCATGCAAATAGTCAAGGGAGTTTTAAAGCAGTTAAAAATGGATAGAAACACCCCCCTTTACACATCTGATGTATGGATCCATTTCACATCCATTCATTTCATTTGTTACGAAGCAGAGTAGTTTACAAGTGTTCATCAGTTTAAAGTAAAAAAAATAAAAGCTGAACTACTTATTTTATATACAAGTCTTTTCTTTCTTGATGCACAGTCACATTTACAGCTTTACACATGAAAATTGCTGTCATTCCCCTTTGAATCTAATATTCAGTGGCAGAATAAGGGGGATTGTTAAGGACCTGACTTCTTGAATGTGATGTTCTTTAAGAAATGCATTGGAATAATGGTGAACATTATGAGGACGCCCGCAATAAACTACAATTGGTAATGCTTTCTGACAGCTGTAACCTTGCCGCTCGTATTAGCAACACACAGTAGCCTATCTCTTTTGCATGTATTGCAACTGTATCACCCACTACTAAAACTGGACACTACATCCTGTCCCCCCCCCAACTTTTAGGATCAATGCAATCTAAAATGGGCTCAGAGCTATTGAAATGAGGTTGTGGATGGCCAAAAGCCGAGAAATTGCAATTCTGTTATGAAGCCCCAGGTAGTGTATGCTAGGTGAAACTTTAATGTATACCTACATTTCTGTTGCAAGAAAAAGGGCACCTCTTGAATTTATTCCCATTAGCCAACTTTTTTCAACAAGTCAGTTTGGTTCTTTCTCTCCCCACCCCCAATAACAGTCTTTACCCTTTTGTTATTTTCCTGCTGTGCGGTACAGGCCTCCTCCTGCTTTCAGATCTCAGTCCAGACATGAACTTATTAGGTAGCCCAGGCATAACCTCAACCTCCATTCATCAGCATAAAACTAGGATGATACCAATATGAACTATGGGATTGTTACTGGAAGGAGTACTGAGATGCTGAACTGATAATGGCTTGGTTTCTTATCCTTGTTTAGAAGCAGTGATTAATCACAGGTTCCCAGTTGGAAGCTAGGGTTAAAAAAGCCCAGATAGAAGAACGAAAGATGGACTTGTGAGTGGAAGAGGAAAGGGGAGGGGGAACAAGGGAGCACTGAGGTATGCAGCAGCATGTTCCTGAGTTGATAAGCCAAGCTTTAGTGTCCTAAGATACTGATGACTCAACTAAGCCACTGTCTGTGAAGTTCTACATCCGGGTGGATAACCCGGTGGATAAGCCTGTGGCTTGGATCCAGCCCTCCAGCAAGTTTTTTGGCTCCTCTCTGAATTCCAATTTGGCATGATTATTTACTTTTAATAAACCTGTTCTGCTGTAGTGTCATCCCCCCCCCCCCACACGCAGTGTTGCAGGATTCCCACTGCGGTCTCCAAAACAAAGATTATAGGTGTTTGTGAGACACTAAAGCAGAAGAACTAAGATTGTTCCAGGGAATTACAGGAGTTATTTGGGGAAACTGGAGCTATCAGTGCCAACATCATTAGGAGGAAATTAGAGCAGCCCATAGGCAAACGTGGCCAAATGGATTCATGTTATTTACTAACATTTAATGAAATACATTTTTTTTAAACTATTCAGATGCAGATCCAAAGATGCAGCAAGTTTGGGGATTTGGGGAAGAAACTTGTGATATGACCTATGGATTTAATATAAGATCCACCTCTTTCCCTCTGGTTGATTTAAAACAGTCATTTCAGAAATGTGCGGTGAATAGTTTTAATTAACACATCAATAAGATCAGCTTTAACTGGGGGGGGGGTGCAGAGAACAGGGAATGAAATTAGAATTGACTAGAGGACATAGTTAATAGGACTAGTCTGGAAAGTTCCTGCAGGGAAGTTTTGACATTTTGTGCTTGTATTTTGGGAAGGCAAACATTGTCCAACTGGATCTTTGTAGAAGATGGAAATTTGCATTGACTTAGAGGTATTGTGTCTGGAATGTATGAACTGATACACAGTATTTGCCTCTTGTGGCCAATAAGCTATTTCTTTTGCTAATATGCTTACAGACTTCTTTTGGGGGGTGGGGGTTCACAGGTGTCCTTAAAACAGTTCATTACAAATCACAAAGCAAGAATCAGATAGCATTAAAATATCAACACTATTAGTAATTAAACCATGGTATATATAACATAATATACCAGCAATATGAAAAATAAATACACAAACTCAAAAACTATCAAGTCATAGCCATCAAAAGCTAGAGAAACACATACACACAAGTACCTTTCCACCAAACAATGAACCCCCAAATAAACATGTGGCCCTCCATTCCTCCAGAAGGTGAGTGTTCCAGAAGTGGGTACCACTACCATACTAGAGGCATTTGATTTTTTCCTCTCCTCCATTTCCATGCTCATCCTTCCTGAACTGACATTTTGTGAATGTCCTCTCCATTCTGTGCTCTGACTGCTCATTCTCAGCTGTGAGCCACAGGAGGAGAGACCTTCAGCCTTTGGCTGGTGCCAAGAACTTGCACCATGCTAGGCTTGGGTGATCTTCTGATATTCCTCCAAGCTACATGGCAGAATGGAGGAAGGTGGTGGTTGGGATTAGCATAGGTTACAAAGCCTCCTGTTAAAATTCATAGAGTTTCGGTCCCAGATGACAGCTGCCTGAATGCAGTTCTTCTTGATTCCATGCAGCACACATGTGTAATATCTATAAGGCTCTTATTGGATGGGCCGTCAGAGAGCCTCCACAGTAGTACTGCCATGTGCTTTACCCTGATTTTAGTGTTCAGCGTATTTTGTTGTGTTCGAAATGCCTTGGTTGCACTGGTAATGTAGGGGTGTAAATAACTCAATATAAACAAATAAATTAAATAGAGATGGAGATCAGGAAGGTTAGGTTAGTTCTCTCTCTGGATTGTGCATGACACCGTTTCAAGCATTTGATTAGATCTGTACGTTTCAAAATTGCCATGCACACAGGTTTTGCTTTTGTTTATTAATAAACTTCTATTTGTGGATGCCTGAACTTTGCATCGCTGGGAAAGACACATATTGCATTTTGACTGGGTGTTAATAAGCCTCCAAGAGTCTCAGTTTGAGTACTCTATCAGAAAAATAATAGAGGAGCCTTGGATTTCTGAATCTATATAATCACACAAGGAAATTAACCTCCTTGTACAAATGGCGCAAGCCAGATAAAAATGTGAAAGCAGAAAAGGATTACTTGAGTATAAGTTAAACTGATTTGTTATCAGTTATTTCAAAAAATAAACTATAGAACAATACTCAACCATCTTGAAGACTGTAAAAACATCAGGTAAAGATGTATGCTGTATTTCATTCCATGTTTGTCTCCACTGACATCATTGCTTTAAATTTTAAGAGCATACAAATTTGGTCGGGGGATTTTACTACATGGAAGCAATCCTACATGATCTTGTGATACATAATAAAGTTTTCGTGTGAAGGCTATCAAAATGGATGACTTACACCACCCTTTCCATCCCCCACAAACACATATTATAATTCCATTCTCGTTGAAATACATTAATGTACTGAAAAATTCTATATCTGAAAGCTGGAGAATAGTAAGATATATGTTAAAATAGTGTACCTTATCTAACTAATAGTAATTGAAAAACTATACAGCCATTCAGTAGGAATTCCCAGGGTAGCTTACATTAAAAATAAATAAATACACAAACAATTAAAGTACAGGTAAAATAGTAGGAACAATTACAAAGGACTCCTCCTTATGCAAAGCTGATCTTACCTGTTATTTGTTAAGAGTTGAATTATAAGTTGCTTTCCTTTGCCTCTCTCAGGTATGTTGTTAAAGTCTGTCTCCAGTGCTAATTAGTGAGCAATTTATATGTGCATCCATTTGCATAAATGTGAACTCACTGCGGATATCAGTGTACCATCTCTTCACCAGACCTGATGTTTATGTGGCAAAGTCAGTGGTTGCTCTCCAGTTTTGAATTATCCCTTCATCCTCCACTGATCTGAGAAAGCACCAATCAAACAAATCTTCTGGAAGTAATTTTATTTATTTATAAAAACTATTTATATACTTCCCTCCTGCAAAACATCAGGGCAATATACAACATAAAAATACTAAGAAGCAAGACAAGGGGATTGTTACAATGACTCAAAGAACATTTTAAACAGCTGCATAGGCCTGTCAGCGTACAAATAATATCTTCCAAGAGATGTCTGAAAAGTGAGGATTTTGTTTGTAAGACTGAGCAGGGGTTAATTTAGCAGCAGATAGGTCTAGTCCAGGGATTCCCAAACTGCGGTCCATGGATGAATGGTGGTCCATGAGCTTCATTCAGGTGGTCTGTAGCATGTCTGTAAAAATACAGTTAACAAACACAGCACCTAGAACAGTGCATTACAATTTCTACAACAGGTGTGTGTGTGTGTGTGTGTGTGTGTGTGTGGGAATCATTAAGTGGTCTACCAAGACCTTCAGCAATTTTCAAGTGGTCCGTGAAGGAAAACAGTTTAGAAATCACTGGTGTAGTCCAAAATATTTTACTGTGTCAGATGGGCAAGACAGGAATCTCCATCACCCTTCTTCCATGTACAGAAGCTAAGTGAACTGGCAAGTTACTTCAATACTGGTGGCAGAGCATGGTCCGCCATTCCACTTGAGGGCAGCAAACAAGTTTAGGAGGTGCCAGACAAGCTATACAGCACACACAACTCTGTCCCCTGGATGAGGGGAACACCCGAGGGGCCAAGGAAGAAGAGCTGTCCTGTTGCCTACAGCATCTATTGCCTGAGCCTGACTTTACCTAATGGAAAAGCCATCTTTTAAAATTAAGTGTTGTCACTTGTTATCTAAACCAAAGTTGCAGAGAGACAATTGGCTAAGAAGCAAATATGCAGACGATCAGTGGTTATATGCATGTTCCCCTCCCCCCCGGTGCAGTGAGAACCTTTTTGCAATTCAGTACTTAATGATGTCTATAGCACTTTGTTGCCTATTAAAAAAAGATACATTTGTGCAGAGGGCAAATGATTATGAACTTCCAACATGTTAATTCTATCATTCTGTGAGGATCTCTCTTTTCAGTGATGCTAGATTTGTTTTTTTTTTCCTTCCCAAAAAAGTTAAGGCTTGACCTAAGAAGTCAAAGGGGAATACAACCCAAGCTTTTTATTGACTACATCAAGAGACAGAGAAAAATGTCCTCCTTTTAATGAACAAAAAGGGACAGTGCAAAGCAGTTTACTAAATTTCAGGCTGGCATTTAAACCTACTCATGTGATGCAAACTCATTTACTTCCCCTGAGATTTTTTGACAAGAACATATATTTCCCTGGAAAATGTAGCATGCTAACACCACTGTAAATACACCCCACTAAAACTAGTCCTTTTATTTACATTATGATTTACCAGGCCCGACACCTTATCAATCTGTGTTCTTTGTGTGATTCCTACAAGGCTGGGCATGAATTAGTTCTTGTTCCTCCATGTGGCTTCTCTGATACCCAGTGAGAATCACTTTCCTTCCAAGGCAATTGCTGTTACACTTCGGCATCTGTTCTTTTCACTACGACAAAAGGCTTTTTTCAATACTAATTTTAGTGGGGAGGCGATGGACAGTGGAAGGAAGTGACCCTATGGCTGCCAGAGAACACCTCTGTGAGGCATGTCTACTCTATTTGCACTCGATAGCTTATGGTCTTTCTGACATATCTTCTGATGCACTACCAATGTGCATCAGCATTTGTGCACACAAGCATTTGTTCAGCTGGAAGCCATTCTCCTACCCCTCACCTTGATGAAAATAATACTTAAAAACAGCATGGAAGGGCAGCAAAGGCTCCCTGAGGACATATTCAGTGTAAGAGCTTTCTGTGTTCCTTCTTTGATGTCAGCATAAGCAAAGAGCAATACAAATGGGAAGCAGGGAAGAATATAACATTCTGAGGGATTTTGTGCATATGCAATCCATCACTTGCGCTGATTCTGCAGATCTGCTGGTCTACTAGGAATAAAATGACTGGGGGACTGAGGCGAGATCTAAATGGATACTGTGTCACACACCAGCTGTGATCTGTTGCCTTGCAACCTCACTGTATCACACACTCCCTTTCTTTTTATCTTCATAGATATACAAGTCCCAATTTAGGAGACCATTTTATGCATCTGATGAAGTGGGCTCTGGCCTCCAAAAACGTTATGCCACAAAAAGTTTATTAGTCTTTAAGGCATTGCAGCAGGACTAGGTCTGGTTAAATGTAGAAATTTTATTGCTCTTGTCCTGATCACCTATTAGCTTATTCTTCATCACTTTCCACTTTGTAAACATATACAATTTAAACAATTTAAAAGAAGAAATACACCAATCTTAGAACTGCAAAGAGGCATCAATAAGGCAGAAAAAGGAGCTGGGGGGGCAGGGGAGAGAGGAAAAAACAAATAAACCACCCTGACACTCTAGGGCAGGGCTAGCCAATGTGCTCGCCAAATGTTCTGGACTAAAACTCCCATCATCCCTGATCATTCTCAATGGTGCTGATGGGAGTTGTAGTCCAAAATATCAAAAGGATACACACCACATTGGCTAGCCCTGCCCTAAGGCCAAGCAGGAGATTATGCTAGCGTAAAACAGTATCCCTGAAAATTTAAAACCCTAAACTGTTTTATGTAGCAATTGAACTCTTTGCTGTTATATTTGACCTCCTAAGCTGAAGTCTGCTTACCAGCCATTTGTGTCACCTCACCAGGGACTCAATAGAATATACAAACATTTTGGGCCACCTTCTTGGCACTGCAGGGTTTTTTTTAAAAAGATGGACAGGAGAATCTAGCTGGCACATTGTATAACTAATGGGCTCTGGCCGGCGTGGTTGAAATCTGTATTAAATCCTTTTGTGAGAGCCATCCACAAATCTAGCCAGAGCTGCTAAGTGGTTAGATGGACTTCTTGGGTCTGTTTTTCTTCTTCCTAATGCTACATTAAAAAGCAGAGACATCACCTTGCCAACAAAGGTCCGTATAGTTAAAGCCATGGTTTTCCCAGTAGTGATGTATGGAAGTGAGAGCTGGACCATAAAGAAGGCTGATCGCCAAAGAATTGATGCTTTTGAATTATGGTGCTGGAGGAGACTCTTGAGAGTCCCATGGACTGCAAAAAGATCAAATGCATCCATTCTTAAGGAAATTAGCCCTGAGTGCTCACTGGAAGGAAAGATCCTGAAGCTGAGGCTCCAATACTTTGGCCACCTCATGAGAAGAGAAGACTCCCTGCAAAAGACCCTGATGTTGGGAAAGATGGAGGGCACAAGGAGAAGGGGACGACAGAGGACGAGATGGTTGGACAGTGTTCTCGAAGCTACAAACATGAGTCTGACTAAACTGCGGGAGGCAGTGGAAGACAGGAGTGCCTGGCATGCTCTGGTCCATGAGGTCATGAAGAGTCGGACACGACTAAACGACTAAACAACAACAACAATGCTACATCTTCATGTGTAATACAGGTTGTTGCTGCCCCAAAAGAGACTTGGGATCTTTCTGCACTTACCAGTTATAGTAAGTGGATATATGCTGCTGTTATTACAGAGTGCATGTGGGGTTTTCCTTTCCATTTTAATGGGAAGTTGTGGCCAAATTGAGAATTTTTTAATGGCTGCGGTCACACCTCTCATGTACCCTTGTGTTCCTCCAGCCATTAAATGTTGGGGGTTAGGAGTATGCACATGAGGATAGCCATTTAGCAGCATTTTTTTAAAAAAGTAATGTCTAATATCCTGAAATTCTAATGTTGTGGGAGGCTAGGAGATTAGAAGAGAAACTATGGCTCTGCCTCAGCTATGGCAAACCTAGTTATTTTGCTGAAATTTGGTCTGCAGCTAATGAATGCTGTTTCTGTCTGCCATATCTCTCGTCTGAATGGAGTAGCTCACAAACTGACAGCTTGCCCCATTCAGAGGGAAGAGGCATAAAGCAGACTTCTCCTAATCCATATCCCTCCAACCTGCACGCCATCCACACACACAAAAGCAGGACGATGCTTGTACTCATGAACCACTGATTAAAATATTGTGGGACCATACTGGATCTTTTACAAAAATCTCTTCTTTTTTTGCAGTATAAACTTCTTTGTTTTCTTCATTTTCATTGCGTGTCAGGGCCCCATGCCCCAAAGCTCCCTATTGATTAATAAACACATAGACACAAGTATTTAGGTTTATGGGATAAAACAGGTCACAACTTTATTGGTTACAGATGTGAGTGGTTGGGCTTAGGCATTGGGTGAAACCAGGCTACATCTTGACAGCTGCCCATCTGCAGGGAGTCAAACTAAGGGTAAACCACCAAAAGGGGGAGCCCTATGACTTACATCAAATAGGGGCATGTTGGGGTCATGCAATGGTCCTAGCCCACGTCCAGGCTTCAGACAGGATCCACACCCCCGGATCCTTTTAACAGGATACCCTGAATCAGAAAGGGCAGGTGGAGGCTAAAGCCTCCTCTCCATTAAACAAAGGCTTACCCACGCCATGGTTTAAAACATCAGTAGCCACCCCCCCCCCCCCCCGCTAGCATTGATTGACTGGGTGGGCATGATGTGGCCAGGGTTGGTACAAGGAGGGAGTCAATCCACCACCCTTGAACTGGATCACCCAGTCACAACGTCACCCACCGTGGGAGGTGAGCAGTCCTACATTATTTGTCAATACAGTACTAGATGATGTGGGTGGCACTGTGGTCTAAACCACTGAGCCTCTTGGCTTTCTTTATGTATGCAACAACAGCAGCAAGAATTCTCATCGCAAAGTATTGGAAGACACAAGAGCTACCCACTCTGGAAGAGTGGCAGATGAAGCTGATGGACTATATGGAATTAGCGGAAATGACTGGCAGAATCCGAGACCTGGGAGAAGAGTTGGTGGAAGAGGACTGGAAGAAATTTAAAGACTATCTTCAGAAATACTACAAAATTAATGAATGTTAAAATTATGCTTGGATTGGTAATAAGTGGTAATTAGTGACAAAAGTTAATAAGATTATGTAAAAAAGGTATTGATAAATGGTTAAAAATATCGATGTATAATATGTTATGGTATAAAGTCAAAATATTTGAAAAAGGGTAAGAATTTGCTGAATTAAATATCTATACAAAAGTGGGGAGGCGTGAGGAGGTCAAGAACATAAGTATATGAATTTGAGGTTATTGGGAATAATGGATTTGTTTTTATCTTTTGTTCTTTGTTTAAATTTAATTTTTTTTTTAATTAATTGTGATTCTTTTTTTGTATCTCTGTGTGTTTCTTCTTTCTGTTATGTATGGTTTTTTATTTTGGGAATTTCTATTTCTCTTTTCTGTAAAACTTTAATAAAAATTTATTTAAAAAAAAAAATAAACCACTGAGCCTCTTGGGCTTGCTGATCGTAAGGTGGGCAGTTTGAATCTGCATGACAGGGTGAGCTCCCATTGCTCTGTCCCAGTTCTTGCCTACCTAGCAGTTCGAAAGCACGCCAGTGCAAGTAGATAAATAGGTACCACTGTGGTGGGAAGGTAAATGGCATTTCTGTACGCTCTGGTTTCTGTCACAGTGTTCTGTTGCACCAGAAGCGGTTTAGTCATGCTGGCCACATGACCCGGAAAGCTGTCTGTGGACAAACGCCGGCTCCCTCGGCCTGAAAGCAAGATGAGCGCCACAACCCTATAGTTGCCTTTGACTGGACTTAACCGTCCAGGGGTCCTTTACTTTTTACCTTTATAGATGAATAACAATGGCTTTATGTGGCACCATGCCAAAAAATCTGGAAAAACCTCCAGCAATGGTGCCACTATAAATGGTAAATGCGAAAAGGCCCTTAGAACAGAATCAAATTCCATGGTCTAGTGAGGCTCATCTGGATCCACTTTTGCACATGGTGGAATCTCTCTGACAAGACGAAAGATCTTCAACAGCTAACACCTCCAACAAACAAGCCTTTAGTTAGATTGCCATAAAAAGTGCAGCTGCACAAACAGGTCAGATTGCAAAAGCAGGCACAATACTTAACAGCCAGTGGAGTGGCAGGGCAGCGGGAAATATTTATAAAACCCCTCTGCCAAATTGATTTTAGCATGATTAAACTTTTCTTTACCTTATTTCACACTCCATTTCAAATGCTGTATTCCTCCCCCCGCCTTAATAGCAAAGGGAAATCTGAGTGTTAATAAAGCACTGCAGCATAAAATTCAAGGCAGCATATGGCAGCGGGGATTGGAAAGAACGATGTTGCAGAAAGAGAGAATAAAAGACAGTTCTTCCAAGAAATAAAATAGTCTTTCCTTGGAATCAGCTTTGGCTGGTGAAGGAGTTTGCAAGTTTTGGGACTATGCAGAACTAGGCAGAGGTGAGAGATATTGAAATCTGCCCAAGACCCCTGGATGAGGACCAGAAAGTCTGCTGGCATAAACAAATAATGTTTTCCTATTAAACAGCCATCAACGTACCTCAACAGCTGATTTTTTTATGAGCTGCTCCTATTAAAGAGACTGGTGCTTAATGAGGAACACATGAAGCTGCCTTATACCAAGTCAGACCATTGATGGGATGGGGAACCTCTTCTTGCTGGTGGGCCAGATATTTATCTCCCAGTTCTCCAATCTTGTAAGTTCATCTTGAATCCCAATTCTGTCTTCTGCAGCATTAGCTGCCCCTCCCAGTTTGGTGTCACCTGCAAATCTGATGAGCATCCCTTCTATTCTTTCATCCAAGTCATTTATAAAGATGCTGGACAACACTGGGCTCAGGACAGAACCCTGCGGCACCCCACTTTTTTCCAGGATAATGAGGAACCATTGGTGAGCACTTTTTTGATTCAGTCAGTCAACAGCTACAAATCAGTAATGGTAACATCATCTAGCCCACATTTGACCAGCTTCTCCACAATAATATTGTGGGGGACTTCGCTGAAAGCCTTATTCAAATCAAGATACACATAAGATTTCCCGGGGTTCTACACTGTGTGGGGAGCTTACATAATGTTCCACTCCAGTGGATATAGTCTGTGGTTAGGCACCAAGCCTATGGAGCCCAAGGAGGTTTATGGCCTACAAACAGGATTTCCAAACAATGATAAGATAAACGGATGCACAGTCATAGATGGGTGACTTGGCCTCTCTCTTTGACCAGGGGCCCATCCACTGGCACTCAGGCTGGAACCCACTACAAGGGCCTCTCAAGAGGGTGAGAGATAGCATATGAAGGCTCCTCATGGACTCTTGGCATCTTCAGTGCTAGCAATGGGTGCCTGTGCCTGTTATCCCTCAGTCTTTGATAGATGAGAGTTCATCTTCTGAGAAGTCCAATATCTGGCAACTCTAGTAAGACAATCAGGTTAAGAGATGGTAGTAAACTATAAACCTAGGCCTGACACCCTGGAGAGCTGCTTCAAGTCAGAGGACCCAGTGCTCACATCCACACATTATACATTTAAAGTAAAGTATTATTATACCTTTTTAACAGTCATGGTTTTCACCTTTGTTTATGGTGCTATGTGTTGTTAGGAGACCCCTCACAGAATTACAACACTCAGCATCCTTGACAAACTACTGTTGCCAGGATTCTTTGGAGGGAAACCATGACTGTTAAAGTGGTATAATAATGTTCTAAATGTATGGTGTGGATGTGACCAGCTATCATGTTTGTCAGAGCTACCCTAGGTCCCAGCTCACAAAGGACTAACGCTGCTTCGTTGTTAAGTATAAAAGTCTTTATTGAAGTTCAGTTTCACTTCCAGAGCCGCAGCGCGCAGCTCCACGTCTTAAGTGTCAGACCGCTGATGCTCCGTCTGAGTCTCCTCCCCCTTGACACCAATTTAAGATTCTAGCCTCGCTCCACCTTCTCCGCTGCTCCTTCCTCCTCTGGGTCCGCCTGCCCGCCGGGGTTCCGCCCTTTCTAGCCTCTTCTCCCGCTGATTCCCCTGAGCCTTCTCCCTCCCTCCGGCGGGCTTTAGGAGCTGGTTCCCCATCCGGGTCTCCTGCTGTTCCGCGCGCCTGCACATTTGAACTTGGCGCGCACGCCCAGCCAGCAGCTTTCCTCCTGACCGTTCCACTGCTGCTGTCACTGCTTCCCCCTTCGGGGGGGCTAGCTGCAACTGACCTCCCCTCCGTTGGAGGCGTGGTCAGCCCTGACTCCCTCTCTGGAGGAGACACTGCCCCTGACACATGTGACTCTTCCCCCCCACTACGCTCTGGTGGGGAAACTGGTCCCGATCCTCCACTGCTGCTTTGGGGTTCCCCTCTGGCTCCTTGTTTCTGGTGCGTCCCCCCTGGGACCCCCCTTGCCCTGACCATCGGCGCCCCCTTCTGGGAATCTTCTGATTCGCTGGAGAAGCTCATGGAATCTCTCGGGCCACTGTCATACTCCCCTACGCTGCCCTCGGATTCTTCCCCTTCGCTCTCCCAATCCTCTCTCCCCAGTGCTCCTGCTCCTGATTCCCTGACATCCATCCCCCCTTGAAGCCCCCCCTTCCCCCTCCCCCTCTTCGGGTGTGGGTTCCGGGTGCTCCAGTCCTGTGGGTGTGAGTGCGGGATACCATTCTTCCCCCCTGGTGTGTAGCCGGTCCACTGGATCCGGCCCAACCGCAACGGGCTCGTCGACGTCGATTTCCTCTGCTTCCATCTCTCTGCTGATGTGCTCGAATCCAGGATCCTCCCCCAACACGTCCATGTCCTCCCCTCCCCCGGGTACCTCTGGTGAGACTGCTTGCAAAGGTCCCCGCAGCAGCTCCCTGCGCCACCCCACCTCCGGTTGAGTGTCCCACCAATAGGAGCGGTCTGTGGCAAACCCCGAGAGAGACCCCTCCGAGGAGCTAGTGTCCGGCGTCGTCTCTTCAGCTGATGAAAAACCCTGGAACGTACTGGCTGACAGTGTGGGTGTGAAGAGCCAGTCGTCGAAATACTCTGCCGGCATAGGTCTGTGTGGGAAGAGTGCATGGAACTCGTCTTTAAGATAGTGCTCCTCCACGGCATAGCACGGTACCCACCTGTTGGCACTGGCTGGGGTACCTTCCCTGGCGAGGAGGTATTCCACCCCCTCTTCCCCCCACCTCGAGTCCAAAATCTCCGTGACCTCGTTGAGTGGCGTCACCCTCCATGACCCCTCCCTCTTCGGAGATTCGTTAAGTGGGTCTGGCGCGTTCCCTGTCGCCTGAAACCTGTGGGGTTCCCTGTAGGGTGTGAGCACTGACCTATGAAAGACTGGGTGCATTCTGGAGCCCTCCGGGAGTGTCAACCGGAAGGCCACTGGACTGATTTGCGCCGCGACCTGGTAAGGTCCCAGCTGCTTGTGCTTGAGCTTCCTCTTAGCTAGCGTCCTGGCCGGCACTGCCTGGGCTGCTAACCAGACCCAGTCCCCCACCTGGATGTCCTCCCCGACCCTCCTGTGCTTGTCTGCCTGCATTTTGTAGGCGTGTTTCGCCAGTTCCAATTGCCTTCGGAGTTGCTCGTGGACCTCCTGTAACTCTGCTGCCAAGTGCTCTGCTCCCCTTGGCTCCCCCTCCCCCTTCGTCTCTAACCCCGGGAAAGTTCTGGGATGCCGCCCATTATTGGCGAAGAACGGTGTCACTCCTGTAGACCCGTGCTTCGTGTTGTTGTAGGCAAACTCGGCCAGCGGTAGGTAGTCCACCCAGGTCGAGGGTTGTTGATTGGCATAGCATCGCAGGTACTGCTGCATGATGGCGTTGACCCTCTCCGCTTGTCCGTTGGTCTGCGGGTGTCGTGCCGACGCTAAGTTGATCTTGACGTTCAGGATGCCCAGCAGCTTCTGCCAGAAGTTTGAGACGAATTGGCGACCCCGGTCGGACAGGATGGACCGCGGCAAGCCGTGAGCTTTGAACACGTGGTCTACGAACAGCTTGGCGGTCTGTTCCGCTGTGGCCACCTTCGCGCACGGAATAAAGTGCGCCATCTTGGTGAACATGTCTACGACTACGAGCACCGCTGTTTTGCCTCGCGAGCTGGGCAGATCTGTGACAAAGTCCAGGGCCACTTTCTCCCACGGTTCGAGCGGCGTCTGTAGGGGTTCTAGTAGACCCGCCGGCTTCCTGTGTACTGGCTTGGCCCTTTGGCAGGTGTCACACCTGGAGACGTAATCCGCGACTTCTCCCCTCACCTTGGGCCACCAAAAGTCTCTGGTTACTAATTCCGCCGTCTTGTCCTTGCCGAAGTGCCCAGCGCTGGGCGCGTCGTGTAGCTGCTGCAAGACTTTCGCGCGGAGGTCGTCTCCGGGCACGTAGAGAGCCCCTCTGCGGATGAGCAGTCCGTCTCGTATCTGGAACTCGTCGTCCTTCGCTGTGCCTTTTCGCACCTCCTCCATCTTGGATTGTGCGAACGAATCCGTCTGCAGCGCTCGACGCACCGCGTCCAGGTCCACGGCAGCTGAAGCGCACGCCCACGCTTTCGGTGCGAAAATGTGCTTGGCCGCCACCGGCGCCGCTTCCTCAAGATACTGCGGCTTCCTGGATAGTGCATCCGCCATGACGTTGTTGTCTCCCAGGATGTATTCTATCTGGAAATCGAAATCCGCAAAGAACTCCGCCCAGCGAATGTGTCTCTGGTTCAGGAACCGCGCCGTGCGCCAGTACTCCAGGTTCTTATGGTCCGTGCGGACTTGCACTGTGTGTCTGGCTCTGACGAGGAAGTGCCGCCACGCCTTGAAAGCTGCATGAATGGCCAGCAACTCCCTGTCCCAGATGGTGTAGTTCTGTTCCGCCTTGCTGAGTTTCCTGGAGTAGAATGCGCACGGCCTCCATTCCCCTTGCGGATCTTGCTGCAACAGGACGGCCCCCACCGCTCTGTCCGAGGCGTCCGTCTCAACCCTCATTGGTCTGCTGGGGTTTACATGTAGCAGCTGTTCTTCGGACGCGAAGAGACGCTTGAGTCTCCGAAAGGACTGCTCCGCCTGGTCCGTCCAGGTGAACTTCTTCTTCTTGGAGCTGAGGGTGTCCGTGATGGCCGCCGTCTCCTTTGCGAACCCTTTGATGAACTTGCGATAAAAGTTGGCGAAGCCGACGAACTTCTGGACCTCCTTCCGATTGCGCGGGCTCTTCCAGTCCAACACCGCGCGGACCTTGGTGCTGTCCATGGCGAGTCCCTTGTCGGACAGCTTGTAGCCCAGGAAATCCACCTCCGTCATGTCGAACTGGCACTTCTCTAATTTGGCGTAAAGTCTGTGCTCCCGTAGCCTCTGCAGGACCTCCTTGACGTCCCTCTCGTGAGCCTCCTGCGATTCCGAGAAGACCAGGATGTCGTCCAGGAAGCAGACGCACTTCTTGTAGAGGAGTCCCGCTAACACGTGATGCATGAAAGCTTGGAAGGTATGGGAGCCATTTTGCAGACCAAAAGGCATTACGCGATATTCATAGGTGCCTAAAGGTGTAAACATGGCTGTCTTCCACTCATCGCCCTCCCGCATGCGTATAAGGTTGTACGCCCCTCGTAGATCCAACTTGGTGAAGATCCGTCCCTTCCTCACCGTCGCGAGCAGGTCGTCGATCTTGGGCATGGGGAATGCTGCGGGCTTTGTTTTGGAATTTATGATCCTATAATCAACTATGAGCCTGCGTTGGGGCGTGTCCTTCTTCTTCACGAAAAACACGGGACTGCCCCCCACTGCTTTAGATTCTTGGATGAACCCCCGCTTCAAGTTGTGATCTATGAACTCCTTGAGTTCTTGCAGTTCGTCTTCAGACATGGAATACAGTTTCCCAGTCGGCAGCGTCGCTCCCGGCAGGAGGTCAATCTTGCAGTCGTAAGGCCTGTGGGGAGGCAGGTTATCCGCTTCCCTCTCGCAGAAGACCTCCAAAAACTCCTTGTACTTGTTGGGTACCGCTTGCACCATGCCTAGGTGTAACTGCGGTTCATCCTCTTGCCCCTCCTCCTCCTGGCGGGTCTGGATGCAGTGTTCTGCGCAGTAGGAGGAGCAGAAGGTCAATTGCTGCTGGTACCATGCTAATGCTGGGCTGTGCCTATCCAGCCAACTCATACCCAACACTATGGGCGTGTCTGACAGGTGGGTGACGTTGAAGCTGATGACTTCGTGGTGGTTTCCAATTTGCATCACCATCGGTGGTGTTTGCTGTACCACCTCTCCTCCCAGTAGCTTCCTGCCATCGACCGTGACGACGTTTAGGGGCATCGTGGCTGGCATGAGTGCTATGCGATGTTGCTTGATAAAGTCCACTCCTATAAAGTCTGCGTTGCTCCCAGAGTCAATGGTTATTGGTACTTGCATGGTGTGCCCATTGGGCAACTGGAGCGATGCGGTGAGTTGCACCACTGGTTTGGGTGGGAGGGGGTCTGTGGGCTGTAAAATCTCTGGGGACTGCTTCACTGACTTGCCTGGTTGGGCCCCAGTGGCTCTGTTTCCAACCAGGCGTCTTCTTCCCCCTGCAGCTGTTTCGGCTGCTGACTTGTTCCCTTTACTGTTGCTGAGGCTGCAGTGTGCTTCTGGAGCCTCTGGGGACACTCTTTGGCCATGTGCTGAGCACTGTCGCAGATGTAGCACTTCCTGGTCCCTCTAGGAGCCTTCGCCTTGACTGCTCCCGGTGTTTGGGCTCTGCTGGCAGTCTGAGCCCTGGCACCACCAATCTCCATCGGCTCTTCTCCCCTTCCCAAAGGAGGCATGGACAGCGCCCGCCCCGCCTCTCTGGGAAAGAAAGGGGTTGTCCTGGCTGGGCTGCTTGCCTTACGTCCTTCCTCCCTGCTCCAAGGGCGTCCTTCCAGGCGCACACCAATCGCCAACGCTCTTTGGGCAACTTCTTGGGTACTTTGCGGTCGTTCCCCTCTTGCCAGCTCATCTTTCACCTCTCCACTTAGCCCCTCCCAGAACAGGTCTCTGACAGCAATAGAGTCCTTCTCCCAGCCCAGCACGTTCAATAAGGCAAAAAAGCGTGAGTGATACTGCCTCACCGTCGCTTTCCCTTGCTGTAGTCCATGCATTTCCCTCCGAGCAACATCTACATCTACCGTAGATTTAAAGCAAGCGTCCATAGCTTTGATAAATGCATCGGAATCTTTGAGGGCGGGGTCTTCTTCGCACCACAAATTCTGCAGCCACGCTTTTGCTTCCCCATGCAAATGAGTGATTATGAAGCCCACTTTCTCTTCCTCATCTCTAAAGTCTTCCGAAGCAAATTGAGCGCATAAACCACGTCAGCTCTGAAGTTAGGGTATTGCTGCAGGTTCCCATCGAAGTGGGCTACTAGGCTGCCCCCCCTCTTCCCGAGGCCAACTCCCTCCGGTTTGGGTCCTGGCAGCCCCTCTTTCCCCCAACGGTCCCACCTGGCCTGCAGATCCCGGCAGAGCGCTACTGCTTCTTCTTCTCTTTTCCTGGATGCTGCTACTTCTGCGTAAAGCATCGTGACTGCTTCTTGCAGTTCTTTCACCTGGCTCTCTGTAGTCATCTTTGCCTATCTTCGTGAGCTCGCAAAACACCAAGTCTTGCCCCTCGCTGCACCAACTCACGCTGCGAGGTTTTTATGAGGGACGGAGCATACTGTCAGAGCTACCCTAGGTCCCAGCTCACAAAGGACCAACGCTGCTTCGTTGTTAAGTATAAAAGTCTTTATTGAAGTTCAGTTTCACTTCCAGAGCCGCAGCGCGCAGCTCCACGTCTTAAGTGTCAGACCGCTGATGCTCCGTCTGAGTCTCCTCCCCCTTGACACCAATTTAAGATTCTAGCCTTGCTCCACCTTCTCCGCTGCTCCTTCCTCCTCTGGGTCCGCCTGCCCGCCGGGGTTCCGCCCTTTCTAGCCTCTTCTCCCGCTGATTCCCCTGAGCCTTCTCCCTCCCTCCGGCGGGCTTTAGGAGCTGGTTCCCCATCCGGGTCTCCTGCTGTTCCGCGCGCCTGCACATTTGAACTTGGCGCGCGCGCCCAGCCAGCAGCTTTCCTCCTGACCGTTCCACTGCTGCTGTCACTGCTTCCCCCTTCGGGGGGGCTAGCTGCAACTGACCTCCCCTCCGTTGGAGGCGTGGTCAGCCCTGACTCCCTCTCTGGAGGAGACACTGCCCCTGACACATGTGACTCTTCCCCCCTACTACGCTCTGGTGGGGAAACTGGTCCCGATCCTCCACTGCTGCTTTGGGGTTCCCCTCTGGCTCCTTGTTTCTGGTGCGTCCCCCCTGGGACCCCCCTTGCCCTGACCATCGATGCCCCCTTCTGGGAATCTTCTGATTCGCTGGAGAAGCTCATGGAATCTCTCGGGCCACTGTCATACTCCCCTACGCTGCCCTCGGATTCTTCCCCTTCGCTCTCCCAATCCTCTCTCCCCAGTGCTCCTGCTCCTGATTCCCTGACAATGTTCGACTAAGTACTCTGATTTTCTACAGAGAAACTACCTGGGTACATAGGATCCTGAGGCAAAAACTAGTCTCCATTCTGGTTTGAATTTTCAGCAGTGATTTGAGGCAAACAAGATAGCTGCTGTGAATGCATAAGAAAATGGCTCCTTTCAAAAGGCTCTTCACGGAGTTTGTGAAATGTCATTCCAAAATGAGAAACAAGTGGGTTCGTGCTCACAGGACAACTTTTCCTGATAGACAACAGTGATTGGTTTATTTTTATCACCTCCCTCTTCTAAATTGTGCCGTTTTCAAGGAAGTGTCAAGGTTATGTTTTAAATATATTTTAAAAGCCTCACTTTCTTTGATGTTGTTTTTGCTTGTGTTATAAAATATGCAAGAGGCCTCTGGCAGTGAACTCGGCTCAGATTTGTCAGTGTGCCTTTATTAAAATATAGTGTTTTTGGCGCCTGAGAGAGATGGCCACACACCGTTGAGGTGGATCCATGTTGGTGCTCTTGCAATGTTAATAATTAAACAGCCCTTTCAAATGTTTCATTTAAAAATGACAAAACAATTCTTGAGAGTTGTGAAAATATATGAAAACAAAGCTTAAGAAGTTGATAAAGAAGCCATAATTCTTTGAGATGGAGCATATTCCTTCCTTCCTTCCAGTTGCTTTAGTACAGCAGTCAAATAAAATGACTCCAGGCTGTAATTAAAAGCACAAAGCTCTCTTACCAGGAGATGGGATGGCAGTTCAGCTGTGCACTCCGTTGTGTTTTTCTGGTGGGTTTCTGAGATGCCCAGGATTCAAAGAGCTTTTTTAAATTTTATTTTAATTGTGTTAAAAAGAGCCTGCACAAATTGCAATTAGCACGTGTGAAGTGAAGTTAAAGGGGCCAAACACAAATGCAGGAAATTAACACTATTAATTAATCCTCCTGCAGATTGCTCCCTCCTGTTGGTAAGACTGCAGCAGAACTAGTTCCATGTCCCTTTGTGCCTTTGTCTGATATGTTTATGCCATTTATGAAGCAATAAACTACATGTCCTTCAACATCTTAAGAAATGATGAATGCCAGGGATTGGAGTGGGAAGCCCAAATCTGATATCCAAATAACCACCCTGTTGCTAACCCCTTGGAAAAAGAGTGTGTGTAGAAGTGGAATAGTGGATGATTTCCCAGTGGGACTTACTCGTAAGCCAATTTGGAATCAGAGAGCACCTGACCTGTGCCTTCTACCCATCCTTTCCTCTAAGTAGTCTCCCCCCCCCCAAATCACATTGCTGACCAGAACTCTAGGTCATCCTTCCACAGCCTGGTGTCCAGATGTTTTGGAGTATGTCTCCCATCATCCTTGACTACTGGGCTGTGCTGTCTAGGGAGCAGCAGTCACAAACATTTGGAGGGCCCCAGGTTGAGAGAGGCTGCCTATGTAATGTCAAATGCTTTCCCCTCTTTACAGTTTTGTTATCAGCATGCTAGTTGTGAGACCCAATGTCATCTACTCAGTGGAGAGAGAGTGAGGTCTAACCTAAGCATGACGTTGTATGCATATTTCCATTGAATGTGTTCTACCTGCACTGTCAGAGGTACTAAGTCTCTGAATACCTGTTGCTGGTAATCACAAATAGGGAGAGAGCTGTTGCTCTCCAAGTCTTGCTTGATGGCTTCCAATAGGCATCTGATTGCCCACTGTGAGAACAAGATGTTGAACCAGATGGATCTTTGGCCTAATCCAGCAGAGCTCTTCTAATGTTCTTGTTGTTTAGTCGTTTAGTCGTGTCCAACTCTTTGTGACCCCATGGACCAGAGCACGCCAGTCACTCCTGTCTTCCACTGCCTCCCGCAGTTTGGTCAAACTCATGCTGGTAGCTTCGAGAACACTATCCAACCATCTCGTTCTCTATCATCCCCTTCTCCTTGTGCCCTCCATCTTTCCCAACATCAGGGTCTTTTCCAGGGAGACTTCTCTTCTCATGAGGTGGCCAAAGTATTGGAGCCTCAGCTTCACGATCTGTCCTTCCAGTGAGCATGGGGCTGATTTCCTTAAGAATGGATAGGTTTTATCTTCTTGCAGTCCATGGGACTCTCAAGAGTTTCCTCCAGCACCATAATTCAAAAGCATCAATTCTTCGGCGATCAGCCTTCTTTATGGTCCAGCTCTCACTTCCAAACATCACTACTGGGAAAACCATAGCTTTAAGTATACGGACCTTAGGTGTATATTTTTCAAATGCAAACTGCATCCTCCTGCAATGGCAGATAATGTATGGGACCAGAGCATACATGAAGTGGGAAATTCAATTATTTTCTCTACTGCTGTGGTCCTGAGGAAAAACCCTCTTTTAAAGCAAGTTTTTTGTTTGCTTTGTGGTGAAATCCTCCTTAGGTTATCTTAATGCAAGGTTAGGCTGACCAGGGTGAAGATGATCTACCCAAATCTTAGACCAAATCTTTTAACATAAGCACCAGCATTTTGAAGTAGGCTCAGATATATTTTATTGTACCCAGTGCTACTTTTCCAGAAAAAAGGTGCCAGAATTCACCATGAACATATCCCTCATTCTTTTCGAATGGCATTGGTGCCTACCTGAGAGGTGCCAGAACTGAGTTCTGGTGAGTTCCAGCTAAAAAAAGGTCCTGCTTCTGTCTCACCATTTTATTGACAAACCAACCCAACTGAAGTTGACTTTATCATTGTAAAAGAATCATATGTCTGTTCATTTCCATAGGACCGTTGGTTGCATGCATAATGCAGTCCAACACATTATTGATCATCCATCACCTGTGTCCTATGTTATGCTGAGATACAGTGACCTATTCATTGTTGTTTAGTCGTTTAGTTGTGTCCGACTCTTTGTGACCCCATGGACCAGAGCACGCCTATTCATATACACACATAATTCTACAGGGCTAAGAAGGGTTTGTGACCCTGCATATTCCAAACTTAGCATTCAGTCCATTGCACCACAGGAGATCTTGCATAGCATATATGGTCAAATAGTTGGCAAAGATGGCCCTATGTGTGAACCCATTTAGACCATCTAAAAGCAACCATTGTGTCAGATGGCATCATATTACACAGATGAAGAGCAGATACAGGCCGGGTGGATTAATAATTACCCAGAGTTCATTGGGACTGATTACATTTTGTGTTCAGTTCTCTAAAGTAATCTTCCTACTTGCCTGTTTTTGTAATGCTAACAATGGAAATGTGATAGCAGTGGCAAGAGCGAGCAGCATGTGATCACTATCAGCCCCACACAGAGAGTTGTGCTTTGTTTGAATTCTGCTGTTTTGTATTTATTAATATCTATGCTGTAGGAAGTTGCTTTGGAATGATACCCAACAAGAATATTTTATAAGCCTCAGTTACCAGGCTTCCCAAACTGCCATCTGGAAAGAGGTGAAGGATTAACATTTTAAAGGAGAATGTTTCTTCAACAAATTTTCATTCAAGCTCTTTAGTGCTAATATCGTGAGCATAAATGCCAAGAGAGATAACTTGGGAACACAATTAACTTAAGAAAATGTACTTCTAAGCTGTCAAGGAATTCCATTCCCCTCTTTAACAGAATACTGTCTGATTAGGTGGAACGTGAATGGATGTTGATGTCAACCATAGTTATCTACAGGGAATCCATAGTCATTCTAGTCTATCGCTTCTCTGAAGAGGGAGGTATAAGCAGGGGAACAAACAACTGAAGTGTATGCCCTTTGAAAGAAGAGAGAGTTGGAGTGTTTAAGAATACCCAGGATCATTGAAGATTTTCATCAAAACGAATTCCAGAGAATCAACTCAATGAGATTTGAAGTTAGGTTTCTTTCTTCTTTTTTCCGGGGTGGGGGATGGGGTGAGGATACACAGCATGATTTGAAGAAGAGAGAAATAGAGACAGGGAAGATTTTTTTCTTATGGGATGAAATATTCCTCAACTCTTGAAGTCGTCAGCCTACCTGCTTGGAAACAGAGTAATGGGTCAATGGGACTTACTTTTCAGTCAGCCTGCTTATACCCTAGCTGGAAGCTAATAACTGCTATTAATATGGCTACAATTAATGGATTTATGTTATATTTGTTTTCATGTAAGCTGCTAGTGAGAGTTGATTGTTCCTGTACCTCTAGGGAGATAAGAGATGAGGTAAATTTGTGAGCTATCGTAGATAGTGAAATGGCTGGTAGTATTGCTGCATGTTTCATATTCCCCTGAGCAGTGAGAAGATCCTGGCCTGGATTTGATTTAACTGAGAAGAGAAAGAACTGGTGAATTAACGTGTTGGTTATCAAGATTCAATAGAGCTTTGGGGTAAGAATGTTAGCAATGTGTGGGTTTTTCCATGTGAAATTTCTATGCAAAAACCAGTATCAGTGTACATGTCAATTAAAAGTATTTAATGGGACTTTCTTTGCTCACTGAACCCTGTTAACTCTTCAGCTTCTGACACGTCCTCTTCCTTCTGACCACTCATCGTCGTTCCACCACCAGTTCCCAGGCTCTGAGCCTTCTTCCCTTGAGGTTTTTCAGCTGGTACCTCCCACCATTCCTCTGTGTCCAACCAGTTAATGACATCAAAATGGCACGCATCCTTCTCCCTGTCCTCATTTAATCCCCATAGCAACAATGTAAGGTAAGTTAGGCTGAGAGGTAGTGACTGGCCCAAGATCACCCAGTGAGCTTCATGGCCAAGTGGATAATTGAACCCTAGGCTCCCAGATTTTGGTTTGGCACTTGTACCAGCTCTGGGTTCCACTGACAAAGGTTTTTCCTTGCTCTCTGTTGATGTATTTAAGGAATGAACAATGTTACTGCCTTTCATGGTATTCGAATAACAAAGGACATGCACATCCTAGGAGAGACTGTGTATTTGTTGTGAGATGAAATAAGTCTCCAGAGATAGCTCTGCCATTTCGATAGGGGCGATGGGACTGTGCATATAACAGTGTGGGAATTATAAATGGCCACAAGCAGAATTTTTTGTTTATCTCCCAAAGAAAGTCAACCCCAATGAATTTTCTTAAGCTCTCTTGGTGACAAACTCCTTTGGTACTCCCTCCGTAACAATTGTGCTGTTGGAAAAATGAAGTACACAGTGTGTATCGGCAAGGTTAAAAGGGTGTAGTGAGGAATGTTGCTGCTGTTCACACAAGCAATGACCTAAATGCTGGTATCTATCTGCCACAGCAATCTCTATGGAGACTGGAGTTCGCAAAGGCTGATGAGTAAAAGTAATTTCTATATTGGCTAATGAAGTACATACAGTCATGTGCAATTACCGCTCATTTATTAAAGACACGTTTGCACCAGCCATCAGAAGCATCGTTACAGCCTAGAGGGAACTTGTTGAAAGCCAGCAGTGGGCAGGAGAGAAGAGCTAATTATTGTCAAAACACTTCATCTGAAGACTGCCCAATCTGATTCCTGTAGTTGGGACAAAACCAGAGCAGCATTTAATTAACCGTTTTGTACTCAGACATTCTACAATAACCTCATTTGAAATTAGGGGTTTTGGAGATGCTTTAAGATGTTCCTGATTATAGCTGGGATCAAAAGAACCTCAGAATGAACCTAAGTGGGGCTTTAGACCTTTTTGCTCAGTCACTCTTCTAATTATTCACAGCAAGGTGATATTTGCTGAGTCAGATAACCTGCCTGCAACTGAAATAAAAATTGTAAAGCAGGCTGTGTTCTTAGTGCGTGTTCTTGATCACACATACACAGAAACATGCTTGTTTGCACTGGTAGACAAATTGTGTATTTTATGTTAAAAATGCATACAAAGAATGCATTTTATGTATGTACAAAGTGCACCTAATGTGTTCACAAAATGCATACAAAATGTGTCCAATTTAAGCAAAGGCTTTTTGTGCATTTATTCAAACCCTAAGATTGAACACAGAGACCAAGCAAGTGATCCTCACTTTTCATTGCAAGGTTTTGGGTAGATGCTAAAAACCACTTAAGGCAGACAGGCACATTTTAAGAATTTGTGTTGTTGTTCAGAGAATATTGGGTCTGAAGAACGCAGAAGAGCTGTGAAATGCCTTGATGAGTTAGCATCTTTCAACCTAATCTAAATATACTTACAAATGAAAAACAATCATATAGCAATTTAAGTACAATTTTAGGTTTATTCTCCAGTAATGCAAAAGAGCTAGGAGTGTTGGGCTGGGTTCCAATTGAAGGACAAGATAACAAGCTAAGAAAATGGGTGGGGGGACATTGCAAATTGGAGACACCCATAGAGGTTCATGAACACACTGTGAAACTAATGGAAAGTTTTCCTCGGAAGCCAAAATCACACTGCAAATTGCTTCTTTGGAAGCATAGCTGTGAACTAACACACCTCCCTTGCCTGCTTCCTCACATTAATCCAGGAGATGACAATTAATTCTTTCATTAGGGATTGCTAATTATATTGTGTTAATTAATCTGTGTCATTGTCCTTGTGTTATGTGGTTGAAGCACCATGAGAAGAACCTCCAAACAATACCATAATTACAATTTCTTCCCACAGGTAGACAACATATAATAAGTGCAAATAATATCACTTTATTATACCACTCTTCTATCTATTATTATTATTATTATTATTATTATTATTATTATTATTATTTATAATAATATTTATTAAAATTTCAGAGGAAATACAAAAATATAAAAAGAAAAGAAAAGAAGAAAAAAAGACAAAAAGATACAAAATACAGAAAAATAAAAATAAAAATAGTTAAAAACAAATCAGTCATTCCATATCCTATCTTTCATCTGCCTATTTCCCTGACTTCCTCACACCTCCCTTTTTTTGTATCCTGGTTCAGTCATTGTTTCAGCAAATCCTTTCTATATTTATCTTATAACCAATTAATTAACTCTATACATCCTATCCATCTTTCACCATATTCTGATGTTCAATTTACCTTACTTTATTTAACCTTATCTTACCATAAAATACCTTAACCTTATCTTAGCATAAAATACCGTAAAATACCTTAAAACTTAAAAACTTAATACTTATTTATCTTTATATCATTTCTGCTAAAGCCAGACAATTTCATTCCAACATTCTCCCTAATATTCATTAATTTTACACTAATTCCCAAAATAAAAATTTTTCTTTATAGACTCTTCCAGTTTTCATCCAACGTCCCTTCTTCCTGGTCTCGGGTTGTGTCAGTCCTTATTATCCAATTCCATCTAGTCCATCAACCTGGTAGTCTGATATCCGAGGCTCTTAAGTCTCTTCCATGCCCCTTCTGCAGATCTTTTTCTTCTTGTTTATGCTTGCACTTTTCCTTGTCTTTTGTTGTTCTCTTTCTTAGTTCCTTTCCTTTCTCCTTAGGGAGTAGGTCTCCGGGGAATTTCCATCCATACTCATGTCCATCTCCCCACGTCAAACCATCCCATTCCCCACAGCCCCACTCCCCACAGTCATCAATATAATTCAAAAGATCTTTAGCAGCATATTTCAAAATCTCTCCAAAGTTGATATCCTCCTCAGCTCCAGATTCCTTCAGGCCTAATTCAAGTTCATTCTTCCAAAACAGCGGCTTATACTCCTGCAGGGCCTTGAGTCTCACCATTTGTGTTGCTTGAGGTAGCACCGTAGCTTCCTCCATTATTATCTGGCCTTGCATTTGCCCAGTCGAACCAGTCTCCTGGATTGGTCCCTGTATAATTTCTATGTCAATATTTCCTATTTGTCCACATTCACTAGTTGCAAAAGTCATCGAATCCAACTTCTCATTCATCAAATCCACCTTCTCATGCAACTGCTCCAGCAAAGCACTTGTCTTGCAAAAAGCAAGCACCAGGGCTTCTTCCAAACACATTTTTATTCAAGGTCACAGTCTGGTCCCACGATGTTAATCTCGCAGCTGTAAAATCCCCAAGTAAACTGCAGCAACAATTTGACAAGCTCCCTCTAGAGGATACAATTTCTATTTGTGTCCATCTTTTTAAATCATGTCCAACAAAAGAAAGTTACTTTCAGTTTTCAAATATTTTGTTTCCTTAGAATGCAACAGGCAGCAATGGAATCAATTTGTTTCTCTTTTTTCTTGCTATCTGTCAAAATGTTCCATTCACAGTCAATGAACGTCTCCGATAATTTCTATCTCTGGCATCCCGTTCCCAGGTTTGAGACGGTGGAAACTTATTTTCCTTTACTCCCTCTCCAGCAGGCTTGAACAGTTTAATTCCCCCCCCCCTTTCTCCTGCTTCCAAGGGGGTTTTAATGGTTATAAATGAAGGAAATTTCGACCTTTGTAAAGCGACTTTCCAGGCTATTAGCTTACAAGATTTTTGCTTCAGTCTATTTACAGAAAGCGGAAGGCGGACTTCCTGTTTTGAACCTTCCCGCTTCGATGCCAAATTAAAATATTTCTTGATCCAATTTTCCGTTTCTACTCACGGGTACTTGTTTAGAATCCAATTGTCAACAGGAAAAAGTCAGCGCTCTCCGGCAATGGCAATGCGGCTTCCCTCCGTGAAAATAGCAGTCAGTTCGCAGCACCGCGCCGATCACCCCCCTTCGCTCCAGAGCCCCAAAATGGGGTTCCCTGTGAATAGGGGAGGCGCTCCTGGTGCTCTGCCGAACCCCACGTTCCCAGGCTTCTTCCACCTGGGATTTCTAGCGGGTCCCCACCTTCGCCACGGCGGGTAGACCCAGTTTCCACGGAGACAGTTCCTCCGGTCGGAGGAACTCCACCATTTCGCTGATGGCACTAACCCGGAAGTCCCTCTTCTATCTATTATTAAGTGTACCATTTGTTTGGGCACATGCCATTAGTGGTAGATTGAGGTTTTTCAAATTCATTGTCATAGACTGTTATATACAGAACAATCTTATGTGGGAGACCACCTTCACAAAATTCCCAACATTTATGAGTCAGGCATAATTCAGGCCTTATGGGGCAAAGAAGCAATAGGGGTACAATGGATTTATTCAATTTCTGTATCATTCCACACATACAAAAGTTTCAAAGCATTTTACAGGGATAACACACAATCTACAAATAATATTCATTGTGATACATTTAACTAGCCCATCAGTGGAAGTCCTGTGCAAGGATTTTGCTTGTGCATTCTCCTCTCTCTTCCTCCCTAAGCACCCGCACAATGGGCTGTGGAGGGGTTGGGAGAACCCTCAGAATAGAATTCAGGGGGAGGAGAGGGGAATAGTTCTGTCTAGAAGAGCACAATGTTTTATTCCTTCCATAAGAATGAAACAAATATACACAAAATAACTCAACAGCAGAAAATAACCACATCGGTTTATGAGGAATGTAACTTCTTCACTGAGGTCATCTGACTCCTGCTGGCCCCTCATGTGATGAGGGAAGATCGGGGTTCTCAATCCCATAGGGAGTAATAAGTCAGGCAGAATAATTTTCAGAATAGGGTATTTTCTTCTCTGAACACACTGATTTTTATCCCATTTCATTTCTTAGAAGCGGAAAGATTTTTTTGAGTTTTAAGTAATTCTGTTACACATCCGGTAATAGTACACACGGACCCACTTGCTAATTTGTTGCATCTCGCTCCACGTTTCTGCTTATCTCACTTTCCTTCTGCCTCGCCACCCTCTTTTCATTACATCAATTAACTGAGAAGATGGCAATGGGAAGACTGACACAATCACTCTGAATTCAGATGCATTAAAAGGGCTAAGAGCCTCCCTCAATCGGCACCTTTATAAGAAGAGCTAGACAGGTGTCACCTGAAAGGAAGCTAAAATTGAGTTGCATCTGTTGCACAAAGGACATCCAGAAAACCAAGCTTCTGACTGCCTACATGGCGGAAGAGAGATTTATTGCAGTCTTTTCCCTTCTGCCCCAAAAAGCACAACGATTTTGCAATAGCTACAATTCCCAATGAAGGAATTCAAAGGTAGACTATTACTATTGTTATTAGTGACAGTTAATAAATAATGATGCTCTAGATTCTGAAAATGTTCATATGGTGGGTAGGGTTAGCAGAAACCTTAATGTAGTCCATGCTTGTGAGATCAAAAAACCCTCTGAGAATCATTTGTAGGTCCACCAAATCCCACAAGGCAGATTACGCTGAGTTAGTCATGTTTGCTGGAGTCTCAGGTTGGATTGAATTAAGTTTTTATTCCCAGCTTTGCTTGGAAAGTCATTATATCACAGCATTCTTAGAGAAGCACAGGTATAACAATGGGTGCTAGTCTGTGCTTTTTACATGGTTTGTTTCTGTGGATCATGGCCTCAGCTGGCATAAGTTTTGTATAAAATATACCCCTTGTGAACTGTCTGTGACCCTGGTACAAGCTCCAATCTAAGATGTGACCTGTGAGGAATAATTAACACCCTGACCTTAATAGCTGAAGAACAGATCAGCATACTAATCTTCATGCTTACCAGCAAAATTTAATTATCAAGCTCCTGAAAGCAGGGACCAAACATCACATAGACAATAAAATTGCTTTCAATGTATATTTATTATTCGGGAACTGTACAGATACGTAATGATGTATTCTTCCCAAAACTAAGGTTATGTCCCTTCACTATCACTTATCTCAGTAGACACAAATAGTAAGCTAGCAGGAATAAACAAAAAGGACTTAAGTATTACATTAGTCACTCACTCAGGAAGACCCTCCCTTCTCCATAGACCTTGGTTAGCTTCAAATGATACTTAAAACCCAGATTTTCAATGATTAGCCAGCTCACAGTGCCAACAAAACCCCCTCTTTACTCCATGATCTCAGGGACCAATCCTATGCTTTGCTGGACCATGGACTAAAGAATGGGGGGAGAGACACTGTTGCCTTGCTGGCTAAGGGTTCTGAAGAGGAGAGCTTAACTCTCACAGAAGGCACAGATTTCATATTCCTGACTTTGCATTCTGCTTGCTTCTTACTATTCTCTCTTTTTAGTGTGGGTCTGTGGCACATTGCTGCCTTCACTCTTTATGCTCTTGGGTTAGTTAGGGACTCTCTTTACTCTTTAGATCAGGCCTAGGCAAACTCGGCCCTCCAGATGTGTTGGGACTACAACTCAGGTCCTGTTAGCTAGGGATGGTGGGAATTGTAGTCCCAAAACATCTGGAGGGCTGAGTTTGCCGATGCCTGCTTTAGATCTAAGGTGTGTGTGTGTTAAATGATTATTTGCTGCCCACATATATGTACCCTGTCTGTCTGAAGCAACTATCCATATACTCTGTCTCTTTGCAATTCTGAGTAATAAACCAACCTTCTCCTGCTTTGTGGTGCAACATATTCTTTCTTGGGCATAAGAGTTAAAAGATATACACAGTATGGATGCATACACACAAAATGTTCCAACCTTTACAGGGCTGTATGTTGAATACATGTGAATGCTGGGCATGCATGTAGGTTCAGACCTCATAACAAAGGGGGCACTACGATATCACTTTTTGAATGATGTGATATGACTTCACTGTCCTCCATTATGGTAGGCTGCAGCAGTGGTCTGCAGTGGGGCACTCCTGACACTGGTGTTTCTGCAGCTTACTGGGATGGGGCAGGGCAGCTGCAAGGTTGGTGTTGAGCAGTCACACCAGTGGGAGTGCCAGAGTGGCTCTACCAGCATGCAAGTGTAGCCTGACCTCACTGCAGTGATGCTAGTGTTGAGAGAGTGGTTCTGAATCTCTGCTCTACCACGCAGGCTATCACTTGTAAGCTATACCTCCTGTTAATTAAATGCACCAAAGCCTAGATCTCCAGTAATCTGTTTTCATTCTCTCTGAATAGCCAGTTTCTTTTCCATTCCATTTATCCAATGTAAGATGAGCAAGATACATATGTAGCAACCTGGAAAAAAACCATTTATTTTGTTCTGCCTGATCCACAGCTTCCCTCTCCTCAGTCGCAATCATTGCTGCCACTTACCAAGATGATTGGGGTGGGGTGGCAAAGGATGATGGCAAGGTCAGGGCTGTTTGAGTTTACTGGTGGGAGCACCCAATTTGCTCCACTGGTGTGCCTATGCAGTCCCATCCTGTGGTAAGAGTGATGACACACCACTTTCTCATGGTGCCAGCCACTCTTGCATTCATGCTGCTACCAAAAGGACAAGACCAGCTGCCATTTTAAATATGCCCCCTCCCAACACCTTGAAAATGGCTTCTTCTCCACTCCAGCAACTTTGCTTCCCTGCTTCCTGCAGGGAAGGGCTGTAGCTCAGTGTCAGAGCATATATTTTGCATACTTAAAGGTCTACAAGTTCCATTCATGTTGTGCCTCCAGGCAGGAGTTGGTACTAAGCAGCTGCCTAAAGTCCTACCACAAAATATTTCAGTACCCAGCCATCAGAACCAATTGTGAAAATCCCACTTTTTAACACAAAATAGCACCATTTTCAGCATATACATTGTGGTTATTTGACCCATGAAAACGTTCTCAGACCTGTATGATGGGAGGGGGTCTTGCTGGTCCACTGTATTCCAAAGTTCTTTGCTTTGAGGTCCTGCAGATGAGGGCCTAGCCTGAGGCGTAAAGTGAGGCCAGGTTTTTACTTTCTGAGGCTGTGTGAGGGAGACAGAATCCGAGAGACAGAGATTACCAAGTAATACAAGCTGTTACTGGGCAGTGGATGGCTGTGGCCTGTGTGAAGAAGTAATTTGTGTCAGGCAATAAATGATTGATAGCCTTAAAGCTGGAGAGTGAAAGGAACGGTGATTTTCAGAAAAAGAAGGCTGAAGGGCCGGGAAGGAGAGATCTTTGCAGCTGTTTAAGGGAAATACCATATTTTATTCCCACAGACACTTACAAAATAGCAATTATACCTGGCAAATCCAGCTATTTATAAATGCCTGAGGAACTCTTCCCCAGCGCTAATGCACCTGCTCTTCAGAATGAATGACAGTGAGACCAGCGAGGGAAGCAGTAGTTAGCGGGTGCAGCAAAGCATATGATACTTGTCAGGCTCAATCTGGTGGAAAACTCTGTTGTGCAAGCTCTTCACTGTTCAGGTCCACCAATGGAAGGTAAAACCCAGGGAGAATCAGATGCCCAAACCCACCCGACCAAGAACATACCACATATGTGGTGTAGGGATGAATATGAATATGAACAGGGATGTGTGAATCAGCATTTTTGTGAAAAGTTCTCCTAATGTACACAATTTGTATGCTGTTTTCATTAATATATGCAGTTTTATGCCCACTTTACTCTAGATAATGCATTTTTTACACTCTCTTGTTTGGTTAGCTGTATTTCAAGCTTCAGAGGAGTGCAAATTTCTAAAGACAGCTGTGTTTTGGTCTGCATATTCTTTCTTAAAGTGCAAATTATGTAATTTGCCTTTGCATGATAACTAAGTGGAATTTCTACCCCATCCTTAGATGTGAGGAGTCCAGATTATATGCAATATAACAGTGTTTGAATAGTGGGGAAACATAATGCATTGCTGTCTGCATTGGCCTTTCTATGCTATTTTGCTTCTTAGAAGTGGATATATTTTTGTCGGGTGGTGAAGATGGAGAAGAAAATATGCTATTCCTCACAGTTCTTAAACCACATTTTTTTTAAAAAAGGAGAAAATAAGTGGCTTAAAATGGCAGAATAAGGGCACTCGCACATAATTTGAGTTGTGGTTAAAATTCTATTGAGAATGGCCACGGTTGAAATATCTCAGTTACCTAGAAGCAAAGCAGAAAATCACAAGTATGTGTTGCTGGATTAAACAATTTCTGTGCAGGTCAAGAATACAAAATATCTGAATGCCTCCATTCTTGGCATAAAAAAAAAAATCCCTTCACATGCATAGTGCAAAAAAAAAATGAAACAAGCCATTTCATTGCCATTATATGTTTGGAATATATATGGACTGCTTAACAAAAGTTATTACATTTGATTGCTTTGAAGTCAGAAAGACTAAAGATCACTATCAATTTCTTATAAGTAACTTCTGATCATCTGTGTGAGTGGTCCAGGGGGCAGGGCATGTTAAAGGTCCTCTGATCCATCAGTTCTGTGCCTTTCACTAAGCTTTTCATCCCAAAGGTCTACATGAAGGTGATTATCAAAGAAGGAATATTTTTGTTTTGAGCAGGGCTTTTTAAAAAGGGGATACTAGTACAGTGGTACCTCAGGTTACATAAGCTTCAGGTTACATACACTTCAGGTTACAGACTCCACTAACCCAGAAATAGTACCTTGGGTTAAGAACTTTGCTTCAGGGTGAGAACAGAAATTGTGCTCCAGCGGTGTGGCGGCAGTGGGAGGCCCCATTAGCTAAGGTGGTGCTTCAGGTTAAGAACAGTTTCAGGTTAAGAACGGACCTCCGGAACGAATTAAGTACTTAACCTGACGTACCACTGTACTTCTTTTTTTGTTATTAAAAAGTGTGGCACTTACTGCAACAACTTCACAGTGAGTACTGGCACCTATTTTTCTAGAAAAAAAGCACTGATCATGAGGTATGCTACATCTCATACATTTCCTACTCTGAGATTCTTCCAGGTAAGTCCACTACAGTGGTACCTCAGGTTACAGATGCTTCAGGTTACAGACTCAGCTAACCCAGAAATAGTACCTCGGGTTAAGAACTTTGCTTCAGGATGAGAACAGGAATCGCCCTGCAGCGGCGGCGTGGTGGCAGCGGGAGGCCCCATTAGCTAAAGTGGTATCTCAGGTTAAGAACAGTTTCAGGTTAAGAACAGACCTCCGGAACGAATTAAGTTCTTAACCTGAGGTACCACTGTACTTCTTTGTCTTGGAGAATTCCACCACATCCCTGCAGTTCCCTTTCAGTAAGTGCTAGTTTGTTCTTTTCTAAACAGGGGTTCCATCACACTGGAGCCAGTCAAGTCTTGCTGGATTTTCCTTAACTGAAAAGAGGCTCAAGGTAAGCCAGGCTAGGATTTGGTCTTGACAGGATTGGGCACTAGTGAGAGTATAATCTTCTTCCTTATTTCTAGGATGGCTTCAAGACAATTCTTAACTACGGTACTTGCTGCAGCCTCCTTTTTGGGCAGGTGGGCAACTAGCAGACCTTGACCACAATCCTCTCCCAGTGGAATTTTTTTGAGGGTAAGGGGAAGAATTTAGGGCTTTCCCTCTTTAGAGAAGCTGACAAGACCATTTAACTTCTTAACCTGAGGTAGGTTATAGGACCCTCTATCTGGGTATCAGTTTCCTGTCTTCTCTCCCCAAATTTCCCAGCCTGCTTCTCTCATAGTCTCCCATCTCCTGGGAACAACAGAAAAATTGTTGCTTAAGATGCCTTACCTGCAGTTGTGAGTCTAGCAGTAACTGAAAATGGGTATCAACTTGAACAGGTTTGGGTCCAATGGAGTGCAACTCTTTATTATCCAGTGTCATACAGGCTTCACTCTCTTTTCATTCCTTTCACTTGATCTATTTGAGAGCTTTCCTTCTTATCCATTAGGTTAATCTCATAATCCATGAGTCAAACCTTCTACATCACCATGTATGGAAATGAATTTTTGGGCCACCCTCTTGGCCATGGCAGTGAATTGCAGGATTGCAGCAGCTTCAGTGTAACAGGTGGCATAGATAATTGACACACTTAAAATCCTCCTTGGAAACAGGAGCCTTGATCACACAGCGATTCCACCCCCCCTGGAGAACAGCTTGACCTGCTTATAGTCTTCCTTCTGACTGGGAGTCGGAAGAGTAGGGCCTGTTTGAGCATGGTCATGGTTTCTTCATTTAGGGTACTTGAAGAGGGCCTGTGTTGCAGATGATTCTAGGAAGCAGCAACTTCCAAGCCTTCCAAAAGCAAGGGGTGGGGTAGCTGGAAACATTCTCCCCACGATGTTTTTTTTTTGCATTATTTAGGTATGTGTTTATTTAGGTTCAACCTACCATAAACCAGTGTTACTCAAAGGGACTGGTGCTGTTCTGCAAGCCCATCAGCTGCCTGTCCATGGCAACTCCACCACAGACCAGGTTGGGTGGGGTACTTCAGGAAGCAAATATGATAACTGCCCCTGGAACATTGCTGGTCCAACACATCAGACAATTTGAGAAACACTGCCATGAAATATTTCTATCTGCTCACTGAAGGTATATAGTAAAAAGAGAGGGGCATTTAAGAGGCAACACACGAGCACTGTCTCTTGTTTTTTTGGTGAGGTTGTTTTTTAAACAGTTGCCTGCAAAGAAAAAGAGAACCCCCCCCCCCAAAAGCAGTTAGGTAGACCAATGCCTTTTATATAAAGAAGCTTTCATTTGCCAGTTTGTCCTGCCACTTAGACTTCCACATGAAATGAGAGGAATGAAGAGGAATGAAGGGAAATGCGGTCCATCTTGTGAAAAGAAAGACAAATGAAAATGTGTTGTTGTTATTGGGTGGGGTTTTTTTTAACCCCTCCATTTGAGGGTAGGACAATAAAAAGAAGTGTGCCGGTGTGCTGCTGAGAGATTCCTCTATCTGTTTTGGCAGTGTGGCAGATAGAAAACTAGCTTGGACACTTGCCGGGCCAGAGGTGGGCTCATTTATGCACTCCCACTGTGTTGGCCTTTGAAAGCTATTTCACTCCTTAGAAATGGGTTTCTTTCCATTTGACAATAAAGATGAAAAATGTGCCATTTCTTACAAGGAGGGAGGAAAAGGAAATATCTGCTTTCTCTGAACAGTAAAAAGCAAGGGTGGAAGGCTGTGTGTGTGTGTGTGCAGTTGGTTTAAGTGGTTTTCAGACAGCAAAGGACTTCAGAAGTAAGCTTCTCCAAGAAAGACAATTTCAGATATGTTAAGTTTTATTGGCTGATCACACCTGACACCTGTCTGTTTCCCTGAGGCCCTGCTCTCCTCTATCCTCATTGTTGGGAAATAAAGCCATTATTACTATTGTTTTATCTGGAGGACAACACTGTCCCTTTACAAACACAAACTGAACCATTTAAGGTGGTATGTCTCTCCTTCCAGGTTTGTGGGAGCCCCGGGCAAGCTTTCTTCTGGTGGGCTTCATCTAACAGGCTTACCTGGCCAGTAGTAGGGGGCAGCAACACTGTTGTAGCTGGCTGGAAAAAAGTTGCCCCAGAGTAACACTATATTGCAGGCATTGTAAGAAATTAGGAACCTTGGGTGGTACCTTAGACAAAACCATGTTCTTGGCCCATCTTATTCAGTACTGTCTACATTGAGAGCTCATTCACACTTCCTCTTGCCCCATGGCTAGAAAGCATGGGTCCAAGGGGTTTTATGGTTGTTCAGTGCTTTGTAGGCATGGGTCCAAGTGGTTTTGCTTTTGCCCCAGAAAACCCACTCTTTAGCGATAAATTAGAACTAATAGCAATCTGTGAAACCCCAGTTGCGTGCCCAGGCGATATGATCTGCCATCCTCTTATCCCCTGGGACAATTGAAGAAGGACACAGGTTAGCGTATTTGGTTCAAATTAGGCACAACTAAGGTGTAAGTGGGTTTGGCATGGTATTGGTTGTATCTGACTTTTTGGAGCCCTGAAGCTTGAACTGTTATGGGGACCCCTTCACAACCAGCAGTGAGGTCTGGGTGACCACTGTTATCTTCTTCAGTGACTTTGTTCCACAACAGCTCATCACTTTTTTGATTTTTACATTAATTACTACACCTCAGATTTGGATTAAAATTGCAGCACATTTTACAAAATACTCCTTTTCTGGTTTTTCTAGCAACCTATTCGTGTATTGTTTCATCCTTAGAGAGCTTCCTTGTCCTTTCATTTTCTAGAGACAATAAATAAAGAATTTAAGCGCTGTTCAACTGATTGTGACACTCCACCTTTACAACATCTGTGCTATTGAGACTTAAACTTTGGGATTGTTGAAATATATATATAAAAAAACAAAAAAATCAATTTGAGTTAGCCTACTAGATCTAATTTTTTAAAAAGCAATGTGGACTAAAGTAATTTCTGGGGCCCTTCCAGGATTAGGGGCCCTGAAGCTTAAGCTTAATAATAATAATAATAATAATAATAATAATAATAATTTATTTATACCCTGCCAATCTGGCTGAGTTTCCCCAGCCACTCTGGGCGGCTACCAATTGAGTGTTAAAAACAATACAGCATTAAATATTAAAAACTTCCCTAAACAGGGCTGCCTTCAGATGTCTTTTAAAAATAGGATAGCTGCTTATTTCACTGGCATCTGATGGGAGGGCATTCCACAGGGCGGGTGCCACTACTGAGAAGGCCCTCTGTCTGGTTCCCTGTAACCTCACTTCTCACAATGAGGGAACCGCCAGTTAGCTTCATAGTAGTTCCGCCCTTGTCGCTATCACTACAATATCCTCTCTGTCTAAAAATAAATAAATCCAACCGCTTCCAGCTTTTATGTGGCGGTTTATTGTTTAGTCAAAACTCAAACTGTCAAAATGGGTGGCGGTGGGGAGGGGGAACCTCATTAGCATGTCTTACATTTCCAATTCCTTCTATTTCTTTTCATCCATCATGTTTTCCTTTGCAGGTGGGATCATTTAGCTTGTAATCAGTGAAGCAAAACACCTTTTATTCTTTTTCTTTCATGCTACATTTGCTTTCCCCCCCTGTTGCATTTGTTTAACGATAATACTTAGGAGGATATTGGACACACCTAAGATGGAAATGGAAAATACATCAAAGCCTTGATATGCGTGTACCAGTTTGCTGTGAATTACTGAGCCCCACACCCATCGCTACTTGTATGCAAGGCTGCTGATTGCATGAACCTATGGTGTAGGTGTAAAAAGGTAAAGGAAAAGGGACCCCTGACCATTAGGTCCAGTCGTGACCGACTGGGGTTGCGGCACTCATCTCGCTTTATTGGCTGAGGGAGCCAGCGTACAGCTTCCAGGTCATGTGGCCAGCATGACTAAGCTGCTTCTGGAGAACCAGAGCAGCGCACGGAAACACCGTTTACCTTCCCACCGGAGCGGTACCTATTTATCTACTTGCACTTTGACATGCTTTCAAACTACTAGGTTGGCAGGAGCTGGGACCGAGCAATGGGAGCTCACCCCGTTGCGGGGATTCGAACCGCCACCCTTGTGATCAGCAAGTCCTAGGCTCTGTGGCTTAACCCCCAGCACCACCCTTGGTGTAGGTGTACAGACCTTCAAAATCAACACACATGGGTTTGAGAGGGTGAACTCTTGATGCAGTTCCACCCCCAGTCTGCATGCATTAAATGAACACCTAAAAGTAGCTTACAAAATACAGCTGCACTTGTTCTAGCATTGGGTTACTATCTTTTCATCTGACAAATTATGGCTAGCTCACTGCACTTTTTTCATGATATCTGACCCTGCTCCCTTAGTCTGATTTTCTCTCCACAATCCCCTACCTTCATCCTTGTCTGTATGTGACTGCAAGATGAAGATTCATGCATCTGATGAAGTACACGCTAGTCCATGAAAGTTTACACCACCACAAACCCACAGCATTTCAATCCCATGCATGTCTGTTCTATCCCCAAGACTGCTTCCCCCAGAGGGTATTCTTAATGTTTAGTTATGGGCATGAAAGATAGATAACTGAGCATGGGAAGCAGAAGCTCTTGTGATCCAGAGCTACAGAAAGCACTATCCTGAGGGGTACCTTTAAATTGGCTGCAGGAAATTTAACTTGTCCAGGATTCCCCACTCCATGCAACCAAATCTGGTTATAAATATTTCCAGATTACTGAGGTCAAGCCTAGGTTTTTGCTTTGGGTCTCTGGGTAGTTCTATAGTCATGGAGAATATGGTTAACTAGTCATGATGGCTATTTTACCTGCAGCATCTGAGACAATGTGCCCCTGAATACCAGTTACCGTATTTTTCGCCCTATAGGACGCACCGGCCCATAGGACGCACCTAGATTTGGGGGGGGGGGGAATAAAGGGAAAAAAATATTCCCCCCCCCCACCCAGGCACGGGGCTGGGGAAGCCTGAGCTTCCCCCGACCCCAGCCCCCAGAACGGGTCCCAGAGTGATGCCGAAGCTACGCGCAGCTTCGGCATCGCTCTGGGAGCTTGTGCAACCTTCGGGAGCCCGGCGCAGCTTCGTGCTGGGCTCCTGAGGGCTGCGCAGAGCTTTCTGAAGCCTGGAGAGGGAGAGGGGTCGGTGCGCACCGACCCCTATCGCTCACCAGGCTTCAGCAAAAGCCTGTATTCGTCCCTTGGAGGCACACACATTTCCCCTTCATTTTTGGAGGGGGAAAAGTGCGTCCTATAGGGCGAAAAATACGGTATTAGTGGTCATGAGCTGGATAGGATGGACTGTTGTGTTGTTGGCCTGCTTGTGCACTTCCCATTGACCTCCAAGTTGGCCCCTGTGGAGAGGTTTCCTACTGTCAATTTGAAAATGAAGACAAGCACTGACCCCTCCAAGGAATCATTATTTTGAGGTTTGTTGCAGAAAAAAAAAATAGGTGACAATGGGTTGTGTGCCAGAGGTGGCAGGGAAAGAGGGGTATTGCAAAATTTGCATGCAATTTAATAAAGCAGAACAGGAAATATGTCTGGATTGTAGGGAGCTTAATACAAAATGAAACTTTGCAGTCCTTTTAGCACAGACTTGACTTGAATGATACTCCAGGTTTTGTGATCTATGATATAGATTAAAATGCAGGAAGACAGCAGTGCAGAAGCTTGTTAACCAAACTGGCTGTGAAGAAAAAGAAAAGAAAAGCTTTAAATAGTTGATGACATACAGACATTACAAACTATGTCCCTCTCTTTCTCTCTCTCTCTCTCTCTCTCTATCTATATATATTATATTCCTGGCTGATTTCTGCAGTGCAAAGAAGATAATTAACTAATGGCTTTTTTTAAATCTAAAGCCTCTTGTCTAAGAACATTTCCCTATTAAGTGATTCATTTTTGTACAAGGCCGTTCTTACTTCCTCTTGCAATAAGCCCAGAAGGGTCTGGTCGAATAAGATTGCAGTGCATATTTAAAAGGAATGTTAATTAAAAAAGAAAGAAAGGCCAACCTATTTGAAACTTATTACATATGACAAGTGGAACCTGCAACAAAATGTTGCAATGTGGAGTTCTCCTGTTCACAGACCCAGTCAGCAGCCATGCCCTACTCCTTTTCTTTCTCTCCCCCCCCCCAGCCATGCCCTACTCCGCAGTACTCCATCCTATTTCCTCTCCAACTATTTTCCACTGCCTCCGCCAAAAAAGTAGTAATCATTTTGTACCTACCAAGGATACCCAGACCTCATCAAACTGTTTTTTGAAGTTTCCTCACTTAAGATATAGATAAGTTTTGTTTGTGTTTGTTTAAATGGGCATTTACAAGAGCTTTCTTTTTAAAATCCAGTCAGTATTTATTGGTGTTTTATTGATGTTTTAATCATAGAATTGTAGAGTTGGGAGCGACCCTCAGGGTCATCTATTCCATTTCCCTGAAATGCAGAAATATCAACTAAAAAAAGCATCCCTGACAGATGGCCATCCAACCTCTGCTTTAAAACCTCCAGAGAAGGAGAGACCATCACCTTCCAAGGGAGTCTGTTATGATATTGTACATCTTAGTCCTGTGTGTGGCCTGCTCTGCGCAGGAAGAAGGGTAGCGGGTTGTTCAGAGATTTTCTAAACTCTCCATTCCTTGCTTTCTTAATTTCCAATAATATTTGTGAAACAATTTGAGGAAATCAGAGACCCTTGACTAGGGAATGAGGCCACTGCACATCTTGATGCCCCATCTCAGGTGTTTTGTCTGGTGCTCCTGTTCCACCAGCCCCAGTAGGGTATTCCAAAAGCAGATGGAGCCTGTCTTGGAAATGACAGCTTGTTCTGAATCTCTTTCACACCTCTTTAGGGATATTATTTGATGTGCATTAGGTATTTTTTTTTAATATATATCAATTGCCTTCCATTTTATATGCTCAGCTAAACCAGCTGCTTGGGTTTTTTTATGGGATAAGTAAATATGTCACTCAGTGTGTTGAACATCTGAGAAGCTGGAGATGTAAATATGTCATGGCTGATGGTTGCAAGCTTCAACAACCTAGCCAAGTATGAATTATGCATATACTTCTTTTTCATTCCTTTTTGAAGAACGTGGCAACAAGCCTTATAGACACCAGAAGACAAAAACCTTGCTGTTCTCAAGCAAATGAGCCTAAGGTAGCCTTGTAAATCAGACCCCCACCCCCGGCAAAAGACTGGGGGGGGGGTGATATTGCTTTTTACTCTTTTGCCAAGCTCTCTTATGACTAAAACATTTTGCATCCTAGAACCTAGCGCTTCCTGCTTCCTGCTCAGCAATTGCAAAAATTACCGGGAATTGGATTAGAGACTGTCAGGAGCGCATCCTACACTCACGTAGGACCCTGGTAGAGACACATTCCTGACTGGCATGTTCTCTCCCTCCTGGTCATTTTTTTGGGAGCTTCAAAAGCTTTCTTCAGCCCAAACATCACAGCGACCGATGCCAACAGACACCGGCACACTTAGGGATCCGCAGAGTCTTTGCAGCTTGCATAACAGACACCAGCAATTCAGCATTTTGGCTAATCTACTTTATTTACAGCTATCCTGTAACCCTTAATGTGTTGTTGGATTCCAACAACCAGCAGCAACAGTCGGCACAGTTGGGATGGTTGTAGTCAAATAGCGCTTGGAGGTTCACAGATTACCTCTCAGTGTTATTATTAATCCGGGAAGATTGTTCTTTCAGGGCGCTACCATCACCATCGATCCCCGGCATTGAATGTGTTGGCCTAGTGTGGGGCTCCGAGGAGAGCTTGGCTGTCTGGCTGGTGTACCGGCCACCTAGCGCACCAGCAGCCACCCTGTCAGGCCTATTGGAGGCGGTGGCCGGCTGGGCCTTGGAGTTCCCTAACCTATTGGTATTGGGGGACTTCAACATCCATGCTGATGCCACTCCCTCCTCACAGGCTCTGGACCTGGTGTCTTCCATGGCGACACTAGGGCTCTCCCAGTTTGTTTCGGGCCCCACACATCAAGCAGGCCACACGCTGGATTTGATCTTTGGTGCAGGTATAGATGTGATCATGTCTCCTTCGATGAAGGTGCCATGGTCTGATCACTACGCTCTGAAAGCCAGGATTGACTTTCCACCCCCACCCTGCTTAGGTGCCGAGCCGATTTGGGCTCGCCCGCAGAGGCTGATGGACCCTGATAGATTCCGCCAAGCCTTGCGGGACCTTGCTCCCCCTGGCGACTCATTGACTGAGCTTGTTGAGGGCTGGAATATCCAGCTCCTGGCAGCCATCGATGAGATCGCACCGAAGCGCCCTCTGCGACCCCGCAGAAACCGGGCTCCCTGGTTTACCGAGGAGCTCCGGAAAATGAAGCGGGACCTCAGACGGCTAGAGCGAGTATGGCGGGGTGCCCGTGACGGAGCCTCAAGAACATCTTATAGGGCTTTTATGAAAACCTATGAGATGGCGGTGAAGGCTGCTAAGAAGTCTTACTTCTCGGCCTCCATTGCATCCGCTAGCTCTCGCCCGGCGCAATTATTTAGTATAATCAGGTCTTTAACGTCCCTTGAAGGACAGCCAAATTTAAATAACAATTTGACACACGGCTGTGAGGCATTTGCGAGCTTTTTTGCGGAGAAGGTCTTGTTGCTCCGCCATGACCTCCCTGCTAATTTGGATACAATAAATGAACTGGAGGCCCCTTGACTGTCCTCGGGTCCAGTATTGGACCACTTTGACCGGATATCCCCAGCCGATGTAGACAGACTCCTCCGAGCTGGAAAGCCCACCACCTGTCCTCTCGACCCGTGCCCGTCTTGGCTGATTAGAGCGTGTCCAGACGAGGTGCGGGCCCTCCTGGGGGATATCATCAATTTGTCCCTTGGCACGGGGACATTCCCAGGGGAACTGAAGGAGGCAGTGGTGCGCCCGCTCTTAAAGAAAACATCATTAGATCCTTTAGATCTATCCAATTACCGCCCGGTTTCGAATCTTCCGTTCCTGGGTAAGGTGATTGAGAGAGCGGTTGCTGAACAGCTTGGTGGGTTTCTGGATGAAACATCGGCTCTGGATCCATTCCAGTCTGGCTTCCACGCTGGTCATGGGACCGAGACAGCTCTGGTTGCCCTAACAGATGATCTTCGTAGACAGCTGGATCGAGGCGGGTCGGGGCTGCTGATTCTTCTAGATCTGTCAGCAGCTTTCGACATGGTCGATCATGAACTTCTGGACCACCGCCTTGCCGACGTGGGGATCCAGGGCACAGTCCTTCAATGGCTGCGCTCGTTTCTCTCTGGTCGGGGACAGAGGGTGGCGCTTGGGGGGGAATTGTCATCGCGCCACTCCTTGGTGTGTGGAGTACCTCAGGGTGCGATACTCTCCCCAATGCTTTTCAACATCTTTATGCGCCCCCTCGCCCAGCTTGTCCGGAGTTTTGGGCTGGGTTGCCATCAGTATGCCGATGACACCCAACTCTATCTGTTGATGGATGGCCATCCTGACTCGGCCCCAGACACACTGACCAGATGTCTGGAAGCTGTGGCTGGATGGTTACGTGGGAGCCGGTTGAAGCTAAATCCTTCGAAGACAGAGGTCCTGTGGCTGGGACGGGACGATATGGGATTGGGGGGGCAACTCCCATCTCTTGCGGGGGCGCAGTTAGTGCCAGCACCGTCCGTTAAGAGTTTGGGTGTAATCTTCGACACCTCCCTTTCCATGGAGGCGCAGATTGCAGCTATAACAAAGGCGGCATTTTTCCATCTCCGCCAAGCTAAGCAGTTGGCTCCTTACCTCTCTCGCCCTGACCTAGCCACTGTGATCCACGCGACGGTCACCTCCAGACTGGATTATTGTAACTCGCTCTACGTGGGGCTGCCCTTAAGACTGACCCAGAAACTCCAGCGGGTGCAGAATGCTGCAGCGAGACTCCTTACGGGGTCTTCGCTGCGAGATCACATTCATCCGGTGCTATATCAACTGCACTGGCTCCCGGTGGAGTACAGGATCAGGTTTAAGGTGCTGGTTTTAACCTTTAAAGCCCTATACGGCCTTGGACCCTCGTACCTACGGGACCGCCTCTCCTGGTATGCCCCACAGAGAAACTTACGGTCTTCAAATAAAAATATCTTGAAGGTCCCAGGCCACAGAGAAGTTAGGCTGGCCTCAACTAGAGCCAGGGCTTTTTCGGCTGTGGCTCCGACCTGGTGGAACACTCTGTCACAAGAGACTAGGGCCCTGCAGGACTTGACATCTTTCCGCAGGGCCTGCAAGACAGAGCTGTTCCGCCAGGCCTTTGGCCAGGGCACAGCCTGACTCCCTCCCTCGGCAATCTTCGCGGAGCTCTGGCCCAATAGTGGCCAGTGGCTTGAACTTAATTAATTTTATAATGAATGATTTTAGAGCGTTGTTTGTGTTGTACTTTTGTATTGTTTTATTGTTGTTAGCCGCCCTGAGCCCAGCTTCGGCTGGGGAGGGCGGGATATAAATAAAATTTATTATTATTATTATTATTATTATTACTATTACTAAATTCATTACCCTAAGGTCCCAGGGTGGGTTACAATTAGGGCTGGGTGATATCGGGTTTTCAACAATGTGATATATCACCAGCCAAACATCATGATATACTGATGATAACACAATGTCCAAAATGAGGGTGGAGCTATATAGAGGCATTAGCTGGCTTCACAGTTTTTCCTGCATCATGATTTTGCTGGCACCTGCTCTTGTGATTCACTGACCCCAGCATGAGGCAGGGGAAAGCTAATAGGGGCTGCAGGAAACTAGAGAAACATTAGCTATCTTCACATTTTTTTCACACATTGTGATTTTTGCATAGCATGCACTCACTCACTCACTCACTGATTCATGTTATATTGCCAGGTCAAAGATATCATGATATGGATTTCAAACCGGTTTTGGATGATATATTACTCAGCCCTAGTTACAACAATTTTATATTCAGTATTAAAAAAAGTTAAAACATATCACAATCTTTTCCAGCATTTTTCAAAAGCTGTCCAGCAGAGGTTACAGATGCACCTCTGTGGAGAAGGAGTTCCACAGCTTAGGGGCTGACACAGAGAATGTGACCGCCAGGCCTCTACTCCCCAAATTTATGAGATGGCGGAACTACCAAGGTCCCCTCTGCTGATCATAGAATCATAGAGTTGGAAGGGACCCTGAGGATCATCTAGTTCAACCCCCTGCAATGCAGGAATATGCAGCTGTCCCAGATGGGGATCAAACTTGCAACCTTGGCGCTTTCAGCACCACAATCTAACCAACTGAGCTATCCAGGATATATAACACCCCAGAGAGTCTTTAGGGAAGGAGGCCATCTTTCAGATATTTGGGGTGTAAATTATTTAAACACTTGATGTGAGCACCTTGAATTGAGCCTGGAAATGAACCGGCTGCCAATGCTCTCAGATATAAAAGCCATGTCCTCTGCATTCTCTTCTCATAATCTCCAAATGGCAAGGCATCCTAAAAAACAAACAAACAAACAACCTTTCCCCGTATTTTCAACCCAGAAAAGCTCTTTTAATGCTTATTGCTCTTGAGGGATGAACAGTTCTCTGAATTCATCTCCATTGCTGTTCTTTGTTCTTGCGTAGACATTAGTGTTGCTGATCGAGTTGTGCTTTGCGATCATGTAAACTCCTGGTTGCACATCTTTGACAAGCCCTCAGAAATTGCCAAATGTAGTGATGCCTTGTTGTCATACCCCCCACATGAGACCCAAAAACCTTGAAATGGGCAACAGAAGGTTTTCTCTGGAACAGTTCCTCAAAAGGAGAACTTCCCAACTCTTTCGAAACCTTCCTCACCCATGCATGACAAAACGACATGAGTGACTCCGCCCAGAACTCATGTGGCAGATGTGAACTAAGCAATTGCGCATTCATTCCCTTTTGCAATTCTTTGTTCACTTTTACACAAACACCCCTGTTCCACGCTTCCGCTGAAACAGCAATCTTGTGTCTGATCCCCTTCTTCTGCAGGAACCTCTGGAAATCCTGTAAAAGAAAAATCTGCTTCTCATCTGTCAAAAGACAATCAATGTTAGCATCATGCATGTCTTTAACCTTGTCACAAAACTCTTGAAACCTTTCCAAGGCTTCCTGTGGTTTCTTTAACACATAAACCCAGACAAAGTTAGAGAAATGATCCACACACACAAGATAAAATCTTGCATTGCCTCTAGATGGTTCTAGAGGACCAATCACATCAGCATACACCCGCTGAAACGCTCTGTCGACCCTGGCCACCTTCTTGGTGCTCGTTTTGGTCACACCTGCAAGAGAAATCACGTTAGACTCAGAATTACATTCCATGTAATCACTTTGCTCAAAGTCCAACAAATACAGTCCACCTTTCTGTCTGGCAGAAAGATATAACTCTCCATCTTTGAAGATCTCGCAGCTCTCAGCATCGTAGGACAATCTCAGTCCTTTCTTGGCAATCTGCGAAACACTCAGCAGATTGAACTTCAGTTCAGGAACCAAGTAAACATTGTTTATTGTCAAGTTCAGACTCTTAAGATAGACAGTCCCTTTTCCGGTCGCTTCCAGCTCCTGACCGTTGGCCTGTGTCACAGCGAAGCTTTGCTTCTTAAACGATGAAAAGAGTCCTCTGTGTGGGGACATATGAACCGTCGCTGCAGTGTCGATAATAAACGCGTTCCCAACATCTGGCGTGGTTCCTTTCGCCATCAAAGCCCTTGCAGGTTCCACCATAGGCTTGGTATGACCTTTGCCTGACGCCTCAGGCTTTGCTGAGCGGCCCTTCGCTCCTTTCGGCTGGCGTGGCTTCTTGCAGCTCCGCTGAAGATGCCCAGCCTGTCCGCAATTGTAGCATCGGACAATGTTCAAAGCTACAGCATTCTCTCCAGTAGCAACATCAGTGGGGGAATTAGAACTCCGTTCTTCCCTCCCCCTGTCCTTTACTTCCAGTGCAGCATGCCGGCTGTGTTCATCCTGAACCACGGCACTCAGGGGCACTCCCCCCTTCTTGGCATCCATGCTGAACTCAAGTCTCAGCTCTCCACTCTCGAGCTAGTAAAATCCCAAAAGCTCCTTTTTGAGCTGTCTTTCTGCCTCTCTCGCAGGCAGGCAATCTCCAAGCTGTCTCAAAGTCAAAACAACTTTCGCTTTCCCAGCTCTGACTGAGCCAGCCCCAGGTGTCAGTAGTTTTCCACTGGCCTGACTGTCGTTGCTTAGCAACTGTGCATACCTCTTCGTTATCTCACCACAAAAATCTGTGGTATGCAAGCCTTTACTCTCAGAGCTGTTTTTTTCAAACGCAGCTCTCTCGTGAACCAGAGAATAAATCAATCTGCATTCACACTTTTAGCCCGATATTCAGCATACCTTTTTGGGGCTCCGTTGCTTGGAAAACACCCCCTCTTGGGGCCAGCCGTCTGTTCAGCTTCTGGCTGCAATTGCAGACGTTATCTTCTTTCCTTGGTGCAGAGGATGGCACACGATTCATCAACCTCTCACCTCTCATGCTGATTCCCATGGATCAGATAACCAGCAGCGTCTGCTACCATATGTTGATATCAAGCCTTGTCATTCAGAGGCATTTGGCACTCTCCAGGTGCCCGGCTTGATTCCTTGTTGGCCTCCCCCGTCAGCGACTCCCGGCAAGACAAGGCGAGGTCTTTATCGGCCGATCCTTCTTCGAACGTGAGAAGAACACAGCCACTCCTCCTCCCTCACTCCCTGCCATCCCCAGGGAGGGGAAAGAGACAGACAGAAATGTATTTACATGCCTTTATTTCTGTCTTTCCTCAGTGCAGAGAACAACATGTCTGCACCCTCTTTACAGCCACAGCAGAGAGAGAATAACTCCACCCATGTACTTCCAGTACAGGGTCATGTGACACTCTGAGCTAACATCCGGTGCTCAGAGCACATAATAGACTGTTCCTTGTTCCCACGGTACAGTCCCAAAACATCAACATCCTGTTTGGCTTTCCAGCCATCTGGAGCACTCAGCAGCATTGCTCCTTTTTCGTAACACCCCACCCCGCTTTCCTTTTTCACACTTTAAAGCACACACAAGAGGCGAACAGTTTAATGATGATCTTGGAAAGCAATGTTTTGGAAATGAATAAGCAGGAAAATGAATGTGATAAGGACACAGGTAAATGAACCTTCCTGGCAATGATACAAGTGAACCTCATTTCCAAGATGTTTGTCATGATGACAAGGGCAGAAGCAGACTGCAGGTCCCTCCTGTCCAAATTTAGCAGGATGGCAGACAACTGGCACTGTGTGGCAAGCAGTGCTAGCCCAAGACGTTTTACTGCTGGAAGTGGAGTTAAAATGGTCCCTGTTCACCCACCTAATTATGGGCAATGCTCTTAAAAAGACTTGCTGCACCAGTCTGGCTTCAATTCCTTCCGTCATCTACCTTGGACAGAGGGGACCTTTTTCAGTCTGAAGGGCATATTCCCTTGTGGACAACCATCTGGGGGCTGAGCTAGATCAATGAATGCCACTCTTAGACTGTGAACACACTCCCATTTACTGTGCACTCATGGTGTTTCCTGCTCTGGGTTTTTAATCCATGTTCACACATTTCCCAAAATGCATATTTATCCTGTACTTCATTATAAAATACTACTGTTGGATACATTGTTTCTCAAAGCAGCTTCACACTGATTAGAGTCCTTAAGTCATTCCTAATTTGTCTCTTTTGGTGTGTACAGAAAAAGTCAGAGGTTTCTATACCTACACACCCCAAACTCATTCCAGGCAAGTGAGAGGCATTAACCCGGTTCAGGGATACATTCCAGCCAGGCAAAGACACTTAAGGCAGGCCTGGGATCTTCCCTAAGTAGCACCTGGAAAGGTGCTAGTGGTGGGTTGCCCCAACAATGATGTCAGGCCATTGATGTTGTTTTAAGAGCTGATGATCTGAGCTCCCTGGCCTGGGCTTCTTTTCCTCTGCCTTTCCTCAGGGCACACAAGTCTTAAGTACCACCAGGAGAGTCTGGAGACAGGCTACTTCCAAGCTGTAGAGCAACATCATCTGACAAAAGGATAAATGCAAGAAACATTAAGGTAATATGTGCTTACCCAGGGGGAGGAGTAACTACTGCATTTGACCATTGACTGCATGTGGATATGCTAGGAACACAGGAAGCTGTCTTCTGGCCCACCTCTCTCAGTGATTATTTTCATTGACTTCTCCAGGACTTCAGATGGGTGTTTCTCTCAACTCTACTGGGGATTGAACCTTCTAGTTTGGGATTGAACCTTCTAGTTTGGGATTGAACCTTCTGCATGCAAAGCATCCGCTTTCAGCCATGGCACTTTCTCTTTCTGTAGTCCTGCTGGCATTGTATAGAATGTTGCCATCTCTTTCGTTGTTGCTGTCATCACAAAAGTTAGTTTTCTCACGCAAGTGAAGCTTTCCTCATTACTTTATCCCTGTAAATCCAAAGTGGCTAACGATGCAATCCTATCGATGAAAACCCAAAACCAAACCATCAATTCAGCCCAGGTGTTTAAAAACCTGCTTCACGTGTTTGTGCGAATGTGTTGTTAACAAAATCTGTTGTCAATTGCCTCAAGGATCATTCAGCAGGAAGGCAGATTATAAAATCTTCTAAATAAATATAGAAACTTTGTTCACTCTGCTAAATGGAAGCATAAGATGTTACATTTAGCTCTCCATCCCTTTCACAGGCAGACTGCCGGAAGAAGATGGAGTGGCAGAGATGACTTCTTACTCTGGTCTGTGTGGAATTTCACCCCTAGGTAAGAAGAGCAGCTGTAACAATGGAGCTGCCAACACATCAATCATGCCGTGTGTGTCGTAATCTTCCTTTCCTAGCCCTGTTCCGAAATGCTGCTTTATCTTTCAAACAGTTGGTTCCTCTTGAGCTTAGCTGTAACTAGGACGGCAGGATAGGAAGAGGCCATGCGCCTGGGTTCTGCTCCTGCAGATAGCGGATAAGGGATGTACTTGGTGCCCCATCCATCATCTCTCTCAAAAGCAGACAATGCTGAGGACAGCAGATTTCAGAAAACAAAAGCAAACAGCCCTAGAGCTAGTCCCAGTGAGAACTGCATATAAGTTTTAAGCAAGATAAATGAATGCTCCGAAGCAATGCAAGTTTGATTATATTTAAATTCAATTTTAGCTGAGGGGAGATTAGTTTTGAGGCTTGCTCGTTCAAGGAGAAAAACGTAATTCCCCCCTACCCCCCCTTTTGTCATATCAGTAAGACGAATCTATGCAAACTGCAAGGTTTGGGGCTCTTCCAAGCTTTGTTTTGATTTTTTCTTTTTGTGTTCTAGCCACATCCACAAAATGCCATGCTGAGCATCGGGCTTGAAATAGACTCCAAAGAGTGAATGTCAATGTCAGCCAGACCTCTTACATTTGCATTTTGTTTTGTGACAGAATTAAAACAACAACACTGATTATGTTCACCAGTTGGGAGGTGCAGAACTGTTTGCAGACCCTTCAAGTGTCCCCATTTTCCAGGGACGTCCCTGATTTAGAGAAGCCATCCCGGTTTCTGATTTTATCTTGGAATGCCCTACTTTCCCTTAGGATGTCCCCATTTTCATTGGATAAATGTTGGAGGGTATGTGTTTGTGCTTCGAGGCATATTCAAGAGGGATCCGGATTTTTTCTTCTCACTCAGTTCATTGGTGTAAAGGAGGGACGAGGGACCTGTGGGCCTTCAGATGCTGTTGGAATCCAACTCCCATTAGCCCCAGCCACCATGACAGATTGTCAGGGATGGTGGGAGCTGTAGTCTGAGATCATCTGAAAAGCCACAGGTTACCCATCCCTGTTTTAAAGGGACCCATAGGGCCATTTAGTCTTACCCCTTCAGCCCAAAGGCAGGGCTACTCAGCTGAGCAATTAAACGTGAACTGCACATTTCCTAACACAGAAAGGTGTTGCACAATAACAATAATAAAAGCACAATAGATGTGTTTGCAGAGCAAACAGCTCAAGATGATTCAAGCAAGCCACAGAATCGGCAACATTTTATCTGAGTTATCTCCCATGTGATGGTAGAGCGAACAACAGCTTTTGCAACATGAAGATACATTATTATATTTTATTCATATATAGGAAGGAACTCCTCCTTGTTTAAAAGTCCAAGTGGAATCTTGGGGCTCATTTCTTCAAAACCCTTAATTTTTCTTTTCCCAGTTAATCCAACTTACTTCCCGCCTTCCCTCCCTGTTCTTATACATGTATCAAATACAGGTGAGCAAATGTACATGTGCTGTGAGCAAAATGATCTGCTGGGCTGAGCCAACACTGATTAGGGAAGGAGGGTATCGTCACCTCGTTCCAAAAAGCATTCTGCCTGTTTTATGCCGAATTGTTGCCCTAATGCAGGGCTCGGGATCCCGTAGACCTTCAGATGTTTTTCGACTCCAGCTCTACTCAGCCTTAGCCAGCATGGTCCATGGATAGGGTTGGAGAGTCCATCAACATCTGGAGGGCCACAGATTTCTCAGAGCCCTGCTCTGATATATCATAGGATATCTGTGGAGTTGGAAGGTACACCAAGGATCATCTAGTACAACCTCTTGCAACGCAGGAATATTTTGCCCAATGCAGGTCTCAAACCAATGTCCATGAGCTTAAGAGTCTCATGCTCTACCGACTGAGCCATCAATTGTAGAGATAGCAGATTTATTATTTATTCACTCAGTTTCTCTTCATGTTCATTAATATATACACCACATTTGCACCAGGCATATAAAATGCTTTTATGCCACTTTGAAAGTCATAGCTCTTCCCCACAAGAATCCTGGGAACTGTAGTCTGTTAAGGGTGTTGTGAGTCATTAGGAGATGCCTCACAGGGCTACAGTTTCCAGAATTATCAGCAAGCAATCCCTCTTCCCAAGGAAGTCTGGGAATTGTCACCCTGTCAGGAGAATGGGGAAGCCATGACTGTTTAAAATGGTCTGATAATGCTTTAAATGTAGGGTGCGGATGTGGCTGTGCTTCCAGGTCAGGATTTAAGCCATACATAATTGCCCATTCTCATTCCTTTCACACTGAAAGTTGGTTATGGTTTTATTTAACAATAATAGAAAGTCAATCCCATGTACTGTACCAAAGGTTTATTTTGCTTATTTCCCAGTCAGGTAGACAAGGGCAACTTTAAAATGTTGTTTGTTCTGGAACACAGATAAGTATGGAGGGCTAGAAGCTTAGCTGATTCCCTTTGGAGTAGAAAGCTGAGCTGGATATCTGGAAAGATTAGATGCTTTTGAGTTGTGGCTTGGAATGGGACTTTCAACTTTTAAATGACTGCATTCATAGATAAGGGTCTTTCTGCCACCCTTAGTGTGATATTCTGCCAGTTTTCATGGAGGCGGGGAGGAGATTTGAACTCGACACTTTGTTTCCTCAAAAGAATTTTTTTATTAAAGAAAAAAACTCCAAAATATGTTGGAACGAATGGAACAAGGTTTAGTTTATATTAAATTGGTCCCTAAGCATTAATAATAGCATGAGTTTCAGTTTTTTTCTACAGACCATAAACATCAACTCTAGTATTTTTCTGAAGGCAACCACAGCAGAGAGAGAAACCCCTCCCCCAAACATTACACACACACACACACACACACACCCCTTTTAAAAGAAGAGTATAACAAATGATCAGAACTGGCTAAAAATATGGGCAGTGTTGATTCAGAACTTGCCTTGCTTTTAGTCATTGTAGCCTAATTTTCTGCATAAAACCATTGCCCATTTCCACCTTCCAGTCCAAAAATCGTGGCCATTTCTAAAGAAGTAGGACCTGAAGCAAAGGAGAAGAACTTTCCGAAAGTAAGAGCTGTTCAACAGTGGAACGGACTCCTTTGGACTGTGATGGAGTCTTTTTCATTGGACGTTTGTGAGCAGAGGCTGGATGGCCATCTGTTATAGATGCTTTAGTTGAGATTCCTCCACTCCAGGGGGTTGGACTTGGGTGTCCCCAAGGGCCCATTCTAACTCTACAATTCTATGATTCTAAATCCCTGCTTATGCAATGGCCTGTGAATATTTCATTAATGAAGATAAAAATGCATGTTGTGTCTTAAGTTGCATCAAATAATGGATACAAGATACATTGCACAAACTTTATTGACTGATGTGGGAGCCGAGAGAACTGTGAAACAAACATTATTCATGTGCCTAAGCTTGAGTCCCAAATCCAATTGGAAAAGTTAAATGGTCATTATAATTCTTTTTTTAAATGCAGAAGCCTGCTGATTTATACACTTTCCCCCTTTATTCATAATTATGGTTTAGAATTAATTGAATTGCCTGGGGCTTTTTTGTACTGTATATGCTAATGGAGTCTAAAAATTGTTTTTTCCCCTTCTGTCTGTATTAACTTATCTAAGAAATGACATATTCCTAAAATCTGCTGTCAAGATTGCTCAGCTGAACAGCTTTAGAATTCACAATTCAACCTGTGCATTCCTATGTTTTCCCAATCTATTTAGGTTTTATTTTTAAAGAGGCCTTTCAAATATTATCGAGGAGCACAGTGCCGGAAATTATATTTATTACTGAGATTTGATATTCACACATTTGCTTCTTGATATGCCTGTTGTCAGGGACGTTGTGTGGTTCTTAGGCTGTCTGGAATGTGGCTTGTGACTTTGTGAAACTGAGCTGATGCTAATCAGAATTAGATGGGGCAGGATTCAGCTAATGAACCCCACCAGCAAAACGACACATCAGGACTTCCACTAGCACAGCAGTGTAAGCCTTGGGACCCATGCAAACCCCTATGTGAACACCATGTTATAGCATACTATTTCAACATAACGGGGAAGTATTTTTGGATTCAGAAGCAGTGCACAGTACTGAAATCACAGAGACATATTGTTACTATGAGCGTAATCTTTTTTAAAATCTGTTTTTAAAATTAACATTCCAATTCACACTTGTCACCCTCTGAGAAATCTACCTTCACTCCACATAATTCAATTTGCTGTGGTTTAGCCTTGTCCTGTTCATCCTAATGTGCATAATTCCCTCACATTCCTGTAATTTGCCTTGATTCGTTCTGTTGTTCTGTTTGTCCTTGCGAAAAGACAGTGAGTGGAGGCAAACAAATTGAGACAACACCTTGAGTGTTTTCACTTGGCTGGAATGTGTCCTTAAACTCTGGTGATATGTCTCGCTTGCCTGGATAGAGGCATATGCGAAAGTGTGTGGAAAGTAGTCGACTGCACAGAAGGAAAATGAACATTTGTTGTTCTGCTGCTTTGCCTCTGGCCCTGCTCACTGCTGGCCCCTGGCAAGTTGCCCAGAAGAGAATGTGGCCCTCAGGCAAGAAAAATGGCTTCAGCTCCCCTGCTTTAATGTATTCTGCTTGATTTTATTTGTTATATAGATATATATCGTATATACACATAGATATATATCTTATATGACTTTGTGGGATAGAAATAGCAGCAATAATAGAAAAATTATGTGTTGAAGAAGCACAGCCAGTAGCCATGCCAATGTCAGGAATGGGGCTCATGTAGTTGTTCCATGCTCTCCTCATGTGTTCACTGAATGTGTGAGGAGTACCACTCTATTCTGCTTTGGTCAGGCCACACCTGGAATACTGTGTTCAATTCTGGGCACCACAATTTAAGAAGGATGTTGACAAGCTGGAACATGTGCAGAGGAGGGCAACCAAGATGAATAAGGGTCTGGAAACCAGGCCTTATGAGGGACAATTGTAGGAGCTGGGTATGTTTAGCCTGAAAAAGAGGAGACTGAGAGGAGATATGATAGCCATCTTCAAATAAGGACTGTCACATGGAAGAGGGAACAAGCTTGTTTGCTCCTGCTCAAACCAATGGCTTCAAGTTACGAGAAAGGAGATTCCAACTAAACACCAGGAAGAAGTTTCTGACAGTAAGGGTTCTTTGACAGTGGAACAGACTCCCTCAGGAGGTAAAGGACTCATCTTCCTTGGAGGGTTTAAGCAGAAGCTGGATGGCCATCTGTCTTGGATGCTCTAGCTGCAGTGACACCTGCATTGCAGGGGCTTGGACTAGATGACCCTTGCAGTCCCTTCCAACTCCACAATTCTATGATTCTACGACTTTGTTGGAACAGCCCTTTGGTCTATTTACAGATTATCCTTGCTTTCACATGGGCCTCTAATCTAAAGCAATTACTCACTTGCAATCACACCTGGGGAAAAAACAAAACAAAACCCCAAGGTAAAAATAGTCTTGGCCCTTGCATTTCTGACAACTGACCTAAAAGTGGGGCATGGACACCCAGCCAGGCCATTTGTTTTAGTGAGCTGGCCACCCTACACACAGGAGTTTGCTCCATACCAGAAGGTGAACATGACTTTTTCAAATCAGTAGTCAGTATAGGCTCTTCTGCCTTGAAAGGTAGTTCTAAAGGGGCAGTGATGGATCACCCCTGCTGGGAGCGCTGGTCTCCTCCTCTCTTTTTGTCCTTGAAATGTTACAGGTTGCATTCTGTGCTTGAAATCAGGTGGCTGTTAGGAACAGAAAGTCTCTCGTTATCTGCGGTGAAGAATTCAGTTCGCCTGCTCTTCTTGACAGTGTATTATTCAAGATAAACTGCTTGAACCATGTCACATTCTCTCACACGCATACAGACACCTACAAATGCATCAGCAACAGTGTGAATTTAGCAGTCCAGAGCAGTGCAAATTGTTTTTGGTCAACATGGGTGCCTTCTCATTCACTGTTCCCTTCTGCAGAATTATATGAATAACTTCATGGTGGTTCACACACACATACTGGTATATTTCAGATTACCTATGCATATCCAAACTTATAAATGTTTCAAAGTCAATAAGGAAAAAACAATGGATTTTTATTATTAACAGTACAAGGAAACTGATTTTCTATGAAAATTTCATGTCAATATGATTACTACTACTACTATTTAAATTTCTATTCTGCCCTTCATCCAAAGATCACAGGGTGCTTTACAATATATATAAAAAACAAAAATATATAGTGCAGCTTTCAATGTGGGGTTCCTCAGAGTTTGATTTCATCCCCCATGCTGTTTAACATCTACGTGAACCTGCTGAGCAGGGTTATCTGGAAGTTTGGTGTACATTGTCAACAATATAACAATATGTTGATGACACACAACTCTACTTCTCCTTTACATCTGCAGGTGAGGCAGTGGATGAGCTGGAGTGTTGTCTTGCCTCGGTAATGGACTGGATGAGAGCCAACAAATTGAAGTTCAATCCAGTTAAGACTGAGACACTGTTAGTGGGTGGCTCCCTAGGCTGGATGAATGGGAGGTTGCCTGCTCTTGATGGCGTTACAGCTTGGAGGTACTTCTCGATCAATAGCTGTCACTTGAGGCTCAGGTGGCCTTAATGGGCTAGAGTGCCTTCCATCAACTTTGGCTGGTGCCCAACTATGCCCCTGTCTGGACAGGGATAGCCTTACCTCTGTTGTTGATGCTCTGGTAACCTCTAGGTTGGATTACTGCAGCACGCTATACATGAGGCTGCCTCTGAAGCTCATTCAGAAACTTCAGCTGGTGCAGAAATCAGCAACCACATTGCTCACATCAAAAGTCATAATAAAAGTTATCATGACCAAAACAGCCTGATGACAAACTTGCAATTGGCCATATTAGTGTCTTTGAGAGACATTGCAAAGCATTTCACTCTGAATAGTATCAGAGATGATGTGGTCTTCTACAACCATAGGTCAGTGAAAGAGCAATTGCTTTGCTTGTGGAAGGTCTAGATTTAATCCCTGGCATCTCTAGGTAGGGCTTGGAGAGATGGAACTGTGGTCTGACTTGGTACCTGCTGCATTCTCTCTCTGGGAGAGAAACTATCTGTCTGCAAAGTGTCTCATATGCATATGGCTGGTCACTGAGAGAACAAGATACTGGACTAGATGGGTGTTGGCTTGTTCCAGCAAGGCTGTTTTGTTGAAAATTGAATGATTCTGTCTTGGATCCAAACTTAAAGAATGGAAGGGTTCCTCCTGTCCATGCAGGAGCTATTGATGGAATGGGAGAGGCAGGTTTTGCTGATTCTCTACCAACAATTACCTAATCCCTGTTCCAGAAGGTCCCCTCAAGCCCAGGCACAGATATTTTTGAATGAGGCAACAATTGACTCCTGCACTTTTGCCAGTGGGAGCATCCTCTGAGCAGAATTTCAGTCAAGGGATTCTCTGACTGCTGGTAATCAAGCTGGGAACCAAACCTCTTGAAATGTCCAGAACAGAGGCCAAGAAAGAGAAGAGTTCCTTTTATGGAACAATTATTTCTGGGAGGTGGTGGTGAGTGATTTCAGCAAAAGTCACAGGAGAAACAACAACCCCTGTTGTGCCATTGCCAACTGAACAAGCAAATGTGAAATGTGACTCTGTCCCTCAGTGGGACCCTTGTAGAAAATTAGTCCTGTTTGTCTTTCTGACATCCACTGAATCTAAGGGTAAATTATTGCAGCTTCTGTTGAAACATATTAGAAGCACCTCTGCTTTATTAATCTCCCTCATCTCTGCTGCAATTACCTGGCCAAGGGGAAAAAAAGTTAATTTGAAATGCTGACTTTGTGCATTTTGAAGTCAGCTTGCATCCCAAGTTTGCTTTCGGTTTACTTCTGAACAGGGATGGCATGGTTCTGGTGTGTGTGTGTGTGTGTGTGTGTGTGACAAGTCCCAACTGATTTAGATCAGGTTTTGAAAATACCCATATTGCATTGTTTGGGAGCTTGAGAAATGCCACAATGCACTCTATGTGGGGTTTCCTTTGCACTTGATCTGGAAGCTGCTGTTAACACAGAATGCTACAACACAATGGCTGACAGGAGTGGGACTCCATCTGCACATAACACCTCTGCTCACAGATCAGCATCGGTTTCCCATGTGCTACTGGGTCAAGGTCAAGGAGTTCATAGAACTGTAGAGTTGGAAAGGATTCTGAGGGTCATCTAGTCCAACCCCCTGCAATACAGGAATCTTAACGAAAGCATCCATGACTGATGGCCATCCAACCTCTGCTTAAAAACCTGTATTAGTATATAAAGTCCTAAACAGTTTGGAACCAGTATTCTTAAACGGTTGCGTTACTCCATGTATATCCACTTGAGAGCTTTGATCTGCAGAACTGGGACCTTTGCAAGTGTCACATAATACTCATTCTGCACCTGTAAGAAATCATTATTTTAGTGTGCTGGCACCCACACTTTGGAACTCCCTGCCAATTGACACCAAGCAGGCATCTTTGCTGTACTCTTTTCAGCATCTACTTAAAACATTTTTGTTTAGGCAAGCCAACCAGACATGTGGAATGTTGACATGTGCTTTATTTTTTTTTAGCTACTGCAGATTTTAACCATCATTTGAATATGTTTTCATGTTTCATTTTATACACTTAGAGATGTGTGTGTGTGTTTTACAATCAAGCAATATATAAAATATATTATCTAAATATGCTGAATTGTGGTGGTAAATAGTGTTTATCTACACCCATTTAAAAAGATTCCTTTCCCCCTCTCGGCAAACTTTTGGAACCCACAGCCAAAATCTGATAGCTTTATTCATGTATGTCTTTCTTTTTCCTGGAAACATTTCTATCCTGCCTTTTTGGATTTCCAAGATGTCCAAGTTTTCAAGCTTATGTTTGGCTTTCTGCTGTACATTTCCCAGCAGTGTCCCCTTTTCTGAGTGAGTGCTCCACATGAAGCTTTACTGTGCATTTAAAGAGACTGTAGCTTTTAGGATGTGCTAATCAGAACTTATGGCCGGTAGCGGGTGAACTACGAGATAAAGAGTCCCAGTGCTGGCCTGTTGACTTAAGAGAGCATGAAGGAGCAATTTCATGGCTAATAAAGCCTTCTCTCAAGGAGGCCTTTCAAAGAAATGGACATTGGCTTTCCACAAGGAATATAGAAGTGGATATTCAGTAATCTGCTAATGCAGGGTATATAATCTCATCCTGCTGGACCTAGACAATCACTCTATTTCCACTTTGGGTGGAACCCTCTCCTCGGAAAAGGAACAGGGCCAACTCACCTATAGCTGAAATGGCTCTCACTGATACAGGTCCAAATGGCTCCTACTGATACAGGTCTCAGCATTTATACATTGCTTTTGCCCTCATTTTACCACATATACCCCCTCTATCCCCCTGAGTAAAATATTTTCCCTCCCATTGTTTATTCTCCTCCAGTGGAGGAGGATACTGTTAACAAAATCATTTAAATAACAGAGACTGAGTCCAGAGAGAGAAGAAAATCCTGATAACACCTTACATACCAAAACAAAAACAGTGTGCAGTTTAAGAAGAAAGGAACCAAGAGCTTTTGTCTTTCTTAGGTCAGGCCCTGCACATAGCAGGGAGACATTCAACCAGACTGACAGAAGAAACTTTCCTTAGAACTATAGAGGCATTCACTGGATTACCTCAGTGAACATCATGCCAAGTTGCCTGGTTGCAAAGCAACACCTCCATGCACCCCCTTCAGTAGCTGACATCAGAATTAACCCTTAAGTCAACACAATAATGATCTCTGCTGTTGCACTTCCAAAAGATGCCTCCATTAGATGATCTGCTTCCTGCTACACTGCATTGATAACATGCTGATAATGAAGAGAAGGGGCTTTGGTAGCCAAGAAAGTGTCACTTCTGAGCTTGAAATACTGCCTTCATTTTAGCGGCGCTGGCCACTTGTGGGCATAGCAAATCTGCCCCTTGAGAACGCAGACTTTTCCCAAAGCAAGTCTGTTGTTTAGTAGGAGTTCCTGTATGCCCCAATTTATGTCCCCCCCTTTATATTTGTAATTCAAGCAAAAAAATAATAATGAAACAAAACACCATTGCTCTTTAATCCAAAGAAAATCAAACCCAAACCCAAACCCAAACCCAGGCATTGCTGTCCCTGAAACATCTCACAGTTCATGGAAACAGGGGGCCTGCAACACCCCACTCTCCAAGGAAGCCTCAAATCCCCTCTATCATCACTGAAGCAATGCAGTATGAAAGCCGTATGTGCAAGCAGCTTCCCGTCATTATATATTGCTTGTGATTATATAGTTTCACACTAATAGCCTCTAGAGAAATATACCTTCTCTTTTTCTCGCTTTCTCTTCTATTAAGCTCCCTGTAATATTTTAGCACAGGCTTCATCTTCCGTGCCTAGTACACTGGACAACTATACACAGCTGACATATCGCTTTGGGAAAATAAACTCATCTTGGCCTTTTAAAAGCTTGGAGGGAAACAAATAGGAAGATTAACTAGTTCTAATTGATGGCATTTGTTTAATGGGGAGTTGTTTATTCCAGCTGGAGAGAACACAGTGTCCTCCATGGGCTGAACAATTTAAGCAGCATTATTTTAAGGTTGCCTATTTTAACTTGCACACAATTGTACACACATTGTAATCATCATCATGTAGCAGAGGCACAATCCTTTGCTTTGCTTTATGAAACATGGTTCCTGCGGCAGTGTGCCCATCAGCTTTTCCATTATCCCTTCTCACCAAGTAGTCATACTGTATCCCGGGGTGGTTTCCAAAAGTCATTATTTTGCTCTGCAAAACTTTTCCAAGTGGTGGATGGGATGCTCAGGACAGCATCTGATGGTATAGTTTCCTTTGGTGGAGACAGTGCTGGAGAATCTATGGTATCTTTGCAAGAACCTGTAACCAAGGCATTATAGTGATGTAGCAGCTCTGTAGCGCTACAGGCTAGGAACTGCAAAGGCCAAGCCGGCTCTTACTACAACAAAAGCCACAGGGATCTCCTTCAAAAGGGATTTTTGGACAGTTCTGCTAGAGCAAGCAAAACTGGTTTCGACCATCCGTTAACTCAAAGTGAGTCAAAGTGCATTCCAGGTTGCTGATCCTCCAAATGGGTTGAAGCATTCCTGTTGCACTGATTGTTTCTAAATCCAGTTGGATGGTTGCTGTAAGCCCGAGAGAGAATGGCATCTATGCATGTCACATAACAGACCAGCTGTTGCTGGTCAACTTGCTTATCACTAATGAGATGGCCTATGGACAGCTAATGTAGAAAGGTACTCTGGCAGAAGTGGCCTATGTGATGTCCTTCAGATGATATTCCATCTTTATAAAATATAAATATCGCATCATACAATCCCAAACAAATATTTTGGATTGTGTCTAGTATGTGAATCTTAATTTAGTTGTTTCATGTGTACATAAATATCTGCTTAGCTTCAGCAGTAGAAGTAGACTTCTCTATGTTTGCTTCACACATTTACAAATTGATAAATTGTACTCTGCTAATCCAGAGTCTGTCTGATGCCTTACTAGAATTGAACCTTTTTATTTTGGACATGAGGTTTCTGCTAACATAATTGAAAATGAATCTGCATATTTGTAACAGCAAATCAGTTCTTATTGATTGCTGCAGTGAATGACTGAACCACAGGCAGTAGATAACTATGGTTGAGAATCACAACAGTCTGATACTCCACTTATTGATGTGTCTGTAATCATCTCTAATATATTATGAATGTGCATCATATATAACATCTATTGATTACTATTAAACCTTTATAAGTTATGTATGAATTGAAGATGAAATGAATAGGTCTTTTCAGTCCATTAACATCTTCAGCAGTTTCAAAGTCTTTGCTCTTTAGATTTTTAGAGCCTATCTGCACATTGAGAATCATCAGCTGGAATAGTCCTGTTGATATCAGAGCAGTTCAATCCATATGTTGTGTTTCTCCAGACAAAGACCAGTTCCTGGAGATCTTCAACTGGTGGTGGCTATTGCATTCAGGTCCTGCTTAAAGGTTGACCACTATGAAAAACCAGGTGTTCAGCTAGGTCCACATGATCCTGCAGGGCTCTTCTTATGTTGTCCTATAGAGGTGCTTTCTTTTTTTCTCCTTCCCTTATGTAAGCTAAGAAGTACAGATAGGTAGTCAAAGCATGGGCTTTCTATAACTTGCAGGTATACACTACAGGTAATTCATGGTTGATCATTCATTGCTTTTAGGCGATAAGCTCTATGGTAAAGGTAAAGGGACCCCTGACCATTAGGTCCAGTCATGGCCGGCTCTGGGGTTGCGGTGCTCATCTCGCTTTATTGGCCAAGGGAGCCGGCGTACAGCTTCCGGGTCATGTGGCCAGCATGACTAAGCCATGGAAACACCGTTTACCTTCCCGCTGGAGCAGTACCTATTTATCTACTTGCACTTTGAAGTGCTTTCGAACTGCTAGGTTGGCAGGAGCAGGGACCGAGCAACGGGAGCTCACCCCGTCGCGGGGATCCGAACCACTGACCTTCTGATTGGCAAGTCCTGGGCTCTGTGGTTTAACCCACAGCACCAGCTGCGTCCCTAGCCTCTATGGTACATTTTGCCAAAACATTTTGGTGGAAGCAGAACCCAACCAAGACGATAGAGTGACAGAGGACACCAAACAAAATATGTCTCTTCAGTGCTGATATTAGGAACCAGCTTGAAAGGAGTGGCTCTCCCTTTCTGTGGGACACCATTTGAGGATGGATGCCACAGGGTGGCCAATGCACTGTGGGTATCTTGTGCTTTAAGATGCTTGCTCTATCAGACCAGCTGCTCCTCTTGCTGCTGCCTGAAGATACGTGAGTGTGTTAGATAGTCTCGGCCTGATGCCTAGTATTGCACTCCATTTGGAACCAGGGTTTTAAGTCAGCTGAGCTGAAAGAGGCCTTCTGGTGTCTTTGCTCTCTCACCTCTCTCTCTAAAAAATTTCTAGTGCTTGAGAGTGGGAAATGGGAAGATAATGTCAGCCGCCTCTCTTTTGTCTACCATTCCCAGCCGAGAGCCTGTAGTGGTTAGAGCACTGTACCAGGTCTGAGGAGACACAGGTTGAAATCCCCACTGGGTGGTTTTGGGCCACTCACTCTTTCTCTCAGCCTAACCTACTTCACAGGATTGTTGTGAGGCTAAAATGGGGGGAGCTGTGAGCTCCTTGGAGGAGAGGTGGCATATCAACATAATAAAAAATAAATAAGCCCACCTTAAATGGGCTTAAAGTGGGGGGGGGATAAAGTTCCTTGGAGGAGAGGCGAGAAATAAATGCAATTATTAATAAAATAATGGCATAATAATGAAATGGTTGGAAAAGAATGGTTCATTGCAGTTGAGTGAGATGATGCTTGTGGATGCATGTGGAGTGTCAGTAAAGGCAGGGTGAATTGTATATGTAACAGGAAACAGAAAAGAAAGCAAAATAAATATGGAGTATTTTTTTAAGAGTTCCATACATTTTCACCTTCACATTTCATCTTTTTGCAAAGGAAAAAGTATTGACTAGGTTATGTCAACATGTTCTGAAGACAGACCCAGTCTGGCTTCTCATAAGTGATATGTTGTTCTTTGTTTATTCAGTGCTTTCAGGAAACAGCTGCTTCCTAAGCAGCTCATTATTTTTATTATTTTTATTTTTTGTAGAAGACTGACTTTTGCCACTAGAGGTCTCACCATCCATTGCTACCAAGTTGTTTTGAGAAGTTTTCAGATTATGCACTCTAGGATCCATATCGCAGTAGATTTTGAGTATGTAACAGAACTTTGGATCTTATCCCTCTAGCAGTCAGGTGTGCTATTGCAGCTGTACAGCTCAAATTCAGTATGATTTTAAGAGTTGTCTTTGCTTAATTCTCATCCTTGATTAACTGCAAGTTTCTGATAAGATGCTGCACAGAAAAATGCCCAGAAAATGCACGTTTGTGAAAATAACACACAAAGATGCATTATTTTAGGGGGAAATCACTTTGCAGAAATATGCATGTTGGGTGAAACCGCAAACAAAGATGTACTTATTAGGAGAAATTCGTTGTTGTTGTTTCCAAACTGTTGCAAAAATCTGGAGAACTGAATGTAAGACTGGAAGAATGAAAAGCTATGAAAACAAAAAAGGTTGACTGATTTGTCCATCTCCAAGGATGAGTCATTCAAGTCATTTCTTAGCTTGGCAGGAAGCCTTGAAATTTCCCCACCTTGAGTAGTACGGTAACCTCAGCATGCCAGCTGCAAAAAAGACAGCACACTGTAGCCAGGTGCTGAAAAACCAGAACCTGGATGTGGGGGGAAGAAATAGCAGGACCATATGCATGAAACCGGCAGGGATCAGTTCAGCCTGTATCATTGTACAACCCCAGGGCCATGTGAACGTGACTTAAACCAGCTATATGAAGGGGAGAGGAGTTTGACATCCTATGAGGTTGTATGAATTCCATGCAAGTCATTCTTTTGGTATGAGATCAAGTGAAGTTTTATACATAGAATGGATGCACAGGCAGAGGAAGAACTAATGGCTCTTTGTTGGTACTTCCATTGTAATGTGTGCTCCAGATATGTGCAGTGCTGTATACAGACATGGAAGGTGGCTTAAAGTAATTCTTTTGTCAGTATTTCTGTGCAGTATCCATGGTCACACTCAGCTATATTTCCAGTCCCGTGTGTATAATCTGACTACTGTGCCATTTATTTTTTTTAATTTGGGTGCAGGTGTGCACAGGGTAGAGAGCTGGAAAGCCACTTCTTCATTGGCAAACAAAAGCATGGATTTTCATCACCTTTGCATATGTGAATTTATCCGTATGCATGCACACTTCAAAATATTTTCTGTTATTTGAACAGAAGCACGCTGCATCTCACCATTGTGGGGAAGATTGTGACCCAGTGAGCTGTGCAAGATGCCAAATGTTGCTGGGCAACTGCAAGGCTTTTGCTTTGCCTCCTTATGGGTCTTTAAACCAGAGCAGCCCTTCAAAAAGAATACTGCCCTCTGACGGCCTTTCAAACAGAGAACTGTCCTCTGTAAACTAAGATACATGAGCACCACAAGGAGGAATAAAATCACAACATGCCATCCCTACTGAGACCCAAGAAATGCACTCTATAGCCCATTTCCTGGGGTATTCCATAGGACTCAATGAAACTTACTTCTAATGAGATAGGATTGTGCTGTTAGTTTGAAACCCTTAACACATGTAATAGAGAGCAAGCCCCACTGAACACAGGAAAGCTTAACTGTTTATTTGTGAAGGAGGAGGAGAGGGAGAGAACCAGAACAGGCAAGGGCCACACAATTTTCTCCCAGCACAGAAGCAACTGTGGCATCTGAACCAAAGAAACTTCAGGTGCTAAGCAGTTGTACAACTGTACTGCTGAAGCACCCACTGTTTCTTTTTCAAGGAAGAACAGTAGGGACCTCTCAGGTGCCACCCATGTGACTTCCTAGGCAGCACCTATGTGACTTCATGGGTGTCCCACTAGGTCTAGGTTCCCCTAGCTTCCACTGGGGTTTACCAGTGACCCATCATACTTGGCAACTGTGCTTGATAATTCACAATATTGATCTGATAAAGCGGAATGATCATATTGGTGAAACAGTGGGTTGTACACCTCTTTTTATATTCCAAGTTTGCCAGTAGGCAGGTTGGTTCTGCCTAACGAAGAACAGAGACAATCATCATCAAAGACACATGATACCTTTAAAGCACATTCAAAGCTCTCCCTCTAAAAAAAGAATTCTGCACACTATAGTTTGATAAGGGCTGTTGGGATTTGTAACTCTGGCAGGAGTAGACTACAGGATGTGCTTTGAATGTGCTTTAAAGGTATCGTGTGTATGCAACCTGGGAAATCTCAGGCTAAAAGCATCTACCCAGCTTGTGGAAAAAGACAGGATCCCCAAATGTCCTGTTCAGGTGTCTGAAATAATCCACCGTGATTCATGCCGAGAAACAGGAAAGCACTTAGTGACCTGCAGCGCAAATGTGCTAAACTCATGCAGTTAGATGGGGCAGACAGAAAGGTCACGGCAGTATCCATTCCAAACCACAAACAGAGGCCATGTGGTTAGGTTATTTCCAGACAATTACACTGTTTCCCCCTTTATCTCCATATGTAACTGGCGATTAAATTGTTTACAGTACGCAGCAACATTCTAACAAGAAGGTCACTCTCATTTCCTTCTTTATGCCAAACAGTACATAGGAATCATAGTAATCATAATATTTAAAAATCTGCACTCAGCAAGCATGCTCAGAAAGAGGATATGAATTCATCAGTGCAAATACCAGATTGGAACTTTCATACTTCCAGAGTGATAGGAGAACATTACGACGAGTTCTGGCCCTGCCATGCAGCAGATGTGAATTTACTTGCTCCAGGTGCCACCATAAGTTGGTGTGTGTGTGTGTGTGTGTGTGTGTGTGTGTGTGTGTAAATGGAGGCAGGAATTGATGACTGAATGGTACAGCAAGGTATTTGAAAGCTATGGCACTAGTACGCAGCAGGGGCCTTGGGTTCTTCTTTCAGCAGCAAAATACCATATGCTGTACAAGGGGTCTATATCTTTAGGATTGCCATATTTCAAAGAGTGAAAATCAGGACAGAAAAGTCATTGAGCCAAAGTTGTTGAGCTGTGTTTGTTTGTTTGGCAAATAGCAAAAAAATGCGGTTTTGATCTATTTTTTATGGAAAATTGGCAAAAATGGCACTGCTGGCATGGGCTGCCGGATTTTGAACTGATTTCTGCCCAGACACTGCTGTCGACATATGGCAATCCTAAGGGTAGATTCCCTAGCTTGAAATGTTTCTCTTTCAGACCACTGTCTACCATGGCAGAGCTATTCGCTCAGGGAAATTGTGTGGCCCAAACAGACATCACTCTCTTCCTTGTTTCCTGCTGATGTAAAGCTCCACCAGGGTCTGGTCTCTTTCAAGCAGGAAAAAGGTGCTGTACTGTTTGGTTTCCCTCATTTTTCCAAAATAAATCTGTCTCCCAGCATCAATCTGAGTCACAGGAGAGCTAGTGGAGATGGAGAACCTGCCTAGTGATTAGCACAAGAAGACTCAAGAATCTGGCACTCTGATGCAAGTCAACATTATTGGTTAGAGGGCCCCATTCTTGCTCATTTCTGGAGCATATTGGGTCAACCTGATGCTAGTTGAGTAAGGGTGAAAGCAGGAAGCTCTGCTTGGTATTGTCATATACTCTGATTCAGAAGCAGAGTTTTTGCTGGATTGTGGAGGGTCCTCAAATAGTTTGGATGTATAAAAAGGCATTAAGGATCTGCAATGTGCTGCACTTTCCATCTGAACCCTAAGATATGGATACATACATATGTATACCCATGGCACCCAATGTGTTTCTCATTTCCTGTCTTAAGAAGTCAAAGCCCAAAAGTCTATACTGATCTGTGCACAAACACCACAAGAAATGCAAAGTCTACAAAAGGAATAATGGAAAAGTAGGATAATTGATTTTTCTTTTAATATTTTCCACTGTTCTAGTTGCACAAGAGCATGCACCTGTCAGCCTGGCAACATGTGTTTATTAGATGTGCTATTTTGCATTGACTGCCTGCTAAGCATCTCCACACTGCCATGGTCCTGGCCAGAGTTTGTGGTTGTTGTTTTGAAATGACATTTTCAATGATAAACCTGTGTGCTTAATATCACTTGCAGTTTGGCCCAGTGCTCAGGAATGACAGCAGCTTAGGTTAGAAGAATTGCATTTTTCTAGGTTCCATTGCTGCTCAGTATTCAACCACTTCCATATGAAAGGACCAACAAGGGTTGTTGTTGGGTTGTTTTGTCCCTGATAGGGTTGTGTTCATATGAAATCGGACAAAAACATTTTAACTTCCAATAATATCCCTTGGGAATGGAACAATTCAGTTTAAATTAATCAATCCTGATGTCGATGCAGTAGAGTTTGCCTGCCTTTTGAGGAGGCTGACTGTTGGGTCTCCATCATGCCACTCGCTGCTTTGAGTTCGCCTTATTTTAGTTAGAAGGCACTCCTGGAAACAAAGGCATCTACAAAGCTCTGATCATTTTTATTCCTGCATACTCTAATTTAGATTTGGAGGAGGGATGTGGATTCCTTGAAGGTCTGTGACAACCAAAGCTGGCTTACAGAGACAAGCAGATGTATCTACAGCACTCTCTGTGGGCGAGTACTTCAGGCAGGCTGGATGTCAGCACCCAACATCTTCAGATAGTTGCTGAGAGCCCATCTGTACTGATGACTGATGCAAATTGTGCCCACCTGTCACCTACCTTAGTTTATACACAATGGCAGATGGCTGTGAACCACCTGCTATTTTAAATTTCCCACAGACTTGGGACTGGCCCTGATTTTGGTCTCACCAGCACCTTTCGCGGTCTAATTCAATTTCCTTTTCATGGTACACTAGCCATCCTTGCATAGCACACTAGTGTGCCTGAGCCGTGCCTGGGAATTACTACTGTGAGCAGACACTGTCTTTAAAATGCACACAATCATTTTCCGATCTTCATTTTTTGTCATAAGACTGTAGCATCAGGGTTCTCCTCCTGAGATTTCCTCAAAGTTACGAAGCAACTCTTCCCCCCATTGTTTTTCTCCTCCTTTTGCTGGCCTTTATTTAATCACTGTTTTATTTCCCTCATGAGTTCCAAAACTTCTCTCCCTTTCTCTCTTCTCCTTGGAGGACTAGTCTTAGAAATTCTTGCTTTATTTTATGTAAGAGGATTGATCTTTTCACACATACTGATTATATAGCCTGCAGCTATCTTGTCAGGGAAGAGACTTGTTCGCCTAAGCTGCATCATCAGCACCCCATGCCATGGCCTTTGATTCCGGATGCTGATAAGACTCAGTGAATGCCTGCACACAAGGCAAAGGAACTCTGAGGTCAAACAGCATGGCAGTTTCACAGCACAGAATGTGCATCTTTAAAAGCTCCAGTGGGAAGAGCTGAAACTGTACACACAAAGAAAAAGAAAAAAGATGTCATTGATTACTGAGTCATGATATAGCATTTTTAATACCCAGGTTTTTTTTTTTAAAAAAGCCATCCTTGGCAAACACTGCCATCATGTTTACTCTGAAGTAAATCCCACTGCATTCCTTATAACTGAGTTTAGGGTTGCAGCCTAAGTCCATTAATTTCACTACCTAAGAATTTAGCATACAGCTCACAGGATTGCAAAACCAACTTTAATCCCACAAATTAAGATGTTATTCTTAACAGTATAGATTTGAGGCTTCTGCTGAGAGGGGCTTATCCACAGCCATCAATGAACACATGGAAGTCGAGTATTCAATCCAGATCTTGCAGGTATAAATCCAACACATTTTTCAAAGGTCTCTACTGTGCAGTTTGAAAGCACGAAGTGCAAGTAGATAAATAGGTACACTTCTGGCGGGAAGGTAAACGGCATTTCCGTGCACTGCTCTGGTTCACCAGAAGCGGCTTAGTCATGCTGGCCACATGACCCGGAAGCTGTACACCGGCTCCCTCGGCCAGTAAAGCGAGATGAGCACTGCAACCCCAGAGTCATCCACGACTGGACCTAATGGTCAGGGGTCCCTTTACCTTTATTACTGTATTCTTAGGCAATGTAACAGGGTTCTGCCACAACAAAATATGCAGATATAAAACACTTAATAAGAAGGTGAAAACAAAAACAATTTCCTATATAAAACAATTAAAACAATGCTATATATACAAAGAGTTAAAATAGTTTCAGTACAGTTTCAGGCAGTTATTTGAGTGAGGCAGTTGTTCAGTCAGAAACTTAAAAAGAGTTACAAGTGAGAAAAATGACTGAAAAACATTTGGCTGCATTTATATCACATTTAAAGTACACAGCTTCCCCCCAAAGAGTCTTGGGATTTGTAGTTTATTCCTTCACAGAGCTACAACTCCTAGCATCCTTAACAAGCTACAGTTCCCAGGGTTCTTTGGGGGAAGCCATATGCTTTTAAATGTTTTTAAATGTATTATGTATACACAGTCTTTAAGGGGAGGGGGCACACAGGGAAGTGTTAGAGAGCATGGCTGAGTATTACAGGAGGAAGGAACCAGGAGAATGTAGTTAGAATATAGTTATACCCACCTTTTATATGAAGATGACTATTTAATGTAAATCTACAAGTCTGCTTCTTGGCTGTCAAAAAATAATCCCTCTGTTTATTAGCTTTGTGTATGTATGGCAAGACTAAAAGTCATATTTTTTGAGAATTGAAAGTTTTCAATTGTGCATTAAAAAATTGAATTAAAATTGCCCTGGACAATTTTTTAAAGTACACAAAAGCCATTCTTGATTAGCCTTAAAGATGATGTCCTTATTGCTTATGTATGATGGACAATGAGAAAATTCAGCCCCTGCAAAATATGATTCAGTGCATGCTTATTATACGGTTCCTGAGCCTGTTTAGCATAGATTCCAGCTTGTTTGGGTATATTGAAGTCATAGGGATAAAAGCAGCTTAAATTTAAGAATTGTTTTGTAAATATTTTTCAGGTGCCTGCTACTTCCAAAACTAGGATGCTCTGGGCATAGAAGCCAGCTGCCATTTTACCTGGATTGATCTAATTTTTATTTTGTGTTTATTGCGTATCTGTGATGAGGCAAGTCTAACTTTCTGCACAGTGCACATTCTGACAACTGGGCATTTCAGCAGTGAATTCCCCCCTCCTTCCCCTCATTCCCTATCTCTTTTTCTTCATAAGTCTAAGCACCATAAGGTTGCACTCTGTGCTCACCTTGCTCCATACATAAAGCATTATGAGCTGATATGACTGACATAACAGCATATAAAGTATTCCGAGAGACAGGCTGACAAGTGTGGAAAATCATTGTAGACAGCTGTCTATCACGTTCTGAAAGGTCTCGAGGAGGAAGATGGGAAGAACGGCTTTTGTCCGAGTTGTTGACCTAAATGTTTAGGTGGAGAAATCAATAGCATTTTGCAGTACTGCAGGGGGGAAAGTGCCACACCACACAGGTAGAACAGGCAAGGCATTGTGTCCAGGTCATACGATGAAAGCTGTTTCCCCATTTTGCTTGTTGCAGGTGGATGTGTTTTAGAGGGATTGCATAAGAATGCTTTTCCTACATAAAGAACATTGCTGAGAAACAGAAAGGGCTATCTAAAGCCGAGGAAGGGAATCTGTGCCCCCCTAGATGCTATTGGGCTACCCCTCATGTTTGAAAACAGGAGAACAAAGACGTTACATAGACTTGAGCTGATTGTCCTTTAGCTCCTGCACTTTTCAGATCAGCTGCTGTTCACATCAAGTAAGAGTTGGGGGTAGTTCCACAGCAGGGAACTTTATGTAGATGCTGTGCTTAATTTTTTCAATAACAGCTCAAGATAGATCTAGAGCACTCTCTCTTGCTCTACTTCACCTTCAGCCTGATTAATGCTTTTGTTACCATTTCCCACTTTCTTGAGGAATCATCCTGACTTCATCTATCGATCAGTGAAGCAATGTGCATCAAGGGTGGTAGACTTTTGACCACGGGCCAGTTGCATCCCAACTGGTTTGCAGCCTCCTCACAAGAAAGCTTCAAAAAACAGGTTGCATCAGTGCCGATGAAGCTGTTTTTCTATTAACCCCCCTGCCATGAACCCACTGTCTTCAAGCCTTAGAGTCTTATATCACCAAAAGAGCAGCCTGACCTTTGTCGTTGAGGCAGTTCCTTATAAAAGCACTCTTAGACTTCAGCAGACTCATAGCCACCTACTGGATATTCAGGATTGGCTTGTTGGTATTCCATTGACAGCTGAACAAGCTTTGGCAGAATCCCAAGTGAAGAGGAGACTGCAAGAAAAAATATTTTTATTCATCCCCGCTCCCTTTGAAACTAACTTATACCTCCATTGAAAGAGGCATTCTTCTCCATACTACTCCTTCTCTCCTGAGATCAACCTTGAAGCCTGAACAAGACACTTCACGTAAGGTCCCAACACGTGGGATTCACCAGAGAACAGACCAACAGACCTGATATTCCCTGTGAAGTATACAATACATTTTCGGCATATTATCTTGTGTTAAAAATTCTCTGCCATATGGAGCTTTCAAAGGCTGCTCATCCATAGCTCTGTTTATAGTCTGCAGAGTTGTGGTCGTAGATACCTGCTGTGATGGGAAGCAGATGTTCAAAAGTGTCATGAAGAGCCTGTCTTCAGAAAACAACTGGATGCTTGACATAAGTGTGCAAGGAGAAAGGGTGGATGTGCCTGAAGACAAACACTTAGGTCCTAAATTAAGAATATACAGTGGTATCTTGGGTTACATATGCTTCAGGTTACATACGCTTCAGGTTACAGACTCCGCTAACCCAGAAATAGTACCTCAGGTTAAGAACTTTGCTTCAGGATGCGAACAGAAATCGTGCTCCGGCAGCACGGCAGCAGCGGGAGGCCCCATTAGCTAAAGTGGTGCTTCAGGTTAAGAACAGTTTCAGGTTAAGAACGGACCTCCGGAACGAATTAAGTACTTAACCCGAGGTACCACTGTAATTAATGCCTTGGACACTTAGAAAGTTATGCACCATGGCTTACAATTTGGAAAGTGAAAGAGGAAAAAGTCTTGTTGCATGACTTGTTTTTAACAAGCAAGACATGTTATGGCTTTTATAAGTACATAAACAAATCACAATATGCATACCTTTCTCTCTTATCAATAGCATTCACCCTCAAATCCTGCTGTTTCTGATTGTAGTGTGGCATCCAACCTGCTCTCCTAACCTGTTTGAGCCTCAGCAGGAGGTTGGTTTCCTGATGTCTTCACTCTTTTCTTAAATCTGCTTGTATGCAGGCTTGCCTCTTGCTCTTCTTTTACCCTTCTTTTTTTTTTAATTGGTTTTAATTCATTTTGCTACATCCAACATTAAAACAAGTGAAGAAATAAACATACATAACACATACATACAAAAAAGGAGTACATAAATAAAAGAAATAATAATAATAATAATAAAAAACATCACCTAACATAAAACACCAACTAACTAACTTACATTAACTAAATAACTAAATAACACACAACATTAATTGACTTCCCTTCATCTCGGTTTCAGAATATATTATATGATTTTTTATCTACAGTTTCTTTTCCTCAAAAGACTCTTTACGTCACAAGTGTTACGTCACACCTACTGTGATTTTTAGATTTTTTACCTCTGTTTCCATGTATGTCATAAATTTATTCCATTCTTTATTAAACTTTATGTCTTTTTGATTTCTTATTTTCTGTGTCATTTTTGCCAGTTCTAAATAATCAAATAGTTTGGTTTGCCATTCGTTTATAGTTGGGATTTTTGATGTCTTCCAATTCTGCGCTATTAGAGTTCTGGCAGCCACTGTCGCATACTGAAAGAGTGTTTGGTCTTCCTTTTTGATTTCCTCCCCAATTATCCCCAGCAGAAAGGCTTCGGGTTTTTTTATAAAGGTATATTTGAGGATTTTTTTTAATTCATTGTAAATAGATTCCCAGAATTTTTTGATAGGCTCACACAACCACCACATATGATAGAAATCGCCCTCCTTGATCTTGCACTTCCAACATAATTTATCACCAGTTTTATATATTTTTTCCAATTTTACGGGCGTTACATACCACCTGTACATCATTTTATACATATTTTCCCTGAGTGTTGTGCATGCCGAGAATCTCATACCTTTATTCCATAATGCCTTCCATTTATCAAACTCTATGTTATGTCCGAAGTCCATTGCCCATCTGATCATTACCTCCTTTACTTCTTCATCTTTGGTGTCCCATTCAAGTAACAGGCTATACATTTTCGATAGGAGTTTTGTTTTACTTTCTAGTATTTCAATCTGAAATCTAGATTTTTTCTCACTTATCCCATTCTTTTTATCCTCAGACCATATAGAATTAATTTGGTGAAATTGGATCCATCCTGTCAATTTGTTCTTTATTTCTTCATAAGGCCTAATCCTCCAACCAGTCTCTGTTTTTACTAGTAGGTCTTCATATGTCCATCTTTCTCCTTCGATGTTTATTTTTTTTATTGTCAGGATATCAATTGGCGATAGCCACCAAGGGGTCTTCTGTTCCAATAATTTTTTGTTTCTTTCCCACACTTCCAGCAGTGGTCCTCTAAAAATGTGGTTAGAAAATCCTTTATGAACCTTTCCCTTGTTACGCCATAGGTAAGAGTGCCAACCAAATCTTATATTAAATCCTTCTAGATCTAACAAGTCTTTATTTTTAATAACGATCCAATCTTTGACCCAACAAAGACACGAGGCTTCATAATACAACTTTAAATTTGGAACTGCGAATCCTCCCCATCTCTTTGATCTGTGAGTAGTTTAAATCTGATTCTGGGCCTTTTCCCTTGCCAGATAAATTTAGAGAGTATTTTCTGCCAATCTTTGAATACTGAGGTTCCCCTGATTATCGGTATATTTTGAAATAGGAACAACAATTTCGGTAATAAACTCATTTTAATCGCCGCCATTCTACCCGACCAAGAAAGTTTTATTCTATTCCAGGTGTCTAAGTCTTTCCTTATTTCTTTCCATGTAGTTATGTAATTATCTTCCATCAAATTTATATTTTTCATCGTTATCCAGATTCCAAGGTATTTTACTTTTTTTGTTACTTTAATACCAGTTTGAGATTCAATATGGTTTTTTACCTCCTCTTTCACATTTTTAGTCATCATTTTAGTTTTTGTTCTATTTAATTTAAAACCAGATAATTTTCCAAATTCTTCTAACAGATCTAACACCTTACTAACACTCTCTTTTGGATCCTCTAAAGACAACATAAGATCGTCAGCATATGCTTTCAATTTGTATTCTTTCACTCCAATATTTATTCCGCGTATCTCTGAAGTTTTCCTTATCTTATTTGTAATTATCTCTAACATCATAATAAACAGAAGAGGTGACAGAGGGCACCCCTGCCTTGTACCCTTCGAAATTTCAAAGGGTTCTGTTAAGTTATTATTGATAATTAATTTGGCACTTTGTTGTGAGTAAATTGCTTTTATTCCTTCAAGGAATGTGCCCTCTATCCCTGTCTTTTCCAAACATTTTATAAGAAAACGCCAGGATACATTGTCAAAAGCCTTTTCGGCGTCAATGAACATTAAAGCTGCGGGGATTTCATTTTTGCATTCTAAGTATTCAATGATGTTTATTGTATGTCTTATGTTGTCTTTTATTTGCCTATTAGGTAAAAAACCAGCCTGATCGGTATGGATGAGGTTAACTAGACACTTTTTAAGTCGGGTCGCCATTACGTCTGCGAAGATCTTGTAGTCATTGTTCAGTAATGAAATCGGTCTGTAGTTCTTAATGATCTGTCTGTCCGAATCAGGTTCTTTTGCCCTTCTAATGTCCCTTCAGTCATAATTCAGACAACATTTATATGTAGGGCTATGCACACCAGATGGTGGCTGGAGATTCATTCCTGCTGGGATCTGCTTTCCCAACATGCTCCCTGCTAAAGCAGACCCTTGCCTGCAGCCTTTCCACCCCCCTGACAGCTGCAGATTGCTCTAGACATCCCAACCCAGCCTAAGGTGATCCAGAGCTGTCACCACCATACATGGCTGAAGCCTGGATTCCCCCAAAACAGCCTAACTTGGTTCAGACTTTGGGCTTCAGCTGGATCTGGTTCACAGCCCTAGATATATATGCATTTTGTGCATTTATTTCACTACAAGCTAGGTCTGTGCTACTTCTGAGGTTTTGATGCAGACTGTTTCTCAAGACACACACACAAAAAGGATGTATAAGTATTGTCCATTCTTAATTGCTCTGGGCATGGATATTTTATTATTATTTCATTATTTATTAAGTGTCTATGATGTCCTTCTTCCGAGAATTACAGGGCGGTTTACAATCTAAAATATCTCAAGATAAGAGCGAAACAGTTCACTCATCATGAGAGGCACAAATACAAGATGGGTGACACCTGGCTTGAGAGCAGTACATGTGAAAAGGATCTAAGAGTCTTGGTTGACCACAAACTTGACATGAGCCAACAGTGTGACGCGGCAGCTAAAAAAGCCAATGCAATTCTGGGCTGCATCAATAGGAGTATAGCATCTAGATCAAGGGAAGTAATAGTGCCACTGTATTCTGCTCTGGTCAGACCTCACCTGGAGTACTGTGTCCAGTTCTGGGCACCACAGTTCAAGAAGGACACTGACAAACTGGAACGTGTCCAGAGGAGGGCAGCCAAAATGGTCAAAGGCCTGGAAACGATGCCTTATGAGGAACGGCTAAGGGAGCTGGGCATGTTTAGCCTGAAGAAGAGGAGGTTAAGGGGTGATATGATAGCCATGTTCAAATATATAAAAGGATGTCACATAGAGGAGGGAGAAAGGTTGTTTTCTGCTGCTCCAGAGAAGCGGACACGGAGCAATGGATCCAAACTACAAGAAAGAAGATTCCACCTAAACATTAGGAAGAACTTTCTGACAGTAAGAGCTGTTCAACAGTGGAATTTGCTGCCAAGGAGTGTGGTGGAGTCTCCTTCTTTGGAGGTCTTTAAGCAGAGGCTTGACAACCATATGTCAGGAGTGCTCTGATGGTGTTTCCTGCTTGGCAGGGGGTTGGACTCGATGGCCCTTGTGGTCTCTTCCAACTCTATGATTCTATGATTCTATGATCAAATCTGATGCAGGACCATCAAAAAGGAAGGGAAAAAGGAAGGGATATAAATAGCTGGGAAGGGGTTCTGACGGAATTTCCCCCAGTACAATTTCCCCCAATTTACCTCTCTTACCCCTAGATTTTTGACATTTCAAGTGGTTGGGTGGAGGCAAATAAATTGCAGCATTTGGAGGCTCTCATTTGTTGCAGGGGGCTCTGAAATGGCCACATCAGATCAAGAAATTGGATGCACCTAACTCAACCATCCATACAAATGTGGCACTGCTGACTGACTAGCTACTCTCAGTGGTATCAGCAGTAAGAGCTAGAAAGCCTGTGTCTTTAAAAGTACCACCAAATAAATGGTTTCCTAAGAAGAACCCCTCACTGCTACTTCATACTGACTGACAGATGGAGGAGAATTGCAGTCTGGCTCCTTCCATTATGTTCAAAGGGTTCCCATCTTCCACCATTGCTTCTGGTTTCTGTTACAGATAGGAATTCTCCTCCCCTCAGTGCCACAGTGGTTGCTACTACCAGACAAGTTCACCAGCCGTGACTTACTAAGATGATTATTTATTGTAAGTATTTTTTTAAAATAAATACTATTATCCTGCACTTTCACTAAAAGAGCCCAAGGTAGCTAAAGGCACAGACCGTATCATCTTTATTTAACCAGTAATCTCAGCAGCCTACATTGACCCTCAGAAGAACACACTCCTATGTTATAGTTAGGCTATTGTTATTCCCAACATGGTTGTTGTCATTCCCGCTTTGTTAGCTGACAACTGTGGCGCTGAGGGGGTGAGATTCCGAAGGCTGTCCAATCAGCAAGAAGAAGAGATGTCAATCCATGTGGCCTAGTTTATATCTAAGTGTCCCTGCTGGCCAGTGCTATGCTCATTACTATGCACAGCCCTGAGGGCTAGAAATTTATGTAAGATAAGAGACACTGACATGTTTTCATCATTTAGTACTCTTGGGCCTTAATGAAAAGACCTGAGCAATTTGACCTTCAGTAACTGTGTGAGAGTTCAAAACCCACTTAACCCGGATTGCCCTAGTGAATTCTTTGAGAGCATTTGAGTTTAAATTTAGACATGTATTTAAGTACTTTGGAGAATTGGGGGAAACCTATAGGTTGCCGGGTTATATGCATCAAACTCTGACATACCTGCATTTGCAGTTTTGGCTTGTCATGTTGATGCTCGTAAACAAGGGTGTGTGTGTGTGTGTCCAGTCTCCAAATCATTTTTTATTTTTTTTGGACCTCGCTTCTGGGTTGTGCTAATTATCTGCTTAATATGCTTCCTGTCTCCATTTGGAAGGCTCTGTAGGGCTGGGAAAATCTGTCAAATTCAGTTTCTCATTTTTCTAATCTTAAGAGTAGTTCACCCAAGTTCCACATCAGTTTGAGATTATTATTTTTTAAAAGCCCCCAGGGAAATTCATCAGCACATTTCTCCTGATATGCACAATTTCATATGCAATTTTGTCAAAACAACATTTTGCAGGCAGTTCCCCCTAACATTATTCAGGCTTGTATGTTAATTTCTGCCTCTGGTCCAAAATAGTTTGGACCAGCCTTGGGAACACCACAGCTTGAGTTGGGTGTGATAGTGAAGGTCCACCTTTTGCTGTTCTGCCTCCTTCAGCGAAATGTCTTGAGCTCTGACAGGGAGTGACCATAACTCTGTGGCAGAACACTAGCACTGCCTACAGAAGGTTGCAAACCCAATCCCTGTAATCTCCAGTAGCAAGTGAGCTAACACACCACTGCCTGGGACCCTGGAAGCTTATTCCAACAAGAACAGGCAATTTTGGTTTGACTTGGTGCTAAGTAACTTCCTAAGTTTCCAGCATCAGGCAGGGAGGGTTGTGGCAGCCACTAGATAGCACTAACTACAGATTGGTAGATTTCATCCCTCCCCCCGTTTAACTCCCCAGCCTTGAAAAGCTACCCCATCTCTCCCCCCTCCCGTTTACTGCCTGTAAAAAAAAAAAGCAATGAAAACAGGGGTGGAAGAATCAAGGTCCACCAAAATTGTGCCAGATTTTGGCAACATACACATCATACATTAAAAGTACATTTAAAGCACCCCCCCAAAAAAAAGAATATTGAGAGCTGTAGTTTACCCCTCACAGAGCTACAGCTCCCAGCACCATTAACAAAGTACAGATCCCAGGAAGGGCTGGCAGGGATGTGGAGAGGGTAAATTGGATTTCGATTCAAGCCCAGGAAATAGTTTAGAAGCTTTAAAAGTTTGCCTTTTGTTTGAGGAATGCTTTTGCAAACCTTAAATGTACTTCACCAAGGCTGGTTTGGTAGAACTTTAGCAACCACTTGACTTTTTTCCTCTAATAAGACTCATACAATCAAGTTTTTCCTTGTGGGGAAAGCGATCTCCAGCCCTTGATCATTTTGCTTGCCCCTTTCACAACCCTGAATACCCTTTATACTAAACATGTAGAAGTTGCAGAATGAGAGCCTTGCATCCATGCACATGGCTTGTGTGCCTGTCCAAAATCCCATCCGTCAGAATGGTTGGAAAATATGTACTTTATCCAGTAAGCAGAACTGTCATGGGCTCTGACTCTGTTAAAGAAAACAGCAGCAGAAACTTCACGTTCTCTCTTGAGAGCTCACATTTCAAAAGAGCATGTTCTGATTAACTCCTGCACTAGCAGGCACTTCTCTCTCCAACAGACATCACACGTGCAGGGTTTTTATAGTGATGATAAGATGGTTGGTGGAAAGAGAAAAGGGGGCAGAAAAAAACAATAGTGAATCTCAGTGGGAAATGGGAATATATTTTTGGCTTCCTTGTTCATACTCTTATAGTCTAAAATTTGATACAAAAGTTCATCCCTGCCTCCTTCTCTCGCAGATTCAAATGCTGGTTGACAAAGAAATAATAGATCTACTGCCCAATATTTTGCCATGTGGTAAGATAAGCATCCATGGATTAATTTACACAACCCCTAGCCCATTTTCCACAAGCAAAGAGTCCTGCTGAAAGCTGCTTACAGAGCAACAGTTGTAGGCAAATCGCAGAAGGCAACTCCTAAGTCTGTCCACACCATATGCTTAAGGAGAGAAAAAAAATCTTCCCTCTAAATACAGTGGAAAACCTTCTATTGAGTTTCTAAAATCTAACATTTTTAAGGGGTGCAATGCCTTAGCACTCAACATCCAGTCTCTTGTTGGGGCTGCCTTATCAAGACTGGTTATTTTATTTATTTAATAAAATTTATATACTGCTTGATTATATATATATATATATATATATATATATATATATGGGACGCGGGTGGCGCTGTGGGTTAAACCACAGAGCCTAGGACTTGCCGATAAGAAGGTTGGTGGTTCAAATCCCCGCGACGGAGTGAGCTCCCATTGCTCGGTCCCTGCTCCTGCCAACCTAGCAGTTCGAAAGCACGTAAAAGTGCAAGTAGATAAATAGGTACCGCTCCAGTGGGAAGGTAAACGGCGTTTCCATGTGCTGCTCTGGTTTGCCAGAAGCAGCTTAGTCATGCTGGCCACATGACCCGGAAGCTGTACGCCAGCTCCCTCGGCCAATAAAGCGAGATGAGCACCGCAACCCCAGAGTCGGCCATGACTGGACCTAATGGTCAGGGGTCCCTTTACCTTTACCTTTATATATTTAAAAACCCTCAAGAGGTCCTTGGGGGCATTAGAAGAAACAGAGTCTAGTGAGGCAGTTGTATAAAAAGGTCCTTTTTCCAGAAAAGGTCTTGGGGTTACCTTATATTAGCATTCACCTCATTTTTTCAGCCCTTACTCTGTGTTGATGAGGAGGAACTTGCTCCACTGAAGATACGACCTCCACTGTTTGAGGTGAAACTGAGTTTTGTTGAAGTTTTGTCAGTGAGGCCTCATTCACAGATGCAAGGCATCACATTCATCTATTCAGTGATAAACATACATAAGTGGATCTGGTTGCCCTGTGTCCCTCCGGACACCTGGCTAGCTAATGTGGATTTGTCACCCTACAAATGCAGCTGGAAAGGATTCACTTTTTTGATTGCTCTCTTTTGTGTCTTCTTCTCTTCAAGACCCACCAGTTGCAAGGTGGATTGGCTTCATTCTGAAGAAAACAATACTGTATCTTATCCCACAGCAAAGTAAGTAATTATCCATTGTGTATTCAAGTGCATCATTATTGCTCACAGAAGATGCTTGGGCTGCATCTGGCTTTCCTGCATCGGGACATTCATGAAATCACCGATTAGATAAGAATCAGCTGCACTTCATTGTCCCAACAAATGGAAAATGAAGCTGTGCTAATGTCCTTTATTTAGCGCTTGTTTATTTATTCTTGAATAATGCAGTTGTGCGGCAAACAGTTATTATGCTCCGAACATACAATCTCTTGAAACTAACATCCGCTTAAATTGACTGTTACTGGAAACCTGCTGCCTCTTATGGCTGTGTGCATAATAACTTGACAAATAGAGGCAGACATGCTGTGGGTTTAAGACTGCTCGCACTGTGCAAGGGCATCATAATCCACTTAAGAGAGGCTAAGCAGAAATCCCCCCCCCCGTCTCCTTTACCTTCCTCATCCTCTCTTGGACTAATTATACTTACAGATTTGAAAGAATGGGACACTTGAGTACCATATGTTACAGTAGGCATAGTGTTGCATCTGATACTGGAAATCCAGGCTCAAATCTTTGATTAGGTGTGAACTACTTTGCTGGCCAGATAAGTAACTTAATATAGCTAAGCTTTGCATGTGCAGGTATGTGTTAGGTGTGGCAGTGGGGGCTCCTCTGTTGGGAAAAGTGGGGTGTAGCCCTTCTAAATTTCTGAGTGTCCAAAACCATAGTCCAGTCTTCTCCTGTTAGCAACACTGATTAATGTGTTTCCACTGACTGAGAGGCCTTCCTAGATGCTTCTGTGCACCTCGTATGCTTAACCAATCAAAATAATCACTACTAGCAGGGCCCAACCCTCCTGTCTCCAGCAACTATGGTAACTCTCTCTCTCTCTCTCTCTCTCTCTCTCTCTCTCTCTCTCTCTCTCTCTCATATAAATGGCTTGGGTAGGGCGGGAAAAATTCTGATCACTCACCTGGCAATCAGCCCACCCTAAGCCAATCAGAACCATGCATTCTTCCTATGAGTGTTCAACTTTCTGAGCCTGCAGCATATGCCAGACATAGAGATATATATTTCCATCATGTCTTTTAACTTATTAGTGGGTGAGGGGAGAGAGGCAAGGAAAGTGTGTGTATTAATATGCCTTTGCTTGCTTGCTAGAATCCTTAATCTTTATCTTTTTGCCAGTACAGTAAATAAACAAAATGTAAAGGTTCTATGCATGAAAACCCCTGGGCAGATCTGCCTGAAATTTGGCTGGCATAATCTACCCTGGATGAGCTTCTTACCCTACAAATTTCATTTATTTATGTGAAAAGGGGGGGGGGGGATGTTGTAGCCATTTTTAGTTTCCCCATTATAATCATTGAGAGTGAAACAGATTCAGATTCAACAAATCAGATTTGGACCCAAATACTGAACTGAACTGTGTGACACAGATCAGATATGAAACAGATGAGGTGGTTCCCAATGGGCGAGTCCTGTGGTTGCTGCACACTCTTAATATATGTGTGTATGTTGATGACCTAGGAAGAGCACCTGGTTCATCAACTTGGTCCAGAAGAGCCCAAGAAGAAACTGAGTATCAGTGTGAGATGACTTCTCTCTCATCCAAGAAGATACTGACCACCAGTGTGAGTGTGTGTCCACTTTAAAGGTATTTTTAAATGAGATTTCCTTCACAGCCTTTGAGTCCATATACAGACAATGCAATGAAAGTACCATGGGTTAAGATGGCTAACTGTATTATGCTGCCTAACAGTGTGAATTGGTAAGGAAGAGCCTAGGTTTTGTTGCGGAGGGGTTGGCAGCAATTTTGTTTAAAAACGCTCTCCAACAGATTGAGAATCAAATGTTTTGAGGACTTTCCAAGATGAGGGCCTAAACATGGTTCCACCCCTGAGAGACCAGCCTTGTGCTGAAGAATGGAGTATTAGACAAGGAGCAGTGGGCAGTCTGGGCTCTTCCCAACCTGAGCAATTTTCCAGCCATGTTCAAATGCTCCAATTGGGAAAGCTCACAGCACACAGCTCTCGTTCCAAGAAAGAGAACTCATGGCTAATTAACTTGAAGCCAGCAGACGCTGGATGAAGCTATGTTTATTCAGGCAGCATCACTGCCAATTACAAACCAGCAAATCTGCTAATTTTGAAACAAGAGGGACCTGTTTCCTAAAAAAACCCCTTCTATCATCTCACTGTCAGCTCCCTTTGCAATCTGATTGTCTTGATAATCACAGACACGTTTATTGACAAGCTGGTTACATTTGAGGGTGTTTTTATCCCTTAATGCCATTGCTTTCCCCTTCAATTGCTTGTAATAGTTAGCCTGCTGTAATCTGACACTATCTGTTGACAATATTGCTACTCTGAAGTATGTCTACATTTATTGCTTTCTGCAGCCCCTCAGCAGCTAGAGAGACAGTTATTTCATTTGTGTGGTTTGGCCCTCTTAAGAACATTGGGAGAAATACAATGTTGTGCTCTTCTGGTTTTTCCATGAGAGAAAGTATTTTGGCTTGCCCCTTGCAATAATTATCCCAATCCGCCCCTGATGTGGTGTTTTAGGGGTACTCCTGCCCCCCTAAGCCAAATGTGGGGGCTGTGGGAGCATGCAGAGGGAGGAGAAAGGGGAAAGTCCCATTGTGCAAGCAGAAGTCATTGCACAAGGCTTCTGCTGATGGAACTCATTAGTTGAATCTTACCCATTGCTTTTTTGGGGTAAAATTTGTAATTGCATTTCCTTACATTTCCTCTCTTGCCTACTTGCCTTTCCCATCCCCACCCTCACTTTGTCATCCTTGACATTTCCCCCCTCTCTAAGCCCCAGGATAAGATCTGCAGAAAAAAGGAGCCACCACCTTGCTGAAGCTAAGCAGGGCTGGGGCTGGTTTATGCTCAGATGTGGGGCTCCTTGGAAAACCAAATGCACGCTTCTTTGTGTTCCATGATGGGAAAAAGTGGGCCATGAATGTAAGCACATGGGAGCAAACTATTCAGAACCCACTGTCCCCTGAGTCACTGATCTTTTGGACTCTTCCTTTTCAGTGTTCAATGTGCCAGGGAAGAAATAAATTTTCCACAACATCCTCTATATGATGTAGCTACAGTCACGTAAATTTGGGGGAAAGTTAAGGATTGGCTGGGGAATGATGGTATGAGGGCAAGCTTTTCATAAACCAAATTTCAGAGGAGATTAAATTCAGCTCCTCAGAAATTATTGCATCCCCTAATTCTGGCATCTTCACTGTTATGTGCTAAGCCTGGATCCTAGAACAATAGGCAGGTAGGATCCTAGAAGGCAGCAACCATTAATCTCATGACAACACTTTATTAGATGTCCCTGTACCCATTTGTCTGTAATTTGGCAGGCTTTATCCAAACTTGAGGACCTAGTATGCCTGTAGATGTCATCTTTCTTTCTTTTTTTTTACTATCCCAATAGGGAATTCTCAGGGAAGGTAGAGCAGGGGAGAGAGAAGTCATGCCAAGGGGTTATTTGAGAATCAGATAGGCAATAAAAGAAACACCAAGTTGATTAGTTTAATAGGTTTATTTGCTAGATAAGAATACAAAGCTCAAAGCAGAAAAAGCAGGTATCTCATGGCTCTTTGATAAGTTGTTAATAGCCTTATCCTCCATTAATTTGTCTACCCCTCTTTTAAAGCCATGCAAGATCAAATCATTTTGCACTGGAAGTTCCAAAAATTGAATCACTTATGCATTCCTAGAGGTAAACTAATGAACTTTTTTTAAAAAAATCACACTTTAAAAATATGTCCCTAGAGAAGCCAGTTCTGTGCATCATTCAAATTCTTTCACTTCTTAAAGGCTTTTGAAACCAGCAGCTACGGTAAATCCTGGGACTTGGCAAAATACAGATGTTTGGTATTTAGGGAGATTAATTTGCCCCAGAGGCTAATTTATATTGCTGGCTTTTCTTAATTATCTGGAAAGGGACAGAGAACAGGGATGCTCAGGTGAAATTTAATATACATGAATGAACACAAAAGGATCTGTTTGCATTGCAGCCATGAAGTGGATGTCAAGTCAATTATTCAGCACAGGGCAAAGTACAGAAAGGAAAGTGCGACACAGAACAAAAGCACATAGGCTGGAGAGGAAAAAACATCAGGAAGGGCAGACTGATCCCTTCCTTCAATAGAAAGCCCTAAGGCTAAAATAAAAGAATGCCAGACAATGGTTTTTGAGATCCTTACTGAAGTGCAGATGACTTTGATTTTATGCCACTACACATCATATATCTGCATAGACTTTTTATGACGATGAGCCGGACATTACAGGTAATTTCTCATTCAGTTAAGGATATAACTGCATGAGAAGCATGCCCAATGAGCATGTGATATTTCAAGAGTTTGAATTCTTTCATCTATTTATTAAATGTTTGCATTGAACCTTGTGTGTATGCTTGTATGTATGAATGTCTGCAGAGGCAAATTTAGAAGAGCATGATTTGTTTGGTCACACTGGGCCTGCACCTTTGGGGCACATTGTAAAACTATTATTTTCAATTGAGCATGACAGGCAGAGGGATTGGCACCAAATTTTGGCGTCACACAGGAAACCACTGAAATTTGAGACCCCAAGATCCACCACTAGTGTGTATGGGAAATAGAATGGTTCATGAGGTGTTTTTGTAGATGTGGAAGTCAACCTACCATAGGTTTACGTAATGTATGAAATGTAACACCCAGGTCAGATTCACAGATAGACCAGAGGAACTGAAGCACAATTGACAATTGCAGATTTCTTGGGACTGTTTAGTGTGGGATGTTGCATTTCTATCTCTATGCCATATATTTGTATGGTAAAGGTAAAGGTAAAGGTAAAGGGACCCCTGACCATTAGGTCCAGTCGCAAACGACTCTGGGGTTGTGGCGCTCATCTCGCTTTACTGGCCAAGGGAGCTGGCGTACAGCTTCTGGGTCATGTGGCCAGCATGACTAAGCCGCTTCTGGCAAACCAGAGCAGTGCACGGAAACACCGTTTACCTTCCCACCAGAGCGGTACCTATTTATCTACTTGCACTTTGACGTGCTTTCGAACTGCTAGGTTGGCAGGAGCAGGGACCAAGCAACGGGAGCTCACCCCATCGCGGGGATTCGAATCGCAGACTTTCTGATCGGCAAGCCCTAGGTTTAACCCACAGCACCACTCGTGTATATCAAACTTGTTGACATGGCTGGCTTGACAATCACCAAAATGCCTACTAGCTGAAGCTTGTCAAATGGACTCAGAGGATGCTGGAAGCTGGGGTGTGTGTGTCAGTATAGCTGGTCCAAGATTGTGAATAATAGGGGACATTTATCTTCCTGTGGGGGGGGGAATTGTCATTTAATCATGTGATACTGGGATACATCCTTTCAATCTGGAATATCTCAAACCTGCCAGTCTTTGGATTCCAAAGTGCCACTTGTAAATTTTAACAAAGCATACAATTTTATCATTCTGCAAATCATGTTCTGCACCTGTATCTGAGAATTGGATTGAAGACCTTTGGAGGTTTGTCCATTCATGAATGAATCACGTATTATAAGGAGGATAAATCAGAGAAATTCAATGTAATTTGGCTGCCTTTTTTAAAACGGTTCTTTAATTGAACATTAATCTTTTACTGGAATCTCATGTGCTTAAAGCCCCCATTCCCTTTCTCTCTTCCTACCCCTCCCATTTAATTTTCTCATTACATTAAAACTATTTTTATTCTTTCCATCACTGATTGTAATTCACTGGGGAATGTCGACTGGGTAGGGCAATCAGGGGAGGATGCCATCATAAATCAGGAAATGTCAAAACTGTTACCTTTTCTGGATTCTGATGGAACTGTTGCAGGGTATTTTTTACATCATGCATTAAAGTTTAATAAAAAAAATGTTAGGAAGGATTGGAGGGGTAGTGTGGGAAAGAGAGGGGCAAATAATTTTTTTGCACCTCCCAGAGTCCTGCTATGCACATTTTTGCAGATTCCTTCTTATCTTTTCTTAAGAAAATGTTTGGGGAAGTGCCTTATTTTAATAGGGCATCCAGGAGAACCTGGGGGGGGGGGCGTGTTTACTACTGGAAACTGAGATATTGCAAAAAGATGGTTGGCAATAGGTTTTTTAAAAATCAGATATACCATAGAAAGGGTAAAATATAAGGGCTGGCATTTTTATGCTAATAATATTGTGTGTGTACTGTAAAAAACTTGGAAGCATGAGGAACACTCATTTAGAAACACCCATGTTGTTGTTGTTGTTTAGTCGTTTAGTCGTGTCCAACTCTTCATGACCCCATGGACCAGAGCACGCCAAGCACTCCTGTCTTCCACTGCCTCCCGCAGTTTGGTCAAACTCATGCTGGTGGCTTCGAGAACACTATCCAACCATCTCGTCCTCTGTCGTCCCCTTCTCCTTGTGCCCTCCATCTTTCCCAACTTCAGGGTCTTTTCCAGGGAGTCTTCTCTTCTCAGAAGGTGGCCAAAGTATTGCAGTCTTAGCTTCAGGATCTGTCCTTCCAGTGAGCACTTAGGGCTGATTTCCTTAAGAATGGATAGGTTCAATCTTCTTGCAGTCCATGGGACTCTCAAGAGTCTCCTCCAGCACCATAATTCAAAATCATCAATTCTTTGGCGATCAGCCTTTTTTATGGTCCAGCTCTCACTTCCATACATCACTACTGGGAAAACCATAGCTTTAACTATACGGACCTTTGTTGGCAACGTGATCTCTCTACTTTTTAAGATGCTGTCTAGGTTTGTCATTGCTTTTCTCCCAAGCAGGAGGCATCTTTTAATTTCGTACTGCTGTCACCATCTGCAGTAATCATGGAAAGAAAGTAAAATCTCTCACTGCCTCCATTTCTTCCCCTTCTATTTGCCAGGAGGTGATGAGACCAGTAGCCATGATCTTCCTTTTTTTGATGTTGAGCTTCAAAACACCCATAGAGCTCTTCCAAAAATATGATTTTATTGACTATGGCTGCATATACACCATGTATTCGAAACTCATTTAAAGCACATGGCTTCCTCTAAAGCATCATGGGAACTGTAGTTCACTTTCACAAAGCTACAGTTCTCAGCACCCTTAACAAACTACAGTTCTCAGGATTCTTGGAGGAGGGAAGTGTGCTTTAAATGTATGGTGTATATGCAGCCTGAGCCACAAACTGAATGCGGAAGAATGTTGCTGCTGCTCTATTTCTTCCTGCAGTTTCTTGACTACATATTTAGTTCTTTTTTCTTTTTACTCACTTTAGATGACATATATGCCATGACTTGCCTTGTTGAAGGGGCATCCGCATATTTAACACACACACACACCCCTAATTGGTGACTGTGATTCAAACTCATCACTTATTGGAGTTTTCTGAAAGAGAGACAGGAAGAGCAGAGGGATGATGATTTGTGATGGAAGTCAGAGGAATGGGTCACCAAAGCTATCTGCTCTGCTGACCTGATTGGTCCTTAGCAATAATGTGCTGGACAAAGGGCCAGCATGAAAGAAATTGTATTGGCAATGAACACAAGCAGGAAGCTCTCAGAGTCTACAGAATATGGGATTGTCATTTGCTCTGAGAAGTACTTTCAGTCGCTGTATTAAGAGAGGCAGACGTGCAGCAGTACCCATAAATGTTAAGGTTTTGAATGTACTCTTGGCCTTTTGTTCTCTCTTGGCCCGAGGGCTTTTTGTTTGGAATTGACAGCATTGCTTCCTTTTGTTTATTCAGCTGGATGATAAACTCGAACAGTGTTTCCCTTTTTTGAACCATAGGCAGCGGAATAACACTGGCACAACTGCTCAAGTGAACAAAATTGTTATTCTCCATTGATTTGATGAGCAGCAGCTTGAAAAGAGGCCAGGAGAAGCACCAAAATCTTGTCGCTTTTGTGTTTTATCTCTGAACATTTCAAGAGTTTCTATAGCTTCTAGCAGACAAGAAGAGAATATTCCTTAATGTACCCAGAGAAAGAAAAGGCTAAGCTGCTATTAACCACGAAATGCCATTTTGAATAACTCGATTAAACACTTGAGGGGATTGTGCTAGAAGACTACACAATTATTTGTTTGAACAAGGTGTAAAGCTTGAATAACAAAATATATTTCCAAAAAGCATGGGTTTGGGGCTTGATGATTTATGAATAGAAACAAATGGAGCAAACCAAACTGTTTAAATAAAATTATTGGAAATATATAATTGGATAAGCTAGAGTTGCAATTGTTCATTGGCATTCAACTCTAGATTCTGGATTTTATTACTACTATAACACCATAAAGTTGTTTTCTTCTCCCTGCCCAATCCTCAGCTGTGTTTTTATTCCCCAGAAATGTCAGTATCTTTTTTTTTTCCCTTTCTTTTTTGGTAAATTGCCATAGAAGCTCTGCTGAAGGGTGATATATGACACTTTTAAGAGGGAAAAAAACACACACACCTTAGTATACTATAAAATTGTAAGGCTGTCATCATGCTGCAATTCATGTGGCCACCAGTAGGCAACCATGTGAACTGCAGTGTGATAATAGAACAACAGGTGAGCAGCCCAGGCAGGCAGGCAAGGTGGTAAGCAAGTGGTGGGGTGGGGGGAGGCAGCTGCAGTGAGTGGACTGCAAGGGGGGCAGGCAGCGCAGGTGAACCACATATAGGGTTGCTGGGAAAATCCAGACATATGGCAGCCCTAACCAAAAAAGAACAAACACGGCAGGCTATGACAGCATTTGCTGACAGAAAGGAGATCATTGCAGCTGCTGTTATGGGAAGGACAAAAGAAAGGATCCATTAAAGTTCAGACTTTTTGTTCTCTCCTTCTGAAAACAGAAGCTGTGCTTCCCCTGTCACTGCCTCTGCTGGTGGTGGGGAAACAAAGGGGAGAAAGTCTGCCCTTCACCCCGCCCCCAAATCACTGCAGCTCCTGACACCACCATAGCTGCCAATAGCTCCTTCCTCTGGGAAGGAAAGAAGGTAAGGTGATATGTGAAAGGATGGGGGTTGGGTTAAGTGTAAGGGGTGGAGCAAGGGGGATTGAGGGAGCTGTTAGAGGAGTAGGGAGGGATTGGGAAACGCTGTAAAGGGAGAGGGTTTGTCAAGTGTAACAGGAGGAGATTTGGCCAGGTATGGGTTTTGGCAGAGGGTGGTGGGTTGGAGGAGTCTCTGACCAATGCAACAGTGGTGACAACCCCTTGTAAATAAATATAGACAAGTGAGATATGATATTCGTATTGGAAGAGAAGTTGCCTTTGAAAATGAGCAGAGTTGCTTTCTCTCATCAAAGAATGACCAAACCTGTTTCCAATGCTTCTGGGTTTAGGGGTAAGGACATTCAGAGGACTGGGTATAATTCTCATCAAGCTTAGGTCTGGATACATCACATTTGAGAACATAAGCTCTTAACAATATTTCAGAGTGCTCTAGATCTCCTGAATAAAAGCTAGATGAAGGAGAACTGAATGTTATTAATCTCTGGGTACAAGACTCCCTGAATTCTTAATTAAGGGTGTTAGAATTGGGAAATAGTCAGAATCATGTGTATTTAAGATATTAACAAGGGTATATTAGGAAGTAGTAAGAGATGTGGTGGACCCACTGAAAAGTCTCTCTAATCAGCATATGTGAAAGCTCATTAAATCAGGCAGATTTCTTAAATTGTGACCCCTCCTTAATCCTAGAAACTCACATGCGTTAAGCACCAATTAAATCAGGCAAGCTTCTTGCGGGGGTGGGGTGGGGACAAGTTCAGACCAACAAAGGGGATAGGTGTGAAAAGTGCAAATTGAATCAGCTTCCTGCCTCCCACAAGGGATAAAAGCCAAGGGTTTAGACCAGGCATCCCCAAACTCAGCCCTCCATATGTTTTGGGACTCCAACTCCTATCATCCTTAGCTAACAGGAGCAGTGGTCAAGGATGATGGGAACTGTAGTCCCAAAACATCTGGAGGGCCAAGTTTGGGGATGCCTAGTTTAGACCTGTGGGTTGGAGTTAACATAGATGTATGATGAAGAGTTGGCCCAGGCATGAGGCTGCCTGCCCATTTGAGTGCAAGGCTATGGCTATGAAAGAAGCAGGGCCTTTTGGGGTGCCAGATTGAAAATAGGTGGGGGGCCTTCTCCAGCTCTGAGATAGGACAAAGCCTGAGTTTGAGGGCAGAGTTTGCTGTTGTGTGAGCTAGAAGCTGGAGAAAAAGCAGCAAGCGGAGGGTAGAAAGAAAAGTTTGATTTCTGTTCGACTCCAAGGCTGTGGCTATGGGAGAAGCAAGACCTTTTTGGGGTGTTAATGCTGTGAACACCTCCATCTAGGTTCAGGTTGTATATATGTGTCAATAACCCATATATCTGAAAGGAAACACAGAGCCTGGGTTCTGGAACTTCACACCACTCATGGAGATTGATGTGGCATGTAACAATACAAATACAGGCAGTATTCAAGTCTTTTGGTTCTGCAAGAGCCCAGGGAGTAGCCAAGTATATTATTATGTGTACAGCCTTTGCAAGGTTAGTATGACTGCATTGCTAAAGGGAAGGAAAAACAGTCTTTGGGAGAACACTATATTGGAAGATTAATTAAGTGTTACAAGGAAGGTTATGCTATTCAGATCAAGACAGTCTCTAAAGGGAATGGGTTGGCAATATGCACCAATATTTTTTCTCTTTCCCCCTTTTAAAAAGCAATCTCCTATACTATGGACAGAATGCTGTGCTTTATTAATATTAAAGGATCCTGCTGAGTTTCAAAGACAGTGCTAAAGAAATTCAACCTTGGGAAGATGTGATTGAAGTACCAATACAGTACAGGTCATTTGATCAAGCAAAAATGCATTCCTAACCCTCTACCCCACATTCCAGGGGTTTAAAACCACACTGAGTATCACGACCTTAAGCTCTGATGTGTGCTGAATGTTTGGACCCAGTGGGGGAAGCCACAAGTTTAGTGAATGATCATTTGCTGAAGTTCAGGTGGTAGGTTTGTTTGTTTTTAGGACAAATAATAGCTGAGAGTGGGATACAGCTGTGTCTATTTATTTAATATTTCTTTGTGAATTAAGAAAAAGAATATGAATGAGGAGATTAGGATTCTGTTAGTCTCTGTGCACACCATGTTGCAAGGAACACGGATTCCGAGAATCGTCAGCTGTCTAGGCCACTGGAAGGAATGGAAGGAAACTCTGAGAAAGGTAATAACATAGTAGTAGAGCTCAGAGGTGCCATCTTCTCAGGTTGTTTGAGGGGGCCTGATGCAATGTCCTGAAGTCGCAAGCATAATGTCGGGAGGAGCCGAGGGGTGGAGCTGAATGCCCTCTGAATGTTGAGGGATCCTGGCTCCCTAAGAAAAAACATCGGGGGTGGGGAACTGCCTCGGCCCCTAGGAGCTGTTACATATGGTAGAGCATATGCTTTGCATGCAGAGAATTTACCAGGTTCAATCTCCAGGTGGTTCTGGCAGTGTCACCTGACTGAAACCCTGGAGAGCTGCTGTCAATCAATGTAGATAATACTGAGGTAGATGGATCAAGGGTCCAATTCCCTCTAAGATGGCTTCCTATAAAGAGTGCTTAAGGTACTCTGTTCCATCTGTCCAGTGTCCCATGTGCTCCACACTAGGAGGGAGACAATTGCTGCTCACATGGACCTGATTTCTCTAGGGAAACACTGCAAATTTCATGGCCAGAACATATTTCTGTGTTACTTATATCGAGGGATTAACTGAAATTACTCACTGTTCCCCCCAAACATTTTTAAGTAGGGCAAAATGAAATCAAAAAGCCTCCCCTTTCCAGCCATTTCCCAGCATTTAAACTCTCAGTTGCCCTTACGTATTTGCAGTCAGTGACTTTATTGCTTAAAGTCAAATAGATTGGCTACATAGCATTGTGACATCATCCCATTTCACTGTATGAATCCTGATTTGGTGGTATGGCTCATTCACGTGATTAATCCTGGAAAGTGTAAGGGTAAACAGCTGGGAAAATAAATGATGGTGAAGGAACAGTAGTCAGGGGAAGCACTTACACAGAATAGGACTTTGAAAAGGACAATATTTGTACAGTGGTACCTCAGGTTAAGTACTTAATTCGTTCTGGAGGTCCGTTCTTAACCTGAAACTGTTCTTAACCTGAAGCACCACTTTAGCTAATGGGGCCTCCTGCTGCTGCCACACCACCGGAGCCCGATTTCTGTTCTTATCCTGAAGCAAAGTTCTTAACCTGAAGCACTATTTCTGGGTTAGCGGAGCCTGTAACCTGAAGCATATGTAACCTGAAGTGTTTGTAACCCAAGGTACCACTGTATAGACTAACATTCTGAAGGATCAGCTGTTGGTTTTGACCCAGAAGTTGAAAGTGGGAGATATTTAGCAAATCTCTACATAAATAAGAAAGTTGAAACAGATAACTCAGTGGTGACATCACTCCAGAGCTCATGTCACGTATGGAAAAGGGATCAGACTCTGAGCTCATTTATGGGGCATGCAGCTCTGATCAATCTTGGGGCACAGCTGATTTACCATCAATAGACAGAGTTTTATACTTGAGGCTACATTTAACTACATTAAAACACTTGAACCATTGTAGATGCATAAACATTTTTTTTCTGTGCCTCCAAAAAGTTAGGAAATTAAGGATATCTGCAATGTGCAGTTGGCACTGGTAGCATTTGTTTTCCTCATTGGACTACACTCAAGTTTCCCCAGAGTCTGCTTCTTTCTTTATCCCAAATCACTCCCAACTTCCACCCACTCCAGGTATTAGCCAGGTTTAAGCCCACCATTGGGGTACTATCTGCATGTTGCAATTTAATTCCAATTCACTGTTATTCAGAGCTTGCATTCTATATTGGTTCCCTCCAGTTTCCCATCTCTTCATGAGCCGTCAGCCAAGCCAATTTAAACTTACCACAATGAAAAAATACGTTTATACACTTCAGAGCATTACAAATATCCAGAAAACTGCACAGTATTATCTCAGACAATTGCATTATCAGAGATCAGGTCAATTTCCAAAGCTCACTTGTGGCATTGTTTCAGCCATAGATATGCTAAATTCTGTCACAGTATCTATTCAAATCGACCATTCTGGATTCATTCTTTCATAGTCCAGAGATAGTAATTGGTCATTCAGAACACTGTGCATGAACTCAGAGAAGAAGAATTCTAACATATGAAATATAAGCTATTCTTGTTTTGAACAATTATCCAGGAAGAAATTGACTTACATTCTATTGCATGGCCCAGTGGTCTGCAAAATTTGCTTTATAGATATACAGGCCTATTATGTAACTGCAAAGAAGTGGCTTTGGGAAAGCTAGGCCCTATTTGTTTCTGTCACATCTTTAACAAATGATATTAATACACTACTGAACCAATCATAAATTTGCTCTGTTTGCTTCTGCGGGTGTACAATAACTATTTGCCCAATGGGTAGAGTATTGCTACTAATAACACAACACTGGAAACTCGAAAGGTTTACAATTATAATCAAAACTACGGTGGGTCCTAATAATACATTGTTGTCCAGCACCCCAGTTTCAGAGGTGTGAGATTCCAGGGGTTCCACTGCTTACCCTGAGTTCATGTTTCCATCAGAATGAGGCACGGTGGAAACTGTGGTGTCTTATGAGACCAACAGTGGAGGTTCTTCAGGGGTTTCCCCATTCTTTCATGCTTGACTCTGCTTTTACTGTGAGTTGAATCTTTTGCAGATGATGTGAGTGCCATGCATCTATTATCTGTGAGGCAACCTTGAGGCCCAATGCAAAATCAAAAATTGCCCAACAGGCAGATGATATCGATAATAATTTTTCACCCTTAAGTGACTTATGAAGCGATGAAATAGTGATAGGACTAGGCAGTTTATATCTTACGTCAACGCATTACAATAAAGCACCAACCACCTAGATTCATTTTAAAAACAGTGGGGGCAAACATCCGACACCATTGGAGTTAATTTGTCTCCCACCAGCTTTTATTGAGACATCAAATCTCTCTTATTAAATGGCAACTAATTAGCAGGGAAGCAACAAACAACAGCGGAGACAAAGATGAAACCCATTTCACTCCCCCTCCCCCACAATAATTTTCCATTAGGAACATAAAAATATCATGGCGTACATAATTAGCTGTTTGCATTGCATTTTGAAACTTTTCATTAGTTCATTTGCCTAAGCAAATCCGCAATCAAAAACACATTAGCTAATGCCACAGCCCTCCAGGAAAATGAGTGAAAAAAGTAGGATGCTGGGTCAATGCCGAAATAATTGGAAAAATTCTGTGGCAGTGATCTGTGTTTTTTCCTCCTGGACCTGGAAGCTTCTTGAAACAGTGTGGATTGTTGGTGGCAAGGGTGGCGGTGGGGAATAGTATGAAAGAGAGAATTCAATGGAAACCAAAATCCCAGGTTGGGGGCAAGTAGTCCTTGGTCAAATAACCCCAGCAGAAATTTAAAATAATAAAACAAGCAGTGAAGTAAAAGCATGCAAATATAAGCTGTTAGACCTATAAAATGTGCCCTAAGTTCCTCCCCAAATTCCCTTCTTCCCTTAGCATAGAAAAAGTAAGTTTGGTAAGTTATTAGTTTGTTTTGATTATATAGTTTGTGTTTTTATACTGTGATTTATGACAGCCCTGGGACCTGTGGGTATAGGGCGGTATACAATTTTTTTTAACAGCAACAACAATTATACTGCAAGAAACACAGACTGCAACTATTTAACAACGCTTTCCCTCTTTCCCCAGTAATGCTTTCTAGTTTTATACAATGCATACTGTGCTGCCACTTGCAGTGTGTGTTTTCCTGTCTTGACAGCTAGTTTTCTGAGGGGAAGCAGACATTGCAGCAGTCTGATACTGCCTGCTGTATAAAACTAGACATTACTGGAAAGGGGGAGGAAAAGACTAAGACTGTGTACACATTACTGGCTTAAAACGCAGCTAAGCCATTCTTTTTCTCAATTCAGATCAAACTGGTTTGAGGCAAAAGAGATTTTAAAAGGCAGTATTTCATAAGAAACAACAGGTTAGATAAATATGACTAACATCATTTATACCCTGCTCCCCAAACTAGTAGTGGAAGTGCACTTGATGCCATGTAAATGGGAGTATGTAAACAGTCTTAAAGTGCTCTGGATTTAACCCCAAGGTGGCAGTGGCGTAGCGTGGGGGGTGCAGGGGGGGCGGGCCGCACCGGGCGCAACATCTGGGGTTAGGGCAAATCCATGGGTTAGGGGGCGCAAATCCACGGGTTAGGGGGCGCAAATCCACGGGTTAGGGGGCGCAAATTACTCGCCTTGCCCCGGGTGCTGACAACCCACGCTACGCCACTGCAAGGTGGTTGTCACCAATGGAAGCAAAGGCTCAGAAAAAGCTCAATATGGAGGCCAAATGGCCGAAATATTGGGAAATTCTGGAACAAGAAGGAGACAAATTGAAATTGCAGAGTTTTGAGAAATTAAAAGATAAAGTGCGAGATTGGCTTCATTATTATCAAATAAGAGAGGCCTATAATTTGGACAAAAAATTGGCTTCCAGGTGGAAAAATCAAAATTGGAAACAGAACTGTTAGATCCCAAAACTAAGATACTTTCAAGAATGTATAACTTGCTGTTAAAATGGAATACGCAGGATGAAACGGTGAAATCTGCTATGATTAAATGGGCACAAGATGTTGGACATAACATTATGTTTGCTGACTGGCAACAGTTGTGGACCACCGGTATGAAATTTACGGCATGTAATGCCTTAAGAGAGAATATTATGAAAATGATATACAGGTGGTACATGACACCAGTCAAACTTGCAAAAATATATCATCTGCCCGATAATAAATGTTGGAAATGTAAAGAAAATGAAGGTACATTCTTTCACCTTTGGTGGACGTGCCCAAGGATTAAGGCTTTCTGGGAGATGATCTATAATGAAATGAAAAAGGTATTTAAATATACCTTCCTGAAGAAACCAGAGGCCTTTCTCCTGGCATAGTCGGCCAATTGGTGCCAAAGAAGGATAGAACTTTCTTTATGTATGCAACAACAGCAGCAAGAATACTTATTGCAAAGTATTGGAAGACACAAGATTTACCCACCCTGGAAGAGTGGCAGATGAAGGTGATGGACTATATGGAATTGGCGGAAATGACTGGCAGAATCCGAGACCAGGGAGAAGAGTTGGTGGAAGAAGATTGGGGGAAGAAATTTAAAGACTATCTGCAGAAACATGGTAAAATTAATGAATGTTAAAATGATGCTGGATTGAAATTAAGCGGCATTAGCAACAAAGTTAATAAGAATATGCAAAAATGGATTGATAATGGATGAAAGTATATAGTTATAATATGTTAAGATATAGAGTTAAGATAAATGAAAGAGGGTAAGGATTTGCTGATTTGATTATGTAAATGGGAATACAAAAAGGGGAGGTGTGAGGAGGTCAAGGAAACAAGCAAATAAGTTTAAAGATATATAAAAAAATGGATTTGTTTTTAATTTTTTCTTACCTATTTGCTTTTTGTATTTTGTATTTTTCTTTTTCTTTTTTCTTTTTTATGTATTTTTGTATGTTTCTTATTTTTTCTTTTTATATGTTTTTTTTTTAATTCTGTAAACCTTTGTTTTTTGTAAAATCTCAATAAATATTTTATAAAAAAAATAAAGTGCTCTGGATTTCTTGTAATGTCCAGTTAGGGTCACTATGTTTTCTAGCAGGGGTTTTAAATTCAAACCCGCAAAGGTCAATGACTGCACATTGGGGGAGTAGGATTGTGGCAGCTAGATATTTAATACTGGCACACAACCTTCTGGGCACCCGCAAAACACCTGCATATTCAGTTGAAAAGGGCCCCCCTTTTGCATATGCAGAGAGGTTTCCATGTGATAGAGATTCCTGGGGTGGAGGATCACAATCATGCATGGAAACAACTAGAAAAGTATGGTTAGTATGCACATAGGAGTCTTTTCAGGCACTGCAGAGATTGGGAATTTAGCAAGAGGGGAGTGCTGATATTAAGCCATGACATACCAGTATATTCCCATTCCTTCATGTGTTCAGTCAATGTGTGAGGTATGAAGAATTACAAATGGTAGAATTCTTATTTCTTTATTTGAACCTGTTTAGGAATAGTGTCCCGTAAAACACCTTGAAGCAAATTCACAGTAAAAATGTCAACAACAAAAAAAGAATTAAAACCAATTCCATATGCGGAAAAAATTAAAAGTATGATGCAACCAAGTAATTTGGAGAGTGTAGCAGCTATGAAATAAAAGAGTGAAAAATGGATATTTTACCTGCATAATTTATTAATGATCTGCTCTGTCACACAAGCAGATGGTCTCCAATGTGTGCAAATCAGCCGATAGCTAAAGCTACATCCAATGTACTTTGTGCTAACATATGTCTCCCAACTTAAAATAAAGCATTGGTTGGGCATGTTCTCCAACCTTCTGTTTCTACAAAGAAAATGAGGATACTCATGCCTGATATAACTCCAGGGGAAGACATTGGATTGCATCCTGGCCTTGCTAGAGGATAGATGTGGGAATCTAAATATGGCTTCAGGTAAAATCAGAGTGTTGTTTGCTTTGATGTTTGGCAATAGTGTTTGTGCTCAGAACTAGTTGGGTGTTTTTGCTCAAATACATTGTTGCTGGAAGGCAATCTTCTGAAGCTTTTTCCCCGAAGAAGATGGTTGGCAATATTCTTCTTTTTCTTCTTCTCAGCATGGGTTACCTATTGTATAAGTCTGCACTATCAGGAAAACACACATATGCTTGTAGTTGTCCTAAAGTTAAAATGATGGCTGAATCTGAAATTTTTGGACTAATTTGCCACTCTAGTGACAAGAAACCTGGATGCGGACCTGGCATCACTTAATTAAAGTGGCATCACTCTTCTTCTATGGAATTTTTATTTTCTGAGAGCAAGGGACTGTCTCTGAGCATCACTTTTGCATCTGTAAAATAGGAATGATACTAAATCTAATTCAATTCTGAATACTAACCTGGTATAAGTGATAAAGTCTTTACAGTCTGAAGGCATTATACAATTAATGAGAAGCAAAGCTGTGCTATCTGCATGTCACACCAGAAATAGTGAATGTTGTAACAACTCGATATTCAGGAGCATTCTCAGCCAGCATTCATAAAAAACAACAACAACCTGGTCTGTTTCCAAGAGTTCTGTTTCATAATGTTGGCACATGTGCACTGATGCTGCTCGCTATGTATCATGAAGGGAAAGCAAGCCAGGAGGACCAATACACTACAATGTTTCAAGTATGGACCTTAGAATATGCTCCCAGCCCCCGGAAACAGCACTAGCTATGGATGACAGCCGCTTGGAAAGGCAAGCAGCCTTTCCTTCCAAAACAAACACATTCAAGAGCAAGAGAGAGCTTTAGCTCTAGATAGTAAAGAACAAGCACAAAAAAGTTACAAGAGGCAATTGAGAAAATTGACCTGAATAATGGCAATACTTGCCAAATGAAAAGTCACTTGGCCACCTAGTTTGATCAACTAGTTCAAAGTAGGTTTCCACTGACAGTGAGGGATTAGCTTTATCTGTGTTAGTCTTGCACATGCTAAGTCACACACATCCCAGCTTGTGGGCAAAGGGTTTTGCTTCATTTTGACCCATGGTGGTAACTTGGACTACCTTAAAGAAAAAATGGATGTGGAATCCATACACGTTTTCCAGACCCCCCCCCCAAGTATCCCTATTTTCCAGGGACAGTCCCAGGTTTACAGAAGCCGTCCCGGTTTCTGATTTGATCCTGGAATACTTTGCATTTCCTTAGGACGTCTTTATTTTCATCAGAGAAATGTTGGAGGGTATGTGTTTTCTAAGAACCCCCATTTCCAAATATCAAAATAAAGCATGTCAACAAACCTTAGTTGAGTTTAAAATGTTATGTTTAGGTTGAAAGAGCTTTTAGCAAGCCTTTGTTTCAGTAAAAAAAGATTAAGATTTTCTGAAGCAAATAATGATTTCATGACAAAGTTAATCACAAGTCTGTCATGTCTAAAGTTCACAGTGGAAGGAAACAAACAACATTAGGCAGTCTCTTTTCTCCAGGGTCCCTTAAGTGCTGCTCTTAGTGACGTGCTGCACAAGCCTTCCTCTGTCTACTCAGAAGTACGCCCTATTGAATTCAGCGAGGCTTACTTCCAGGTAAGCAGGGTTAGGATTGCCGCCTTAATGCTCCACCTTCCAAGAGACTTTTGTATCCCTCCAGGAGTCTCTCTACTTTTTCTTGACCCTCTACCTCACACATGAGAACTGTCTGAGATGAATAATAGAGACTGACACTGAGCTTTCGTTGCTGGAAAGACTATATACAGAAACAGTTCATGTATATCAGGGACAGGGAGCCTTGGGCTCTCTGGAGGTTGCTGAACTACAGCGCCTTTGAGCCCTGGCAAGTATGGCCAATGTCCAGGAATGATGGGAATCTTGGTTCAGCAACATCTGAAGGGCTAAAGGTTCTCCACTCCTGGTTATGCAGTGCCTTGCTGGATCAGAAGTCTACCATCTTGTTTTCCAACTAAAGACCTACAGGGAGCCTACAAACAGGATACAAGCTCAATAGCACACTTGCTTTGTTGTGCTTCAGCCACTGGTATCTAGAGGCATGCTGCTTCTGATCCTAGATGGAGGAGGACTAGCAGTCATGAATAGCCATATTCTCCATCCTCTTTTCAGGTTGTCCGGTTTGTTGGCCATCACCACATCTTGAGGTAACCAAATCCATAGCTTAACTATCAGCTGTTTAAAGGAACTTTATCTTTCTAAAGAAGGTGGTGCCCCAAATAGTAACATAAACTAAGAATCCCCACCCAGTTTCCTTTCACCTGAATATTTCTCCTGTTTTACAAAATAAGCTAAGGCTTATTACCCTTAGTCCACCTTCCTTGTAACCAAATAGACAGTCTTTCTTTTCCACCTCCATTCTTACACAATTTAAACTAAAACCTGTGGTGTATCATACCAAACATATGCAAATGTGTGTGTGTTTGTGAGGGGTATCAAGCCATTGTTATTATTTTCACTTTATTTATTTTTTTAATTATTATTATTTTGGAACAAACATCTTGACAACATCCTTATGACAGGAGAGGGATGAAATTGTACTGTGCCATTCTGATTAACAGGTGAGTAAGGATGATAGTGAATGTAATTTTGAAAGGCATATCACATTTGGTTTCTTTTAAAATGGTTTCCCTCTGCTAAAAATATAATTTGCTTTTATCCTTCAGCACCAGACAGCCTGTTTTTTAAGCATGAATGCCCTTTATTTCGCTTATTTCCTTATATTCCTAAATGAACTATTGCAACTCAGTGGCCAGGGTCTTCATCTATGCAAAGGAAGTCCAGGGGCCACTGAGCTGTAACAGTTCCTTTAGGAATTCAATCTTTAGCAACTTGCTAACTCAAGCAAAAGGACTTTGGAATCTCTCAAGGGTTTGAAGTCAGTGATAGTTGACAACAGTAGGGAGCAATGGTGGAGAAACTTGGTTCGATTCTGGTTTCGATGTAAATCGATCTTATTTGTACTTTTTCAAAATAAATATGCAGACTGAAACACATTTGGCTGACATCCATCTGTCTTGGGAGACAATGGGAGCACCTTTGTGGATGAAGTCAAACTGTTGGAGAGTTACAGCGCCTGCTGTGGCTGTAGTGGCCAGTATGGGAGAGACATGTTTCGTTGCAGGTGTCTGGTTGTGCTGCTACAGGTGCATCATGGTGTTTCTTCTTTCTGTGCTCCTCCCAGCATTCATTCATTCTCTTTTCACTGCTGTGGATACATGACCCAATAGATTGTCTTCATCTGCAAGGGATTCCTACACTGTAAGGTTAATATTGCCAACCTTCATGTCATGTTTGCAGACATCTTTGTAATAGAGAGTTGGTCTGCCAATGGGCCTGGCACCTGAAGCCAACTCCTCATAAAGTGCACCCTTTGGGATCCTGTTATCTTCAATTATGTGGACATGAGCAAAGCTGCATAGACGTTGCTGAGACAGGAGCATGAATATGTTGGGAATGTGGACTTGGGAGAACACCTCTTTGTTGAGACTCTGTCCTGTCATGAGATACCCATAATCTTTCTGATGCAGCACATGTGGAAGGTGTTGAGGGTGTAGTGGGTGTAAGTTGCCCATGTCTCACCTCCATAAAGCAGGGTGTTCAACATGCAAGCCTGGAGACCTTCATCTTGGTAATGGTCATAAGCATCAGATTCTCCCATAACCTTTTGGAGAGGGAAGCCATTTCCTTAGCTCAGAGTCAATGGAGAAGTTGCTGGTTATGGTGGAGCCCAGGTAGACAAAACCGTTTACCATCTCAAGCATATGGTCACTGATGCTGATGTGTGGAGTGTTGGTGACATCCTGACTCAGGATGTTGGCTTTCATCAGTTGATGAGGCTCTGTAGAGCTTCCTAGGAGTGTGCTGTCAAGGCTGCATCATCTGCAAACAGCATCACTTGGATCACCTGCCACACTTTTGTCTTGGTGCAGGGATATGCCAGGTTGAACAGACCCCTCTCAATTCTTGGATGTACACACTGTCTTCAGTTGAGCTGAAGGCATATGAGAGCACCAGGGAGAAGAATATGGTAAGGAGAGTTGGGGCAAGAACATAGCCCTGTTTCACACTGCTCTTTATATGGAAGGTGTCTGAGAATGAGCTGGCATACTGGTTCTCATGGAAATAATGATCATCTTGCATATTTTAGGTAGGCATCCATCTTATTGAGTCCCTCTCTGCTGACAGCCATCCTTGGAAATGTGCTCTTTTCTGAATTCTGTGATGTGGTGCCACCAAGTCTCTATACCATTTTTGCTTTCTTTGTGGATCTGCAGCAGGAAAGATATGAAACCACCCACTGTATCTGAAGACCTCCAAAATAGCTTGCATTGCATTCTTTAATAGTGGCAGTAGCAAGTAAGCTAGGAAGAAGAGCCTAAACTTTTAATGTGGTTATTGTGTGTGAGAGAGAAACTGCAATATGAGCAAAGGGTTGTTTACATTTTCATGCAACCTGATCTACAAAAGCAGCTTTGCTCCCCCTCCCAGTGCCTCTGCTTTGAGACATGGTGTGCATTTGATTCAGTGTTTCTTCAAGACCAGCAAATCTCCTGGGTGGAAAACTCTGGTACATATTTAAAGCACAGATGGCAGCTTTACAAGATGCAGTTTTGTGCGTAAAAATATTGAGGAGACAATCAAAACATCCCACAAACTCAAACATACTGAACAAAATCAAATGGAAATCAAAGCAAGAACTTCCCTAGGCCATGTAGGATATTAATGAGCAGCGTAGATCAAAGCGACACAGTGCATGTTCCCTGCTTGATTGAATCTACATACTACACTTATGTATGTCGTTCATCACAGCTAATGGGATTACTCGGCAGAAAAACTGGCAGGAGCCCAGCTTCTCTCTGCATTAAAGAGGGGGATGTGACACTGCTGTAGGCAAGGCAGCTCAGAAGCAATTCCCTCTCTGTATTTTCCTACAGTGCTTCTGCTAAGACAAGCTTGGTTGACCATGCTGACATGTTAACTTGGAAAAGGAAAAGAGGAAGAAGTCTGTTGTTAAGTTAGACTACCTTTGGGGGATGTTTCACATTAATATTGAAGATACCTGTTAAAGATTGGTGAGGGTGGGTGTGTCAACCCAAAGTTATAAACTATTAGAAAATAGTGATGATGAAAGCAGTGCTGACAACAGGTGAGATCACACCAAGTTTTCATCAAAACTGGCACAATTCTCCTTCCTTAGAGACTTAGAGATCAATATCTGGGTGCCTTGGGGTGCAATTTTGTGCACTTTTGTCAGGGGTAAGTCTCATTTAAATCAATGAAACATACTTTTGGGTAGGAAAATAGAAGAAGATGATTATTATTATTTATTACCCACTGTTAGGTCCAAGGGTCAGTCATAACAATTTAAAATTCAGTATTAAAAACAGGAAGTGATCCACAGTGATCTGCTAGCATTTTCTGATATTTTAGCATAGCACAGAATCAGGGTGCTTACTGGCATTTGCAAATGAAATGAAGCACTTGAAAGCTATGGAACTTTTTGACACTTGAGATTTCTTTCCACCCAATACATCCCATTTGCTCTCTTACACTTTATCAAATGCACCTGGTGTGATGCCCAGCTATGGTTTTTTTTAGCACTGTCCTTTCTGCCTTTGCCGCAAGTGTCTCAATCCTCTAATCCAAGCACTTCTGCATCCTCTCTTTGGCTGTGGCCATCTCATGGGGAGGTCTCAGCAGAGTGAACAAAAAGTTGATTATTATTTTTTTAAGGCTGGTTTTGTATTAGGAGGAGTTGCCCTTTTTATTCTTAGCTCCGAAAGTAACAGCATAAAGTTTCGAGCTAAAGAAGGGCTCAAAGGTAACTCTTCGCTGTGCCTTGCTGAGATCCAGCTGTTCAGGAAGACCTACTGCTGTAGAAATGCAATTCATCTATTTCTCCCAGCCCTTTGGTGAGCCATGCATAATATATGAAAAGTACTGAAGAGTCCTTGACCAAACTCTTCAAGCGAAAAAGAAAGTGTGAATATTGCTGTGTGTAGCTCTCTTTTACTAATTGTTGCATGGAGTTTGCTGATAACCAAAACTGCAGAGGGAATCTAAACATGATTTACCTGTCAAACCTCGGCCTCCGTTTTGGAACTTTTTGGCTTCCGAAAACCGAAAACCCGGAAGTAAATGCTCCAGTTTTCAAACTCTTTTGGGAAACCAAATGTTTGATGAGGCTTCCGCATGAGGGCAGAAAGCTCCTGCAACCACTCAGAAGCCACACCTCAGTTGGTGAACATTTTGGAAGCCGAATGGGCTTCCAGAATGGATTACGTTTGACAGCCGAGGTTTGACTGTATTTAGAAACACACACATGGACTTCTGGCACAGACTGCCATGGCATGCAGCGGAGCCATGATAGTGGTCTCAGATCGTGCAGTTAATTAAGGATAATATGGGAGTAATTATCCTTGTGAACCCCCCCCCCCGGGTCGGGGAGGGTGAGCTTTCACTCACGGATTGTCTGTTAACTGTCTCTCGCTCCAACGGAATGCAAGAGGCAGGGGCACTGAATGCCTGGAACTGCATGAATCGGAAACTCTCTAATATGGCCGCCATGAGCGGGAGTACTTCTGTTTTTTAAGATAAAAATCCATTTTGGATGAAGGAGAGATGATAACCTGCTAAATCAGCCTTTCTCAACCTGTGGGTCCCCAGATGTTGTTGGACTACAAATCCCATCACCCCTAGCTAAGCAAGGCCAGAGCTCAGGGATGATGGGAGTTGTAATCCAACAACATCTGGGGACCCACAGGTTGAGAACCGCTGTGCTAAATGAATCAGCTACTGTGTGCCAAGCTTTTGATCTGGAGAGGACTTCACTGTAACAGGATTGTTATGTAACTGAAGGGGAGCCTTCTGTTCTCTTTTTATATTTATGTTATATTTGCTGATTTTTGATCCAGCAAACCTTCACTGAAGATGAACTAAGAAATTATTAATGGATTGAATTTACTATTGGATTACAATTATAAACGGAATGCAACAGAGACTTTACATGAACTTTAGAATCTACCCATGGAGTTCTTCAAACGAAAGACTGTGTAAAATACTGTGAGGTTTTGTGGCACTGTCTCCTATGAACAGCATTAATTTGGCTTTATTTTGCTTTGGTGAGACATCAGCTTGTTAAAAAAGATGGGAAGGTTAAAGAACAAAGAGCCCAGAGCTTGGCCTGATGCCAGTATACTTTTGGCTCAAATAAACAAGATGGTGAAGGCTCTGACGCAGTTTGGAAAAATAGCTCTTGGAGGGAGACAGCCCGGAAGAAGGACAGTGGATTATAACAGGAGAGGAAGTACAAAGGAAAAATATTTTACACAGAAAACTACAGGCTTTAAATCCCTCTTGCAAGTTAATGGAGATGGATTTTTTGAATACGAGAGAAGTCATTACACCAGTGGCTGCAAAAACAGAAGAAAGGATCAAGATTGGAATTGCTGTATTTGGATTATATATGAGATTATGTGCAGGATTTAGGAATAATTATCTCTGGACGATCAGAAGGGAGGTTACCCAGTTTGTTTAATTTGGAATGTATAATTGGTTTTATAAATTGTATTATGATTTGGCATGATTTGATGTTGTAATATTGTGGCCCATATTGGAGTGTTATTAATGAAAACCTAAGAAAAATTATATTTAGAAACACACAACTCTACAAGTAATAAAACAAAATTCTGCTGAATTTATGTAGACTAAGATTGTAATCCTATGCAAACATACCTGAGAATAAACCCAACTGATTGCAGCGGGACTTGCTTCTGATTAAACATGTACAGATTGCACTGTAAGACAATTCTTTATATGTACCTCACTGATGCAGCTACTTCTGTATCAGTTGTGGCTTCAATACCAGCTGATATTGTGGTACTCCAACCCTGATCTTTAGGAACCACCACTTCAAAGAACATTGAAGCCCTATGGTTCCATCAAGGTTCTACACCAAGCTCAAAGACTGGGATAAAACAACAAAGACTAATGTGCTGTTGACTTCTGATGTGTTTGTACTAATTTGTAATGGCATGGAGGATTAAGCTGTTCCCAAAACAGGCGTCAGCACCTATGGAATTAGCTGCCACTGCACCTAGACTACAGGATCAGGCTGCAAGCCATAATGTCTGAAAGCAAAAGGCATCTTAAATTTTGTTTCAATTGAACTTCTTTGTGGGGCTGAGGAATAGAAGCTTTTCTGCTGCTGACCAACTTTCTCAATATGAGATTTAATTTTAAAACATCAGTAGCATCAACAACACAATAACACAAGCCAAACATTGGAAAATGAACGTGTCTACTTATGTGAATACAGAGGCTTTTGCTGCATAAATACATAGATTGTGAAATGATGAGGATGGGGGAAGAGGGAGAGAATACTAATAAAATAGATGCTAAAAATAAAAAGCTAGATGAAAGATGAAGCTTTAGTTCTGAAGCCTCGAGGTTATGGGACAAAAGGTTAGACGAATTTGATTTCCCATTTCTAATCTTCTATAGCTTGCATCACATTTTACTATCAGCTTTTTATCTGCCTGTCAAAATCCCTGCCTTTGCCACACAAACCGAAGGAGGATTTCTGAGCATTATAGATCCATCAGTCAATTCATAGATCTCTGGGTCTTCAGAGGGAGTGATTTAAATTATATATGACCCCTTTAACATTGGTAAGAGGGTTAAAATATCCTTTAATATGGTTGTTGTTGTTTTTCAAAATCACTGGTTTAGTCTAGAGTTTCGATTCTGAGATGTATTAGTTTTTCAAACTTTCTTGCCTTTTATCCTCACGACAATTCCCTGCTCCAGTTTCCTGCCTCCAATTAAGTGAATGTTCACAAGATCAGGCACTGTGAATTGAACGTGACCCAACTGGCCCACTTTAACCTGCCTTAGGTGATAACTGTATGGTTGGGGAGAGAGAGCATAGCAAAAAAAGAGAACTCCCCGTACATTTTCAAAAGGTGAGTGTTGATTTTAGTCAAGATAATTATTGCAGGAGCATTTCCATAATTTAATTAATGTAGAATGACAAAGATTAAGCTTTAATTACCAGAACTGTGCAATGTACACAAATGTTCAATGGAAGTGCGGAAAACAGGCAACTCTCAAAGGGTTGCGTCTGTCTCTCTCTGTGGAGGGCGGGGGGAGGGCGAGACTTCAGTTTCCTTGCTGACACTCGAATGCACACAAATGTGCTTCTGAAGAGCAATGGTCACAAACTTGCCTTTGCCTTGGAAAGCTTGAAATGACTGCTGGATTCCTCAGGAGGTAAGGCGGAGTGTTTCAGCCACTGAATCTCTGTGTGCATCTGGGCAGCAGAAGGAGACAAAAGTGGAGAGATATCACAGAAATAACTCACAGCGGGAGTTTGGGGCTTTTACTCTTGCACATTTTCTGAGAAAACATGCCTCCCCATGTTGTGCTGTGGGGGTTGTTCAACTGCTGCCATCTACCTTATGCTCTAGCTAGTGATGGATGAACTTGGTTAATAACATATATCTATATAAAGGGAAAGTAATTTTGATGTTGCTGCTGTTGCTGCTGCTGCTGCAAGTCCATTCTTAAATTCAAATCCTGCTGCATTATGCCAAACAACCTCATTAGGAATGCAACAGGGCCTGCAGTCTCTCCTCAGTCCTCTTCCCCCATCAGTAGGGACAGACAAATCTCTTGATTTCAGTTTTTCCATTTCTCATTTTTCCATTCTGCAGTTCTCCACATTTCTGCATCACTTTGTACCTTTTTTCTTTTTTTAAAAATAGTCCTCGTGGAAAATATCACAATTTTACTGCACATTTTTCTCAATATGCCTGGTTTTACAAGTGATTTCCCTCAGATATAATGTGTTTTTCCATGCTGTTTTCACTAATATATGCATTTTGGTGCATGCTTCCTTCTAACTGTTAAAATCTAATCAAGGCTTCTAATTATTGGAGTAGTCAGGCTAGCCTTCTGGTGAGGCGATAGCCTTGGTAAGGAGCCATGAAGGAAGATGAAAGAAGGGGCTCTGTGGGACAGGGAAAATGGGTGGGGCACTCTCCCTCAATTCTGGATACTTAGAAAGATAGAGCCAAAGTTGAGAGTTGAGCATTGCAGTGATGTGAGCTAGAGGGAAAAGCTGCGAGCTAGAGAGAGAGAACCAGAGCAATGCTTGGTTTCTGTTTCAATCCAAGACTGCGACTATGGGAGAAGCAAGACCTTACTGGGGGTGTGAATGCTGTGAGCCCCCTCCACCATAGGTAAAGGTAAAGGGGCCCCTGACCATTAGGTCCAGTCGTGACCGACTCTTGGTTTGCGGCGCTCATTTCGCTTTATTGGCCGAGGGAGCCGGCGTACAGCTTCCGGGTCATGTGGCCAGCATGACTAAGCCGCTTCTGGCAAACCAGAGCAGTGCACAGAAACACCGTTTACCTTCCCGCTGGAGCGGTACCTATTTATCTGCTTGCACTTTGACGTGCTTTGAAACTGCTAGGTTGGCAGGAGCAGGGACCGAGCAACGGGAGCTCACCCCGTCGCGGGGATTCGAACCGCCAAACTTCTGATCAGCAAGTCCTAGGCTCTGTGGTTTAACCCACAGCGCCACCCACATCCCTCCCCTCCATCATAGGATCAGGTTATATATATATGTAAATAAACCATATATTAAAAACACATCACATTCCCTGCTGTGCCTCATTCCAAAAGAAACACGGATCCTGGTATAGTGCCTGGAACGCCTGGGATCTCACGCTGCTGAGAGAATGGGGTGGTGCACAACTATACGTACTTTTGCACACATTAAGGAGCTGAAGAACTGCATCACAAAATTAGGGGAAGGAAGAATTTTGAAGGATAGCTGTGCTGCAGTTCACATCGTGTTTTGGGACACTGCAAATTAAGTAGCTTCATGTTAAAATACAGTGGTACCTTGGTTCTCAAACATAATCCATTCTGGGAGTCTGTTTAACTCCTAAAACCATTCAAAAACCAAGGCGTTTCTGATTGGCTGCAGGAGCTTCCTGTACTCCAGCGGAAGCTGTGTTGGAAGTTCAGCTTCCAGAAAACGTTCGCAAACTGGAACACTTACTTTCCAGGTTTGCGGCGTTCAACAGCCGATTTGTTCGGCAGCTAAGTCGTTCGATAACCAAGGTATGACTGTATAAACCAAACTGAATTTTTCTCCACTCTCAACCATAATCTACCTCCAGTTTCACAGTCTGATCCTGCTGCTCAAAGTGCCTTTCAAGGTGGGGTCTTTCCTTGAGGTTGGTGCTCAGGCCAACATTCAGTTTTGGAGAAGGTGTATTATTGTGATGCAATTTGGATTATTTTCCTGTATTTTAGTATGAATTATTATTGGATTGTTCAGTCTTGGTATACAGTTATTAATGTGCAATGTTTTGATCAGCCTATAAATATTGTTATGACTATTTAAATTTTGTTATGATTTTTTGCATATATGCATAACCAGTGTGTGTCAACAATAAACAACAAATAAAAAGGGTGGAAATACAGCATTAGCAAGTGTTGTCTGCTGTTAAAATAGAAATATAGGTGTTATGGCAATACATATTTTATCACTTTTTTACTATTCAGATAAGTTCATTTCTTTAGACTGACACCAATGACCCTTGGGAGTGACATTTGTGATTCCCCCTTATCGATGGAAGTGAAAAATGTATTGTAACTGTTAGTGAATTAACTTGAAATGTTGCTATATTTTATTAGACAAATGTTTTCTGATGCTGTGAGCTACTCTGTGTATGGTTTAACATGGTGTGATGATGACAATTATATTCACACCTTTTGGTAAACAGCTGGGCAAAGAACACCCAACAAACTCATATTCTTCACAGCACAAACTTTCTTTCTCAAAAGGATTCTAGAGAAGGAGAAATTTTGCCCATTTGATCCTAGCCCAGTCAGCCCTAGGGGCTAAGAAGACAATTAAAAATGCTAATTTTACCTCAAACAATCTTAACACTATTAAGATACATTTGGGCTGCAATTCTATACGTACTTACCTGGGACCAACCCAGTATAGGATTGAACCCAGTGGAGCTTACTTAGGAGTAGACATGTGGCCTAAAAGGTTTTTAAAGCTAAGGTACTTCAGAAGATTAAGCACTCTATACTTTATAAGATTAAATGTTCTAAACCTGAAGAGTTCATAATTTCAAAAGTATGGATGCACTATAAGATAAGAGAAGGGTGAAATGTTTTCAGAAGGGATGGCATTTGCTATTGATTAAGACCTCAAGCTGAAGGAAGTGATTTCCACATCAAAGAAAGCAGCAATATTTGCCTGAGGAAAGCAACATATTTTATGATTTTCAGAGCAGTGGTCCTACTAGTTTGTTGCACCAAAAACAACAGCTTTGTGGCACCTTATAACAAGCTTAAGCTTTTGAGGCTCAGAGTCCACTTTATTAGATACCAGTGAATTTGTCCCTCCTTAAGGTGCCACAAGATTATTATGATACCTGAGGATCGACAGTGAGCAGACACGTTTACAAAATTGCATACTCTATTCTGTCAGCCATCCATTATGGAGGCTTGGTCAGAAGCATTAAGCCCCTTAGGGAAGTGAGTGCAGGATTGCAGCTTTATTATTGCATGGTCAGAGAAGCGCTTTCCATCACAAGGGGGCAGCAAAAGGATCAGCAGTATATATCTGGTCAGATTGGTCCTCATTTCTTTACACTTTCTTGCAATGGTCCTCCAGCAATGCCAGCACTGACTAGGCTGCCAACATGAATAAAATATTGTCTGTGAGAGGTAGGCCCTGCCCTGCATAATCGATCACATGATGCGGTGCACACACACTATTTGAATGGCAATGCCCACCAACTTGGGGGGAACAGACCCCTAAAATATTTTATTGGGGGAGGCGAAGACCCCTTGGCCCCTAGGAGTGGCTCCTATGGCACTGACTGTTATTAGTCATTTTTGAAAAAGTTGCTGCAGAATGGGATGTGCTGGGGAGGGAGCAGAACTCAAATCCAAGTGTAATGGTGCAAGATGGTTCTTCACTCCTAGGTCTGTCATAGTGAAGAAGCTTGTGTGGCACTTCTGCAAGAACAAGCACATATAGACTTGCAACAGACTAAGGCATATTCGGAATAGGTCCAGTGAAATCAATGGACTTAAATTAGCTGACTGTGAGTGTGATATAGCAGAATAGTACCCCATTTCTTAAAACCAAAGTATAGCTAATTCTCAGTCCAATTGCACAATTGAACTCCCCCCCTCCTTTCCTCCACATGCCCCTGGGGTCCTATAACCTTTGCAGCATTTTGGGGAGGGGGCAAGTTGGAAGGGAGGAGGGAGTCCCATTGTGCAAGTGGAAATCCTTGCACC